>NW_023601433.1:55508241-56035741 GCF_014898055.3 Talpa occidentalis
TCTCACCCCACCCCCCCCAACCTCTGGCCTATACCCCAGCTCTTGTATGCATAAATAAACAAATCTTTTAAAAAACACAAGAGACGCTGCATCAATGAGTCTTCACATTCACTCTCAAAAAGTACTACTGCTGATAATTGAGGTCCTTACATAGTTTTGTAAATTACACAGTATCCCAAACATAAGATTGAGGCTTTTCTTATGCAATTGCATTAAGCCAAAACCTGAGAGCCAAAGTCAAGGTTATCTCCTCTCCTGACCCTACACAGTCCTCAGGAGCATGCCCAGTGGCCTCTGGAGTAAGTTTTCTCTCTTCTTGGAGGCTCATGCTCCTGACCTGTAGCATTTTTTAACATGGCTTTGTTTCTGGGTCTGCTCACTGAGAAGCAGCCCCTGAAATCAGGATCAAGATTTGTTCTTGTGTTTTTCTGGTATTCTTGGTATCCAGCAGAGAACCTGAATTAGAGTAACTGGTTAAAAAAGAAGAAAAATAAAAAGTGATGGATGGATGGATGGATGGATGGATGGATGGATGGATGGATGGACGGACCAAGGAATAAGAGTATCATCCAACATCTTGCCTCATGTAATAATACTCTGTCTTTAACAGCAAGCAGAACGAGCCTGAGGATCTGGGTTAACAGAGAAGTGGGTTTTCTTTGTTGATCCCCAAGACAGCAGAGGGCTAAACTAACTGCACATACTGACTCAGAGTTCAGTTACAATTTCCCTCTCAGCTTTGAAGTCTATGGCCCACAAGAACTGCACACCTGGAGACTAGCTGCTAAAAAGTAACTCTGTCTGTATGTGTGTGTGTGTTTATGAGCAAGACCTAACACGCATCTTTTTGTCTTTATGATTTTGAGAGACAAGGCTTTTAGGAGTCACCCTATTTAGGGTGGGCCAATTTAAGTCATAATTTCATTCAAATTGCCAGAGAGCACAAGACTTTAATGCGAACGAACTGGTACCTCACTGTCAGTGGCATGTGCTAGCAACACTGACAAGAGAAAAAGCAGAGCCTCCAGGGGCTGGATGTATTTTCTGGCCATTATAGGGAGAAGAGCAAATGTTTCAGCACTGCCGAGAGGGCAGGAGAGTCACAGCTTGCCAGCACCCTTGCAACCAGCCTCTGTCTGTAAAACGGCACAGCTGTTCACAGGATGGGCCAACTGGTGAGCTTTATGTTCAGTTTTAGGGTGGTTTTCAAGAATAATGAAACTCAACAACTTAAAAGTGAAGGGTGTTGCCCCCTTGGAAAGAAAGCAAGAACAGATCTAACCAAGCAGTCCAGGGGAGGAAATGGGCATACAAAGGCATTTTCTTTCATCCCAAACAGCTTCAGAGCTTCAGGCAGACTCACCCGCAGTATGGAGGGGTTACCATGAGGAATATCTCTGTGCCAGTATCAACAAGGGAAGCAGGAAGGGAGGAGACTTCACTTCCTTCCTGGAGATCAGAGGGACCCCAGAGATGAGGAGGACAGTGTAGGAGTTGCTGGAGAGCCCGTCTTCCTTTGTACCCCTCCCTGGCAAGCAGCTACGTCTACTTTCCATAAAATGGCTCCTCACTTTAGAGAAACCTATTTTGATCTCGCCAAAATTTGTAGGACTTGAATCTGGGGACTTTGCCCTGAGCCACAACTTTAACATTCATGACCATCTAGGAAGTGAGTCTTGCCAAAGCAGGAGGAGCTTACTAACAAAGGGGTTTTATTCAGCTCCTTTCAAAGGAGAGGAGGCGTGTTGTGTGAGCCACACAGCATCTCAGGGCTTTTATGTCGTGGAGCTAAGGAAAACAGCAGCAACCTGTTTCCTCCTTCAAAAAAGAGGGCAGTCCAAAAAGAGCATCAGCTCCAACTTGGAAATCTGATCACCAAAAACGTGACCTTGTCCTCAGTGGGAAGCTGCAAGGTATTTTAAAACAGTTCATAACAATCACACAGATCTCCACCTCTCTTAAAAAAAAAAATTGTACCCTTTGTCTCTCCTCGGTATATTTTAAATTATTATGAAAAAATTACCAGATAACACACAACCATCTGTTTACCACCAACACAGATAGCATTTTCTCATACCAGCTTCATGTCTCTTTTTTTTTTTAAAAGATTTATTTATGCATACAAGAACTGGGGTACAGGCCAGAGATGCAGGGGGTGAGAGGATTCACCAGAGACAGAGTGGGGAGCAGAACAGGCAGACTGACTGAAATACACTGCTGAGGGGAGCAGCGGGCGAGATAGGAGAGGTCCGCTTCACTTTATGGGTTCCTCTCTGGAGAGCCGGGGATTGAACTCATGCTGCCGCGGCTGTGGATTGCTTTGTAGTGAGGTGCTTAAGCCCTTGCGCGACCAAGGACGCCCTCTCAATAATTTTTTTAAAAGATCTTATTTTGATTACCAATCATTTGTTATACATATTGCAAATTCTTCTCCAAATCTATCTGCTGCACACCAAGTATGAGAGTATAAAGAGAGCTTCTACTATAGAGACAACTACTGAAAGAGGTGGTACTGTCCCAAAGACAGAAGAGGATATGTGCTGAGTTTGAATTATAGGCAGGTTACACTTGGTCATCATGAGTGGAACCTTGTTTTCAGCCTCTTACAGCTGAAAACTAAGAGCCATGAACATCAACAAAACCATAACACAGTCTAACCTCATCGCTTTTAGATTAGGGAGCACTTTATACTTTTCAAGACATCTTTTAATTACCTAATTTCAGGGGCCTCCCTGGTGGAACAAGGGGTTAAGACGCAGCATTATGAAGCTATCTGCAGCCTCTGCAACACAAGTTTGATCCCTAGCCAGGGAGGTGACCCACATGGCACAGCAGACATCTCCTGTCTGGCCCGCTGCTCCCCTCAGCAGTATATTTCAGTCAATCCTCCTGTTCTGCTCCTTACTCTGTCTCTGGTGAATCATCTCACCCCCATATCTCTGGCCTGTACCCCAGCTCTTGTATGCATAAATAAATAAATCTTTAAAAAAATAATTACCTAATTTCAGCCTCACAAAAACATGCAACCAGCAGGGCCTCGTTTTTTCATCTGAACAATCCAGTGGCTGTTCATCAAATCTTTTTTTAATCATCACAGTCTGACTCTTTAATCATCTTTTGCAGCTAAGAAGATCCAGGCCAGTGGACTGGCCAAAAATGTCCACATTCATAGCCCTCTGATGGGTACAGGAGGGTTGTATGTCAATTATAGCTCAGTCAAGATGGGGGAGAAGATACAGGAGGCCCTAAAATCTTAGTCCTCTGATTTCTAAGGCAGTGTCTCTCACCAGCAGAGTCCACATGAGAGCATTGTGAGCAGCACCAGGAGACAGGAAGGAAGATGAGAACGTGACAGGAGAATCTCCACCACTGAACCTTCCAAAACACAGGGAGGATAACAGGCGCCTCCCTCTCCACTCACCCAGGAAGAAGCCACCAGAGTGTTTCTGTTCCAAGTAAAACACAAGAATGAACTCTATTCAACAACTTTTATTGAGCAGTAATGTGGGGCCCAGATTCTGCACACAGGGTATGGAGATGCAACCTCACTGGAGGCAACTTTCTATTAGAAAGATGAAAGGAGAGAACCCACCACTTTGCTTTTCACCATTCTTTGTACATGCAGAAACACTAATTTACCCAGAATTGTATCTAAGACTGTAACCCAACTGGAGTGGCCCTTACTCCCAACATAAGATGAAGCACCACCATAACCATAGCTGAAACAGAACAGATGGGAAATACCCACAGCAGGCAGGATGAAACGGTCACCAGATCTGGGGTCCATCAAATGAACCCTGTGAAGAGACGTCTCTGGACAATTCAGGACTGTTGGATTCCACACACTCTGGGAGTGAGGGGTCTAGGCCCACCTGTGAGAATCTGGTGATGTTCACATTTCAGGGGACACGCTTAGGACAGGATGCACCACAGCGTTCTCAAGTGGTGCCTCCTCCATGTTCCCAGAAATTAAATGTACCCAAACTAATTATACAAAGGTCATCTAATTTAACTTCCTCATTTTTTTTTTTTTAAGTTATAGAATCATAGGCAGGCAAATGCATTCTGGCTATACTACTTAATAGTTCATTTCATGGTTTGTAATGTACAATGACTTGTTTCTATTATTATAGGGTCAGATTGCAAAACCTTTCTCTCCCTGCCTAGGATGATGAGTCTGATTCCTATCCAGTTCAAAACTTGTGGAAATGCCTTACACTTAATCAATGCCCCATACGTATCTACAAAATGAGTGAATCAATGGGTGCTGTATCCACTGAGTGCTGTCAACCTCATCTACCAATTTTGGAGCTTCACGGAGTTACCAAAACTTAGAGTCGCACAAGAACTCACCTGGCAACTGTAGAAACAGGTGAGTAATTCCTGAAGAGTTCCCTACAAGTCCTCTGCATTAATTCCTCATGGTAATATGTGTGAATAAACTTTCATCTTATTCTTTATTTTAAAGACTTATTGCTAAAACCTAAGCAGTACAACCCATATATCCTCTCAAAGTTTTTTTTTTTTTTTTTTTTTAAAGACTTGAAACTTAAAACTGAAGAAACACTGTGCTTATTGTGGGGAATTAAAAACCTGAGCTTCATCCCACTAAGACTTATATAAAGCTCCCTGGGGAAGGGTATACCTGGGCACGGGTATACTTGGGCCTTGAAAAGTGCCAACCATGACTCCAGAAAATAGCATTCAAGTGGCAGGATGTCAGCAAAACAGCCAACCCAGGCCACATGGTCAGGACCTGACAACCCCAGGCCTAGCCTCTGAGGTTCAGGGTCCCCACTTTGAAAACTCAGGGCCCCCCCATAGGGTGAATCAGATGGACAATAGGCCTTTGAGGCCCTTGAGGACTTCTACAGCATACCTAAGGCATATGGAAATCCAAAGCATTACCCTGGCCCTCAGCCTGCCTGTCCTTCCCTAGAGCTGCCAGAAATCTTTCTAGAAAGTTCCTCTAAGGAAGGTCAGTGGAGAGAGAACTGGACAGCTGGGACCATGCCGGAGTTAGAGTGAGGTTCCAGGAGAGCCGGCAGGGGGGTCACAGCAGAAGCTGAAGCAGGGTCTTCTCAATGCTTGGAATAGTCTCCAGGAGTCTGCAAAGGAGGCTGAAAGGAACTCAGGGAATGTTGTTCTATCTAGAATAACTGTACAGTTTCAGGCAACAAAGCAGAAGCCCTCTGCAGCTGGATGCTGAGTTCAGCAAAGCCAGCAGCTGGGGTCACCAGCCCACTCAGCTGTAGGATAGGTAATCGATGAGCCGAGAGGGAATGTTCAGCTTGGCAATTTTCTCCAGCCCTCTGACGCCAGCAGTCCTCCTCACGCTCACCCTGCAGAGCTGTGACAGCGTCAGGGGAGTCTCTGGAAAAAGGAATAGGAAGCATATGAGGTCAGCTTAAGGAAGTAGCAAAACATCCTTCAACTTAAAAAATACCTCCTTGGGCCTCCCCTGGTGGTACAGTGGTTGAGCGCTGGGCTGCGAAGCTGCCCGCAGCCTCTGCAGCGCTGGTTAGATCCACGGCCGCTGGTGAGGGTCCCACATGGCATGACAGACCTCTCCTGCCGGGCCCACTGCTTCCCTCAGCAGTGTATTTCATCACTCTGCCTGTTCTGCTCCCTGCTCTGGCTCTGGTGAATTCTCTCACCCTCCCGCGCTTCTGACTGTACCCAGTGCTTGTATGAATAAATAAATAAATCTTTAAAAAAAAAAAACCTCCTTGGTGGTGCAAAGGGTTAAGCTTCAGCACTATGAAGCAATCACCAGTTCGATCCCCAGCCAGAGAGCAATCCGCATGGCAGAGCAGACCTCTCCTGTCGCGCCCACTGCTCCCTCAGCAGTATATATCAGTCAATCCATCTGTTCTGCTCCCCAGCGTGTCTATGGTGAATCCTCTCACTCCCTCATCTCTTGCCTGTACCCCAGCTCTTGTATACATAAAATAAACAAATCTTTTTTTAAAAAAATACCATAGAGGAGCTAGAAATGCCTCTCTTTTCCTGGAAATAGGACATGCCTGCAAGTTGGCTCTGGAAAGCAATTGGGAAGGATGGTCAGGGACCAAAGAAGGCAGATCAAGAATGAAATTTGGGTATGGTCACTGGGATTTCATTTTGTGAGTTTTTTGGCTTTTGGGGGCTTACTTTTACTATACTTATTTATTTATTTGCCATAATGTTATAAATCAGCACACAGACTTGTCAGCAAAAGACTAATCTACAGCTGGTAGGTTCATCTGACAGACTTCCAGACAAACAAAGAGGCAGGGCAAGATTTGGTGCTGGGCAGGGGTTAGGTGCCAGCTGCTGATCTATTGCTGCTGAAGATTCTAAGAGGACCCAAGAAGTACTATGACAAGTGATAAAACAGCTCCAGAGATGAAGTGCAGATGCACACCCAGGCTGCAGAGGGCCAGGACCTCAGGACTAAAGGTAGAGCCTGGAGTGGTGGCTCAAGGACAGCAAACCAGCAGCTGAGTAGACAGCCAGGACGTAAGCCCCTGCAGCCAGAAACAGAGGAACATTTGCAAACAGAGCCTGCTCTCAAGGACCACCTCCTAGAATGATCTGTGTTTGATAAAAATATAAGTCAACCACAGCAAGGATTCCCAATTTATGAAAAATTATAATAAAAAATTCTTTGAAAGAACAAAAAAGAATTAGGTGAAATTCATTTTCCCAGGTCACCTCTTCTGCCTGAATTGTTAGAATGCATAGAAAGAAGTTTCGTCTGGGTACTATTTAACTGACAGATATGGAAGGTGTTTACCTTAAGTTTATAAGATTTGGGTTGGATTGGGCTGCCAAAAAAGGGAATAAACTGATCATTTTTTCCCCTGACAGGTGTTTGAAAACCTTGTATAAATGTAACCCTACATGAATTCATTAAAAAAATTGTAGTGAAAGAAGAAATCTTGTCCATGGCCAGATTACTTGTACTTTGTTTCCTGAGGCATGAGGGGTAGGGGCCATGACGCATTCACAGCCTCACATGGGCTGTCTACTCATAAGGTGATCTGACAGAGTGTCAGCAGTTTCCTGCATAGTGGTTTCGCAAGCCATTTTAAAATACACCACATAATTCAAACAAGTCTCACTCTCATAGTACTCAAAGCACTTGGCGGGTGCACTGCTGCTCCAGGTGTAGTCAGAGGGCTTCTTCCCCCGGTTGTCTCGTGCGTAGATGTTGCCTCCAAACTCGATGAGCATCTCGATAAGGTCAACGTTCTTCACCTTGGCTGCGTGGTGAAGCGCTGTCTCGTGAAGCTTGGCTGCATTCACATTGGCCCCTGCAGGGCCAAAGTGGGAGCAAATACATCAGAGAGAATATTGAGTCAAGAGAAACACTGGCTTGTACTTTTTCGTTCTGCAAGGTAAACAACAGGAAACTAGATCAAAACAGACTTTAGGGCCTCCCTGGTGGTGCAAGGGGTTGAGACGCAGCACTATGAAGCTAGCCTCAGTCACTGCAGCACGAGTTCGATCCCTGACCAGGGAGGTGACCCACATGGCTCAGCAGACCTCTCCTGACTCACCCACTGCTCCCCTCAGCAGTGTATTCCTGCACCCCAGCTCTTGTATGCATAAAATAAAACAAATCTTTAAAAAAAAAATCAGACTTTAATTACAGCATTTTCAAAACCTTTTTCAAAATCCAAAAGCAGTAATTACTTCTTTTTTCTTATGAAAAGAGAGCTAAAGACAAGTAGCAGTCATAAAAAATGTAACTAAAAATAGACCCAAAAAGCAGACAAACATAACAAAAAACTTCCCTGTGCACTAAGAAGAAGTTCTAAGGCTCTGCAGCCTGTCTCTCAGGTCCTCAGAGCCCTGGAAGCTCAGGTTGAGCTGCCCAAACTCTCCTTGTGCACACAAACACACACACACACACACACACACACACACACACTGTGAACATAATGTAAAACATTTTGGGACACCCCCCCCTCCTGTGACTTTTAAATCAGAACTGGCTTCCTGTCCTGGTTCTGTGAAGCAACCATACAAAAATCTGCCTGCAGGCAAACAGGTCTTTTCACCCCCATTAATGACAAGGAGCACAGTAAAGATTTAAACAGCCTTTGCATTTACATCTCCACTGTTCTTTCTCTTGAAACCAGGGGAGCAATTAAATTCCAGCTTTTACCTCTCCTGACAAAATGCATTACAATGGTGGGGTGAGGGACAGGACTGAGTGAAAGGCGGGATATGGCTTTGTGTGGGCTAATGATGGTGATGCACTGTCAACAGAGATGACAACTGACTAAACTGAAGTCATCTGAGCATTAAAAATTCCCAACTTCTGGCTTCAGAGGAAAGGGGTCAAATTCTGCCCATTATCCAAATCCTGATTTCAAAGCAAAATAGGATGCAGTGGCCTCAGCAAAACCTTAACCAGCAAAGAAACAGTGTCATGCACCTCAGGACCCTGCACAAGCAATGGGACCGAGGCCCACCAGGGAGCACCTCAGCCTCGTGTTTGCTTACTGAGACATAACAGAGAACATGGGAAGACATGCCTGCGCTGGAAGACGGATGCATTGACTCCTCACTTAGCCCCTCCGAAGCCTCCAGCAGAGTTAAATATTGACTGCCAGCATTGAGGTTTAGAATTACTTCACTTTAACAAGTGGACTTTCACCTGCCCCAGCACCCCTTGAAAGGTTCGGTGCAGTAAAGAAAAGGAGAGCCAGGCTACATTTCTCAAAGGGAGGGAAAGTTTATTGCGCCCCGGGCGGACCTCACAGACCCAAGGTGGGGGTCAGTGAAGCCGCGCAAGTTGTTGGGGGAAGCAGGGTTTTATAGGGCGAGGAGAGGTTGGGTGGGTAGTTGGGCTCCTACGGCGGGAAAAGTTTGTGGGGCAGGTAGAGGTTCTTTGTCTGAGATGAGACTCGTAGGGGGAGGGGGGAGGCTCATTGTCTGAGTCCTCCAGGCAGGTATCCACATTCCTGCCCCCCAGGTGGGCTTCCTGGTTGGCTCCTGCATTCTGGCTTCCTGCATGGACCTTTCACCCCTTCTCTGACAAAATTCTGAGGACTTGGCTTCACCATTGACAAAGTCCAACAGCCTCTGTGTCTCCCCTACACTCCGAGTGAGCCTCAGGGCCTGCTTACAGCCCACTCCTCAAGCAGGACCTGGGCACTCGGAAATCAGAGCCAAAAGCACTGTTTGTTGTTGTTTTTCATGAGAAGTGGTCAGTAGCTTTCATTAAATTTTCCAAGAGGACCCACCCCCAAAAGATTCAGTGTTGCTGCTTTACAAAGAATCTAAGTGCTGTCCTCTCTGCTTTTCTCTGTGTTGGAGCTTTCCCAGAGTTCAAAAATAGTTCTCTTTATAGAAAAGAGAGAGAGAGAGAGAGAGAGAGAGAGAGAGAATGCATGTGCATGAACAAGGAGGTCCAACAAGGTCATCTGAGCAGATTAGACCCACAAGTGGGACTGAGTCTAGAGCTGACTGCATGGTGGTCAACAAACACCAAAGACTGACAATAACCCAGTATGAACACTCCCTTCACGCAGCATTCCACTCCCCAGGTGTAGGAAACTCCCTCTAAAACTATCAGGCTTTGACCCATACTCAGGAATGCCACATCCTGGCTGCCTCCCACTTCCTTCAAAACCCGCCTGGGGGGTGGGTGGGATGCCCCACCTCCTAAGTCAAAGGGCAAACAGATAGCTTTTAGGCTCAGAATAGAATAGGAAAAGCCCTGGAGGAATAAGAAAGGCTCCAGAGAGAAGGGCACCAAATTCCAAAGGGGATTAATCAAACACCCCCTGGACTAGGGGCAACAGGACATTCCCAGACAAGGACAAAAAAGGAAAAAGGACTCTAAGATAAGGGCTGGGATGCAAGATGTAATTCTGGGCAAGGAGACTTTAAGACAGTGAGTGAGATTGTAACAGGGTGGTCCCCAGGAAAGGGGGACTTCCAGGTTCCCTGCCCCACCCAAACGGAGGGTGGAGCTGAGCAGGGAGAGAAGAAGCTGCAGAGGAGACTGAGAAGGAGGGAAGCAGGATGGAGCCAGAAGGAGACCTGGAGGAGGCACATGGAATGGAGAGACATGTGAAGAAACTGTGCTTGCCTTTTGGTCATGGACTGGGTGACACAGATGTGGGTGAGAGACCCGTGGGGAGGTGACAATGGCAACTTTTATCTTGATTTTGATTTTGTTCTTTTCCTCCCAGGCTTGTCTGGTTGTTTCTGACCCTTTTCTGTGGGTCCCCACTGGAAGATGCTTTAGACTTGTGGCAGGCTTTGGGGCCTTGCTCTAGGCCAATCCCATTTGGATGGAGTTTTACCCACGAGGGGACGGGTAACTTTGGGTGCTTGATTTAGAAACTAGATTCTTTGCCTTTCCTGTATTGTTTCCTAGATGTATTAAAGTTCCTTCCCATTAAAATCTCATTTGTTTTGTGTTGATGCGGCGGATGACAGAACCCATTTAGAATAGGCAGATTTGCAGGGTTTGGGCTGCCCCTCTCCCTGCCCTGTAACAAAACTACCAAGAATTAACCAACCACAGAGAGACTCATAGGGCTTTAGAATAATTAGGGAAAGAAGGTGTATATTCCCTGAGGCACAACTCCATTGTGGCTTCCTTGCTTCTCCTGGCCTGGTTCCGCAGGCCTGGGAGTCCCACTTTGTTTCTTTTTCCTTTTCTCCTTAATAAATTTTGCCCAGGGCCTCCCTGGTGGCGCAGGGATTAAAGTCAGTGCTATCAAGCTATCAGCAGCCACTGCGATAAAAGTTCGATCCCGGCCAAGGAGGTCACCCACATGGTGCTGCAGATCTCTCCTGTCTCGCCTGCAGCAGTGTATTTCAGTAGATCCTCCTGTTCTGTTCCCCACTCTGTTTCTCTGGTGAATCCTCTCTCTCACACACCCCACCCCCACCTCTGGCCTATACCCCAGTTCTTGTATGCATAAATTAAAAAAAAAAAAATTTTAAAAATAAATAAATAAAAATAAACTTGTCCTTGTATTTATATCTATATTTCTAAACAAATTTGCCTCTTTTCATTTGCCTGAGCATCAGCAAAGTTCCTGCTGTAGCTTCCTGAGACACCAAGGGGTGGTGGTCTAGTGGCTGGGACTCAGCGCTGCCCCCGCAGCCTGGGATCTATTCCTGGCTGGGGAACTAGACCTGAAAGCCTGAAATTACAGCAACATTCCCACTTCTGGTGTGGATCTGATTGATCTCCTCTCTCTCCCGCACCTAAGTCTGGACCCATCAGTCTGGTCTAATGGGCTGGTTTAGATTTGGATGTGTGGCCCAATTCCGATCAATGGGACAAAAGAAGAGAGTATGCAGGACCTCTGGGGAAGAGATTTTTCACTCTTCTATGAAAGTTACAAAGCCTCACGAAGGAAAGTATTTGGATAAGCCTAACTCTGCTGCAGTCACTTCACCCCTTGTCTTCACTCCTTGTTCTCTGACCCGACCCAGGGAGTCGGGTCAGAGAACCCCGGGAAAGCAGAACTGCAAAATTCAAAGAAAGTGAGTTCTCGGATGTCATTGTTGGAGCCCCAGTTAAACTCACCTTTCACCCTCCTCTAATTTTGATCCTTTCAAATACCTGAGCACAGAAATCCCTCACCTAGAGGAACTGGCTTTCTGTTACTTAAAAAGGAGTAATCACTTCCCTAGAGTTTTAATGCAGAAAGGATGTGGGGGCTAAAAATATGAATTCGTTCCTTCCCCTATTGCCACAACAAAAGAAACTAAGAGAAAACTGGAACTGAGGTGTGTGGAGCACATACACCCAGGCACTCTGCAGGCACAGTGAAAGGTTTTTTTAAAAGGCTCAAGAGTTGATAAACTAGGTTGATAAAATTGGGGTCCAACCATCAGATGAGCAACTTGGCAGGAAAACCTATAACTGCTTCTAATCTAGATATTTTATCATTGTAAAAAGTATTAAAAATACTCCAATAACTAACCTTACATAAAATGAATCTTTAAAAAAAAAAAAGTGGCATAGCCGAGTGAACAAGATTTAATAATAGGAAACTACATATAATTTTACTGAAATGACTTGTCATTTGGAGAGAATTCATCATCTTTCCATTTCAGAAAAGTTTTGGTTTTTAGTCTAAATTCTATCCAGAACCATAAGATGGCTGACTAAAATTTTCCCTCCACAATGTGGGCTCACAATAAAAACTTCTTTGCCAATACCCATTTTGGCTGCATTTTACAACTGTTAGTCAGTGGGCTGGAGGTGGGGGAGACTTCTTGACCCCGAGTCTTTTCAGAACACTGAGCAATGACCAATTGCATTTTCCCTTAACCCCCCTTTTAGAGGCAAAAACCTTATTAGACAGGTATAGTGTACAGCACCTGCTGAGCATCTACGATGAATCAGTTACAGCGGAAATGTTACTGTCATTCCTCCCAACAATTCGGAGAAACAGGCTTTATTTTTCCAGTTTTATAAATATAGAACTGAGGACCAGGGCTTCAGCTGGCCGTTGAGTCAGCCTCCAACCTGGCTGACTATCCCCACTATCCAGCTCTCTGCCAACACATAGGGCAGGGAAAAGCACAACAGCACTGAGCCGAGCAGGTGTGACCATAACGCACCTGCATTGAGCAGCACAGGTTTGTACACAACCCACCTGCATTGAGCAGCACTTTGACACAATCCAGATGTTCCCGGGCACAGGCAACGTGCAGAGGGGTCCCGAAATGGCAGTCGTGTGCTTCCAGATTGGCCCCAACATCAATAAGAAGCCTCACACACTCGGAACTTCCTTAGAAGAAATGGAGAGGATGAATACACTGACGCAGATACACACCTGAAATAATGAGCAGCTAGAACAGGAAAGCCCCATGCTTGGTGCAGTGAGAGTGGGGAACAGGACTACACCCCAGCTCAGAGTAGCTCACGATCCTGTGTGGTCCTAAGAAGTACGGGTAGTTTCCTTTCTCCTGAGAAAGCTGGAGTGGGAGAAGGCTGGATAATGATCAGTCCTCTTGCTGCAAGATCCTAAATTTTGGAAACTGTACCCCAAATAGCTAGACTTCCTGCTCCCTGGCTCCTTGGTGGAAGAGAAGGAGCTCAGAGCCCCAGGTTGTAGCTGGAGCACAGAGCCCAAGCCTAGAGGTGAAAACATAAAGCCTTAGGTATCTGAGTCTAAGCTGCCTAAATAGATATCCCCAAGCTTTTTCACGGTAGGTTCCTCTCCTAAACATAGCCTTTCCTGAGTCTTCCCCATGCGCCTCTTCCAGTCTTTAACTTGGGCTTGGAATGAAGGTTCATTTTGTTCCAGACTTCATACTCAATCATCACTCAGTCAACTTTTCCTTATTGGTAGCTACCAATTTTCCATCTCTAGCCCTAAAAACCAGTTAAACTCTACAGTCATCTCCTGGGCATTGTCATTTGGGTGTGATGACCAACACACAGCCCTCTCCCTTCCTGGGTGCCTGTTCCTGCCAGATCTGTCTCAGCCATTGGCAGCAGTCCCTGTTCAACCCAGGGTCATTTTTACCCCAGTTCTGAAACTTTCCCTAAAGGTTTCCAGATGAGTCCTTCACTTCCCATATGCCACCCTACTTGGGCTCGAAGAGCTCTGCATTTGGGTCACTGAGATGGCCCCCGATTCATCTCTCCATTTCCAGGATATTCCAGGATATTCCCCACCACCACCACTTCAATCTGTCTTTTGAAGTATGGCAGAATATGCACCCCAAAACATGCCACTATGCCACAAGGATTATTTTGAGCTGAAGACAGTTGAAAAAGAAGCACATACAAAAAAAAGTTCTCTGGCCTCCCGAATTTGCCTAGAATCAGGATATAATTTGTAAAGACAGCCCCCCCCACACCACCACCACCTAGAAGGACAGGTTAATCATCAGAGACAGTACTAGACCCTCATCAGTTCAGAGATGGCATCAGAGGATCTACTCAACGAACCTTGCTAACCAGTCCTTATCACCCATTAATTTCTTCTCTATAGATTTGCCATTCCACTCTATATAATTTACCATTCCAGAAACTCTTTTGTCTGATCACTTCCCTGCAAAGTTTTTATTCTTTGCTAAGATGCACTATAAGCATCCACTATAACCACCCCCTTGAGTTACTTAACACTAACTTCTTCCATGTGTATCCTGGGTGCAGGAATTGACAGCTTCTGTTTTTCTCTTGTTAATCTGGTCCCTGTAAGTCCAGTTTCCAAGGCCCCAGTAAATGTTCCAAAGATAGGAGGAGGAAAAACTATTTTTTCCTCCAGTACACTGTACACGGATGGCACTAAAATAACCTTTCTGAAACATAATTTTCCTCTTACTCAATCTGCTTGGAAACCTTTAAAAGCTGCTGTAGCAATCCGCAGTGCCTATGGGTGGCAAAGATGACCTAACTGTGGGGCTCAGGGTGTGAAGCAACAGAACAGAGGCCCTTCATGGAGAAGCCTGCACCCCAAACCCTGATCAAACTTAGTGAGAAAATCTCAGCACCAGCCAACCAAAATATTGACCACAAGCTTGCAACCTTTGCTTAAAGGAGTAGAAACCAAACTCCCTAGTCTGCCATCTAAGAATTTTCACCCACTTGTTTCACTTGAGTCTTCACTTTTATCTTTTGCCACCCCTCAACAGTGAGACTGGAGTGGCCTTATCGTCCTACTGTTTTGAGATCTGTCCATTCTTAGAGGTCAGTTGATGTCCCACTTGCTCCCTGAGCATCCAGGACTAACTCCCCTGTATCCTCAGGGAGGTGTCTGGATCTTGTTTCCTCACTAGAATAAAACCCATGGGTCAAAGCAACAGCAAGGACTAGTGAGTAACTACAGAGTGGAGCCATCTCCAGTGTTAACAACTGAAAGGCACAGGAGCTAAGAAATAGAATCCCATCACAGATACAGGCACCCCTTATCCTGGGCACATGACTTGATCCTGGGAAGTGACCAAGAGCTCAAAACAGACTGGAAGATCTCCCCGCAAGCTGCTGGCTTCCCCTTCCTGCCTCGCTGCTTTCTTCTGCCAACTTACCGCTCATGCAGGCCTCGTGCAGTGGGGAGGCAGTATACAGGGGTGGGTTGACTTTGGCCCCATAGGAGAGCAAGAGCTTCACACACTCGATGCTGCCTGAGGCACAGGCATCACAGAGAGGAGTGCTGCCGTCGATGTTGCGGGCATCCACCTCGGAGGGGAGGAAGAAATAGTGTCACGGGGGAAAGACCACACAGCTCACTTTCTCATCATGATGCACAAATACCTGTGCAAAGATGCTTCTAGCTTTTCTAAGAAATGCTTAGGTTTTCTACTCTGTGCTAAGGCGCTGCATCAGACAAGGGGGTTCAAGAGTGAAAAGGAACACAGACTGGGAGTGTGATTAGCCTCCTCAGGGCAGGGTCATCACTCTTGGGCAGGATCAACTCAGTCTCCTTCCCACCACCACCCAAGAACCTAAGGAGCACAGAGCCAAGAAGTGCCCCGGGGACCAGCTGAGGAAGGCAGGGCATAATTGTCTTTTAACTCAAGCCTCAGCTAAAAAGTGCTGAAACTGCTAAAGATGCCACCTCTAGTTGGAAAATCACAGGGCAGGAAAAGGCTGACACCCCAAATTGGCAGTCTTTGCTTAGAATTTGTCCAGATTCAGCTGTTGCTTGGCACATGCTGAAGCCTGTTCCAGGTATCTTGAATCACCTTCACAACTAAGCTTGTGGAAGGGTAAATGGTTCAGTCTTCCCTTTGCCCTCATCCTGAACTCCTACCCAGAGCTGAATTCTGTACGCTGTCCAGGTGGGGACCAACCAACTCCTACAGCCCATGGCAGCATCCACTGTTAATTCAACACCTAGCAACTCCACCTGTTTCTAACCGCTGGGGCTGGACGCCAGCCCTGGTGTGAGCACTTACACCAGAAAAGCAGCCAGTCAGAATCCTGGTTCTTGTTCCCTTTTTGCCAGCATCATACTTGAGACCAGAAACTGCTCTTAGAGCCCAACTAGTAGCTCTTGGGTCCAGGCCCTGCCAGCACCTATGGGAACCAGTCTGTGTCTAATGTACATGGCCCCTGACCTCATGCAGAATGGAGCACTCCCTCCAACATTCTGCTCAACTGCCTTGTCATTGGCCATAGGATTCAAGTAGCCAAGTCCATGAGCATGTTCACTGGTCGTCACATGCAGCTGAGCAGACCACCAGCCCTCCCTCCTACAACTGCCTCTACACCCCATGCTGGTTTCCTCCTTCTTTCCCCTTCAGTCTCCCTCAGTAGTTCTTTCAATTTCCGTGCATTTACCAGTCACAGAACACCCATCCCCGTCCACTTCTTTTCCTCTATCACATGTTCTCCTGAGCTAGTCCCATCCATTCTTGTAGTCACAGCCAGTCTGAGGTCTGTCCTGTGGTCCACTCACCTGGGCCCCAGCCGCCAGCAGGAGCTGCACGCACTGGGCCTGGCCCTGCAGACTGGCCGCATGCAGGGGTGTGATGGAGTCCACTGTCACCTGGTTGACACAGGCGCCACTCTCAATAAGCTGCTGCAACTGCAGAGTCTCACCCTGCTGGGCTGCTTCATGCACTGGGGTTCGCTCCACCCAGAAACCTGGGAAGGAAAATAGACTTAGTGCTAAGACTATGCCACTTCTCTCCAGGATACATGAATAGACATGCAATTCCAGGGACGCCTCATGAAAGCAAAGACGGTACATATGGTCCTGTAATCGTTAAAAAATAAAATTCGTTGACACTGTCAATTCAAAGATCTAATTAGCATTATTCAGTGATTCACAGAGTGGGCAGAATCAAGCAGAAAGGCGCACTGAAGTGCTATACAGAATGGAAGGCTTTGCAGACAGAAAGGGGGTGACAAAAGGAAATTATTAGTAAAGAGAGGATTTGTTTCAAGTAGGGTGACCATCCTATAGGGAACAAAAGGGGCCAATGACCTCACTAGTGTTGACCAGGTAATTCCAGTTTGCCCAGTTAAAGGTAACATCCCTGGAGACACCTAAGCTGGAATTAGGTATAAGCTTGGTTTGATGACGAGGACTTTAGCACAAGTGACTCCGCTTGGAGACTTTTCCTTTTCTTTCTTTTTTTTTTTTTTCAATCATTATGTTTGCTAGGTTGAAAATATGGTTTTGAATAGTTTGTATAGTTTGAACATTAGATAAAATTAACAATTACAAATTGTATATAGATGCAAAGAGAAATGTGTGAAAGGACAAGCACTGAAAATTTTGTTTTGTTTTGAGGTAACACTGGTTCACATCCTTATTTGTGTTTTAGAGTTAGAGGATCTCTTCCTTCAGGTGTTGTTACTACACCACAACCAGCCCCCTACAGTCCATTGTACTCCCATCAAACTTCATTCCACTCTTCCTCCTTCCCCTCTCCCTCTGGTGCTTCAGTTCTATACTCAGATTTCTAGGGTTTGTTGACAGTTTGGTTTTATCCGGCCAATTATTTTGTTTCTTTATATTCTACATATAAGGAACACCATCTGATATTTATCTTTCTCCTTCTGACTTATCTCACTTAGCATAATCTCTGTTCCATCCAAGTTGTCACAAATGGCAAAAGGTTATCTTTTTCAATTGCTTATAAATATCACATCTTCCTGCTCCACTCATCTCTAATTTGGTACATAGGTTGTTTCCATAGTGTGGCTATTGTAAATAGTGATGCAATGAACATAAGAGTGCATGTTCCCCTTCAAATTACTGATCATGTATGCATCAGGTAGACACCTATGAGTGGAACTGCTGGGTCGTATGATAGATCAATTTTTAATATTGTGGGAAACCTCCATACTCTTTTCCATAGGGTTTGGATCTACATTCCCATCAGCAGGGTATGAAGATTCCCTTTTCTCCACATCCTTGCCACCACTAGTTGTTTCTGTTCTTTTTGGTATGAGCCACACTCACAGGTGTGAAATGGTATTTCACTGTGGTTTCAACTTGCATTTCCTTGACGATAAGTGACAACGAGCATTTTTGTCATGTGTCTGTTGGCCATCTGTATGTCTTCTTTAGAGAAATACCTATGTAGCTCTTCTGCCCCTTTTTTGATTGGGTTCTTTTTTTTTATTTTTGGTGAATTGTATGAGTTCTTTGTAGATCTGGGACATCAATTCCTTATCAGATGTATGGGTTGTAAATATTTTCTCCTATACAGTAGGGTGTCTTTGTTTTAGTGATGGTTTCTTTTGCTGTGCAGGAGGCTTTTAGTTTGATGTAAATCCCAGTTGTTTATATTTTCTTTTATTTTCCTTGCTGCTAGATATGAATCCACAAAGACATCCCAAAGCCTATATCATGGAGGGTTTTGCTTATGTTTTCTTCTATGTATTTTATGGTTTCAGGTCTTACATACAAATCTTTCATCCATTTTTAGTTGATTTTTTGTATATGGTGAGAATTAGTGGTCTAGTTTCATTCTTTTTCATTTGGCTGTTGAGTTTTTCCAACACCACTTGTTGCAGAGATTCTCCTTTTTCCAATTTATATTCTTAGCTACACGATTAACTGTCCATAGCTGTGCAGGATTATATCTGGGCTCTGGATTCTATTCCATCAGTCTATGTGTCTGTTTTTGTTTCAGAACCATCCTGTTTAGATTATTATAGCTTTGTATTTTGACGTATGGGCGTGCAATGCAATTCTTGCTTTTTTTGGTCAGGGTTTCTTTGGCTACTTGGGGTCTTTCATGGTTCCATATGAATTTCAGTAACGTTTGTTCTATTTCTTTGAAGAATGGCATTGAAACCTTGATAAAGATTGCATTTAATCTGTGGATTGTTTTGGATAAAATGGCCATTTTGACAATGTTAATTTTTCCAGTCCATGAGCAGGGGATATCTTTCCATATCTTTGTGTCCTCTTCTATTTTTCTTAACAATGCCTTACAGTATTTTTTGTATAGGTCCTTCACCTCCTTTCTTAAATTTACCCTAGGTATTTAATTCTTTACAATGTAACTGTAACTGGGATTGTTTTCTTAATTTCTTCTTCTTCTGACTCATTGTTTGCTTATAGAAAGACAACTGATTTTTGTGTATTGATTTTGTAGCCTACCACTTTGCTGAAATGATTTATTTTCAAATAATTTTTTAGGGGAGTCTTTAAAGTTCTCTAGGTATATTATCATGTCATCTGCAAATAATGATAGTTTTACTTCTCCTTTCCAAAGTTGCATTCAATTTATAGCCTTCTCTTGCCTAATTGTTCTAGCTAGGACTTCCAATATTATGCTGAGTAGTAGTGGTGAAAGTGGACATCCTTGTCTTATGCCAGATCTTGGTGGAACACCACCAACTTAGTTTTTCACCATTGAGAAGGATTTAGCTGTGGATTTGTCATATACAACCTTGTGGTATATTCCATCTATTCCCAGTGTTTCAAGTGTTTTCATCATAAAAGAATATTGAATCTTAGCAAATGCTTTCTTAGCATCTATTGGTATGCTCATATGGTTAGCATTCCTTTTTTGATATAATGAAATATGTTGATTGATTTTTGGGTGTCAACCTATTCTCGTGTCCCTGGTATAAATCCCACTTGGATATGGTATATAATCATCTGAATGTATCTGTGGTCATCAGGGAAATTGGTCTGTAGTTTTCTTTTTTGTGTTGTCTTCATTTGGTTTTGGTATTAGAGTAATATTGGTCTCATGAAGTGCGTTTGGAATTATTTCCTTTCTCAATTTTTTGAAAGTTCACCTGGTGGGTAAGAGGCCCAGGATGAACACAGCAGCCTGTAAAGTTCCATAAATGCCTATTCAACAGTGAGTCTGGTAGATATAGCATCTTCCACAGTCATGAGTCAATGTTGAATACCATGTAACAATCAGCAGGTCATAGTCAAGGATGAGGGGAATGAGCAAATAATTCAAAATGACATGATGACTGTGATACTGGAGGAATATTTTAGGTTATGGAACTTGGAAGTGAGCACTCAAAGTGTCCAGCACACATCAGGAAAGCTCCATGGAAGAGGTGGCTACAATGAGGCTTTGACCAGCATATCTTGTTCAGTGGACCCCAGCACTGGCACAGGATATGGCTCAATCAAGAGGCTCATATCAACTTGTTTGTCAAATAAATAAGTGAGTGAATGGAAGGAAGGAAAGAAGGAAAAACTAAAGTGAATTATAAAGACTGCACATAAAATTTGTAAAAGAAAATCTAATTTTATTTCTTTATGACCAGTCTGTAGAAAAGATGCAATTTACTGGTAATCATATTTTCTAATGAATAAACATCTGCAGTAGTGTGAGCAGCAGCAACTGAAAGCAAGGATCAGAAGCAGCATGTGTGGGTTAAAAAACATTCTGTATATCAAAGGCCACAACCAATAGTGAAAAGATAACCAACAGAATGGGAGAAAGTTTTCACTAGCAAGGGTTAATATCGGGAATGTATAACCCTATATGTTTATACATATAACTCAACTAAAGTATATAAAAACAACTCAAAGAAATCAGTAAAGGGCTTATTCACACACACACACACACACACACACACACACATATAACTTCATGCCCTTTTGGATAGTTACTATCAAAAAAACCCTGTGGGCCTCCCTGGTGGCGCAAGGGATTAAGCACAACACTGTGAAGCTATCTGCAGCTCTGCAGCACGAGTTTGATCTCCAGGCAGCCAAGGAGCAACCCACATAGTGCAGCAGACCTCTCCTGACTCGCCTGCTGCTCCCCTCAGCAGTGTATTTCAGTCAATCTGCCTGTTCTGTTCTCCACCTGTCTCTGGTGAATCCTCTAAGTCCCCACACCTCTGGCTTGTACCCCAGTTCTTGCATGCATAAATAAATAAATCTTTTTTAAAAAAGCCCAAAAATAAATATTGGCAAGGATATGGAGAAATTGAATCCCATGTGTATTGTTGGTGGGAATATAAAATGGTACATTTGGTATTCCAGTTCCCCGAAAAATTAAAAATAGAACTACCAATGATACAGGAATCCCACTTCTGGGTATGTATCCAAAAGAATTGAAAGCAAGGTGTCAAGGGGATATTTGCTCGCCCATGTTCATTGAAGCATCCATGAACAAATGGGCAGATATTCAAAATGTAGTCTCTCCATACAATTATTTTAAGATTGATATTATTCAGCCTTAAAAAGGAAGGAAATTTGGTCACATGCTATAAAGTGGATTAATCTTGAGAATGCTATGATAAGTGAAATAAGTAAGACATCAAAAAAATACATATACTGTATGATTCCATCTACATGAGGTATTTAGAGATAAGATAACAAATTTGATCCAGCAGAAAACAGGGTTGCCAGGGACTGGGCAGAGGGGAGAAATGGGGAATTGTTGTTCAGTGGGTACAGAGTTTTAGTTTTTCAAGATGAAATTCTGGAGATTTGTTGCAAAACAATGCACATTTTGTTAATACTAAATCCTACAGTTAAAAAGTGGTTACAATGGTAAAATAGGTTTTTTTACAATTAAAAATTTAGAAATTATTTTTCATTAAAGTAACAAAAAGATGGACCTCAGAGTGGAAGAGGTTATCACCCACAAGTGGTACCAACCACAGGCGATCATCAATGGGGGGTAACTTCAGAGCAGGAGGACAGAGGGATGACACAAAGGCAGAGACAAGTGCAGGGGAGAGCTATCACTGCATAAAGAATGTGGGGGCCACGTGGGGCCTCAGAGGCAGCTTGAACAGCACTGGCCCCATGGAAGTCAGTGAAAAAACAGGAGTTACCACGCCATCATAGCTTTAAAGCAAAAAGACATTCTGCTGCAATTAGAGAAGGGAGCACAGGAAAACACTGTAGTCAGTCCACTCCTGAATCTAGGTGTGTTTCCACCCTGTGCCTGGATCCCAGCTGTAAGGAGACTAAGGAACAACTCCCCCACCCCCTTCTTGTATCCTCTCTCTGGGGAGAGGGGCTACCTCAGAAACCTGAGACCCTCCTCTTCTGGCAAGTTCCCTATGGGAGAAGAGTTTCCCCTAAATCCCAGCTCTGCCACATAATTGGGCTCCCAGCATCGCCCTCTCTCACCTGTCCCCCTCCCTTTTGTTACCCCCTCTCCCATCACCCCTCCTTTTTTCTGAACAATACCCTCTTCAAAAAACCCCTATTGTCCCCTCCTTCCTGCAAACCCCTTTGCCTCCTAAAACCCTTCCTGTTGCCCCCTCCCTATCACTCCCCTCTTCCTACCATCTCTTTCTGTGTCCCTCCTCAATTCCCACCCCACCACCCCCTGCCCCAATATAGCTAAATCACAGTGGGTTAGGGGAGGGGATGCTGCTCAGGACCTTTCCACTGCTCCTTTCTCCAGAATAAAATCCACACTTCCTCAGCATCACCCTGTCCTGGAGGAGCTGGGTGGGTGGTAACCGGCCGCAGGAACCACCAGCTTGTTGAGTTCAACATTAATCTCTGTCACCTGCACTGAGCTTTGTGACCTCTGGCAAGTTACTTTTCTCAAAGCCTCAGTTGTCTCACTTCAAAAATGGAGCTACTTTTGTCAACCCCCACAGGGTGGCTGTGAAGACACTAGCAGGACATTATTTTGCCCAGCCAATCGGCCATCATAGCACAGATACTATGACTATGACAGGTTATTAATACCAACTTCTGTCAGACCTGTTTAGGCAAGCCTGGTGTTCCTGTTCTACTCTGCCTTGTTCTACTAACAAGCCCCACCTTGAACCCAGTTCTAGTGACTGGATTCTACGTGAGCACCTGCTGAATCCCTGCCCCACTTGCCTGCACAGTACCTGAAGCCTCCCACCCAGAGCCTGATTCCCTATATACCATCCAGCCAGGACTTTGGCCAATGCTGACCAGCTTGCCTCGGCTCACACCTCAGCCATAACATCCAGCAATGCTGCAGGGGGGAAACCCCCAACAGTGTTTATAAAACACCGTGAACACCTTCAGGGCAAACTGAGCCAATACATTGGCTCTGAATCAAGGTGAAATATTAGCAATGGAAACCTTAATACAGCTTGGGCCAGGAATTTTGTTCTGGGTCTATTTTTTTTTTAATTTTTTTTATTTATGCATACAAGAACTGGGATGTAGGCCAAAGATGTTGGGGGCGAGGGGTGAAAAGATTTACCAGAGACAGAGTGCAGAGAAGAACAGACAGATCTACTGAAATACACTGCTGAGGGGGGGCAGCAGGTGAGACAGCAGATGTCTGCTGGGCCATGTGGGTAGCTCCTTGGCCGGGAGATGGAACTCATGCCTCTGTGGTTGGCCATAGGTTGATAGCACTGAGACTTAACAGCTTCGCCACCAGAGAGACCCCTGAGTTTATTATTAAGAAGAGCATGAAGTCATAGCTATACCCATTTTTCTGATAGTAAAGGACTAATAAAATAAAAAGTTTATAAACCAGGGACAAAGAGGACGACACTTATGGATGACAATATGTACTCTCCAGGACGCTCTAAGAACCAGACACACTATGTGCAGCTGACACAGCATGGGTACTTAACAGGTGGTGTTTATTGTGACCTCCATTTTTAACAGTGCATCTGAATTCAAGTCCTAGTGTACCTGAAGTTAGGGCCTCGATTCTCAAGGGAAAATAATCTTTATGTTTACATATAAGAACCCTAACATAGGAATTGGGGCTGAATGTTTTGTTGCTTTTAAGATATTTTTCAGGGATCTTTTTTCAGTGTTTTAATTATAAATGCCCAAAAGATTGAGAGTAAACTTGAGGTCAAATGGCATACCATATGATTTTAAGATAAGTTGGATAAAGTTAAATAGAAAAGATTTACCTTCTTAGAGGGAAAAAAAAAAACAACCAAATCTCAGGAAGAGAATAAAAAAGAAAATGAAAGAGACTGAGTGAAAGCAAAAGAGAAAGACAAAAGTGAAATCAGCCAGGAAACAGGAAAGGGAAGTTTTAAATAGAGTTAATTAGACACACTCAGCTCCAACCTTGTTTCTCACTCTACAGCAAGCCCCTCCTGAGTGCTCCTCCAATTACCTGCTACCTCCCCCTTCCCTTGCCTTGGTCCACCCCAAGATACTCATTATCAATTCACCCTCTCCCTGGTTCCTAATTCCCAGAGCACAAACACCCCATAGGCACTCAGGCATTACACCCTAACAACCCGAACTGTAAACCTACATAGTCCCTGTCTGAGCCAAGGGATTTTGGGAAGATTTTCACTTGAAATCATCTAAGCCTCAGGTTTTTTTAATTGGAGATAACATTTCACTGGGCTGTTTTGTGGAAAAAATAAGAAACTTACACAACTTTGCCCAGAAATGTGCTCAGTCAGTGTTGGTAACCCATTATATGTAATTTCCTTGAATACCTTCATCTACCCTAAACAGGAATTTTTTGTTAAGTCATCCGCCAAGTCCAATTTCTTATTGTATTATTTATATTGCAGTAAGAATGCCTTACAACAATGTATATAATTTGGGAGTATAAGTTCATACCTTTTCAGATGCATTTTACAACCCCACCTCCACCACCAAAGCACCCATAGTCTTTTACCAAGTCTACTGGGCCCCTTACCCTCTTTGCTCCCTGCCCTCTGTCCTCCCCGCTGGGAGCTTCAATTCTACAGCTGAAGTCCAATTTTAAGGTAAGGTTTACACTCTAACTGTCTCCACCCATAAGAAAATACCCACTTGGGTGATAGATCACCAATCTATTGCATCTCCCTACCTCCTCAGAAGGATGGGTCATTTCAAGTGAGACACAGAAGATGGAGCAGACATACTACGCTGGGCCATCTCCAAAGACCCCACTACATTGAGAATAAAGGTTGTGGCACAGAAGAGAAACAGATGCTGACACTGAAATCTACGAGAACTAGAGCGCCAAGACAGGTCCCTACATGCTGTTCCCAAACTCCCTGCATGACAACTACCTCAGACGAAGACCATCCCTACAGTTTCTTTAGTGTCTCTCTCATGAAATTCCAAAGCTGTTTATATGAGAAAAAGAAAAAATCAGAAAGAAACAGAAAAGAAGGAATTCTGGGAACTCCCCGGTGGCACAGCAGGTTGAGCGCAGCGATGTGAAGCTGTCTGCAGTCTCTGCAGCGCAGTTCAATTCCACACCGGCCAGAGAGACACCCAGATGGTGCGGCAGACCTCTCCTGTCTCACCCACTGCTCCCCTCAGCAGTGTATTTCAGTCAGTCTGCCTGTTCTGTTTCCCACTCTGTCTCTGGCGAATCCTCTCACCCTCGGCACCTCTGGCTTGTAGCCCAGCTCTTGTATAAATAAATTTTAAAAATCTTAAAAATTTTTTAAAAAAGGAATTCTGAAGAACTAGAGTCAATGCCAATAAAAACTGCTTTAAAAAAAAAAAAACCAAACTATTTTTGATATCTAAGAAGGAAAGAAAATGCCAAAACAATAGGATGCGTTAGGAAATAAAGCTCAGAAAAAGACATAGATGGAAAGTAAAAAATAGTAAGAAAAATAAAGTTTCCATCCCAGAAAGCTAAGATCCAGTTAATAGGGTATCGGAAAGAAAAGGCAACTCTCAAAGAAATTACACTAAAATTTGCGTTGAAAGGAATGAGTTTCTAGATTGAGAGGTTCCAATGAATAGTGTGGGTGGTAAATAAAAAGGACCCACATCAAGCCACATCTTTGTATAATTCAGAACACCAAAGATAAGGAAAACTCTTAAAAGTTTCAAGAAAGGGGGAAATAATTCAAAGAATGTGGAACAAGAATGGCATCTGACCTCTTAACATTATTCTGGAAACTAAGAATAGGAGCATTGCCTTCACAATTCCGTGGAAGAAATTTCCAACCCAGAATGCCAAACACAGCCAGACTGGCAATGATGTGTAGAGGTGGAATCAATCTTTTGAGATAATAAGCAAGACCTCAGATAATTTGCCTCCTCTCCACCCTTTCTTGGAATATTCCTGGAAGATTGTTCCATCCAAATGAGGGCAATAGATGTAGAAAGAGGGAGATTCAGGATGTAGGATCTATCGGGGAAGAGAGGCTCCAGGGTGATAGAGGGCATCAGGCCTAAGAAGCAGTGTGTGCAGATGGGAAGAAGCCAGGCTGCGTGGGTGGGTGGGAGGTCCTCAATTCATCCACAAGAAAAGAAAGATGGTGGAATCCCTGGGTTACCTGAAGTGCCCAAGTGGATGAGGGCTACTGGATGGAGGGATAAAGTCATGACTGTGTATATAGAAACCACACAGACACAAACAATGGATGTCACCTCCAAGAAAAGCAAAAAGTTACCTGAGGACAGAAATGTAATCCTAGCATAGCAAGTAGTAGAGCTGTGGGGATTTTCAGTCATCGTAATGTAAACGCTGAATACCGATTTAAATGAAAAATGTAATTACAGTGGAGGACCCCAGAGGGAAATAAATCTGCAAGTGGAGGAGCACAAGTGGGCTCAGGCTTCATCTCCCCTGACAGGGAGTGTCTGCAGGGAGTGTAAAGTGTGAAGTAAATGTCAGAAAATGGAACTCTCACCACAGGGATTGGACACAGGGAGGTGAAAGGCTACCAGGAAGGAGTTGCCTCTGGTGGTGGGGATGGAGAAGTGAGGAGGGATTGGAAGAAGACAGAAATGTTTCACAAGTGTGTGGTTCTATTCATTTTTTTAAACTGCACATAGTGTTATGCCCATAAAATATATTTTAAAATCGGGCCTTCCCGGTGGCGCACCGGTTCGATCCCCGGCCGCTGGACGAGGGTCCCACATGTCGCGCAGACCTCTTCTGCCACCCGCTGCTCCCCTCAGCAGTGTACTTCCTCAGTCTGCCTGTTCTGTTCCCCGCTCTGGCTCTGGTGAATTCTCTCACCCTCCTGCACTTCTGACTGTACCTAGTGCTTGTATAAATAAATCAATCAATCTTTAAAAAATATATATATATTTTTAAATCTAATAAGACATCCTTTATAATCTCTCATTTAATCCATTTGCGAAAACTGGAGTGGAGGCAAAGTCTTATCTGAGATCACACAGCCAAAGGAATCTATGATGCTCAAGCCAGTCTCCCCACCTCGCAGGCTGGTATGTGCATGCTTGGGTGTGAAGCCATTGTTTAGAAACTTGTCCATCAGGACTCCAGCGGCATTTCCTGCCCCAATGCAAAACCAACAAACACTCAGGGCCATTCAGCATCAGTAAGGATTCTTGGCTCTGGCTCCTAAGAAGCAAGTTAAATTCTAGCCCAAACAGGAGATTATTATTTCTGGCCTTGCCTTTTCAACTCATGGAAGGCAAATTCTCAAAGCCTGATCACTCACAGACATCTCATGGATTCCACTGCTTCTTAATCTAGATACAGGAGCAAAGGTGACTTCAGGTTTGCATGATGAACATTTCGCCCTGTGGTCTTTCCCTATGGGTTCTAAGTGATCCTTCATATTGCCGCACAGTGTTCATTGACCCCCCAAGCCCGCCCTGGCAGGCCATCATTTCTGGAACTGCAAGGGTTTCTAGATATGACTATAACGTGAGCCGTAGCGCCCTCCTCTAATTCCATCCTCTGGAATGAGTAACAAAACTCTCCTCACACAGGGCAAACTCCTAGTAAAAAGGCCCTTTTGGTCTTTGACTCATGGTAAGAGCCTTTGAATGAGATCCAAAACTACCCAACCCACTCGGAAATCCACATTATTTCACAGTAAGATACTTGTGTCTGTGCTTGTGCTTAAAAATATGCTGATATAATCGCAACCATGACAGAACAGATGAATGGCTCTGTTTTACTTTCTGAATATTTGTTAGCTGAAGTAGGGAGAAGAGGTCAATACAAATGTTTAGTAAAATACTGAGCAGCAAGGCAAATCTCAGAGCACATATTTAACAGTGTTTTCTCAGTTTTTGCCTATTAATAACCTAATTTCCATCTGCATCTAGGCTGTCCATCAAGGAAGAATTTAAATTCTCTTGACAATGCTACAAATTCTGCTTCTTAAAATAGTTGCCAGTTATCTGTGCATCTCAAAAGGACCTACTTTTCAACCTGCTCTTGCTAATTCATTTGCTTCAATGCTGCATTCTGGTGATAGCCAAATCTTTAGAGAAGTAGAAACAGAACATAGAAAACATTTTCTCTGACTCTATCACTAATTCAATTCTTGTTTGGCATTAGCACTGTCTGTTTCCACTTCACCAATACAAGTTAGAAAGGAAATCTTTTAAAATCAAAATGTGTATACCACTTTCCAAGATGAGTCTTAGGATGGTGGCTGAGTTGCACCCTATCAAGGGCCCTGCCAATGGCCTGAGGAACAGGCTACCCAAAGGGCAAGAGAGGGAAAGGACACAAATTGCCCAGCTAGAATTCCACAAACAATGGTACCACATCTCAGGAGTTGTGAATTGACTGAACGTACAAATCTTGGAGACAAAATAAATTAATGATTCTTATCTTGCCTGTTAATTTTAATAGCTATTATATTACACTTTCATACCCCAAATTAATGACTTTGCCCTTTAATGCCCCAAATTCATTGTGAGAATGTACAGAGTGGGCTGCAGAGTTTACTCCCAGGACCTGGAATAAGATGACCTTCTTGCGGCATGAGTTCGACCCTGGCCAGGGAGCTACCCCATATGGCGCAGCAGACCTCTCCTATCTAGCCCGTTGCTCCCCCAGCTGTGTATTTCAGTAGATCTGCCTGTTCTGCTACTCATTTTGTCTCTGGTGAATCCTCTCACCTCCTGCACTTCTGGCTTGCACCCCTGTTCTTAAATGCATAAATAAATAAAAATAAATCTTTTTTAAAAAAGATTGCCTTCTTATTAAATAAGGCTTATTGAAGAAGTAGGGGTAATAAGGTAGCCATAGAAGCAACTCATACACAAAATGGTTGAAGGCATGGAATGAAAGGATTTGGGGAGAAGATCCAAGATGAGTGTGTCCTCATGACAAGCAGGTAACTTTTCCATGGCATGCTTGTACAGAATAAAAAACTATTAAACTCTTCATTGCACTGCTTGGCCTATAGAGGATGTCAATCAAAAATGACTGTCATTCATCAAGAAGCTTAAATCTTACTATGCTGTTCTATTCCAGCCAGTTTTATTTTACTTATTTAATTCTGTACCAAAAAATGTACCTGTTTTGCGCCTAAGTGCTTGGTTTTATGCCACTTTCACACCTTTTTCTTCCCTGCTCCCATAGAACATTCCAGATTTGCTCAAAATTTTAAAGATTTATTTATGCATACAAAAACTGGGGTACAGGCCAGAGGTGTGGGGGGTCAGAGGATTCACCAGAGACAAAGTAGGGAGCAGAACAGGCGGACTGACTGAAATACACTGCTGAGGGGAGCAGCAGGCAAGACAGGAGAGGTGCGCTGTGCCATATGGGTTAGCTCCCAAGCCAGGGATCGAACTCGTGCTACAGTGGCTGCTGATAGCTTCATAGTGCTGAGACTTAACCCCATGTGCCACCAGGGAGACCCTTGCTCAGATTTTAATAAGATGTGATAGGCCAAGGCTTTCTCTAGTTCAGTGGTTCTCAACCTTGGCTGCATGTTAGAATCACTAGGGGTGCTTTTTAAAAACATGGCACCCAGGATGTGCCCCACAACAATTAAATCAAAATGCTTGGAAAGAAAATATATGCGGGGAGAACTAGTATTATTTTATTTATTTATTTTTTTTATAGAGGCATGTTTTTTATTTATTTATTTGTTTGTTTCTTTGTTTATACAAGCACTGGGTACAGTCAGAAGCGCGGGAGGGTGAGAGAATTCACCAGAGCCAGAGCAGGGAGCAGAGCAGGCAGAAGAACCAAAGTACACTGCTGAGGGGAGCAGCGGGCGGCAGGAGAGGTCTGCGCGCCATGTGGGACCCTCCTCTGGTGGCCGGGGAGCAGCCGGGGATCAAACCGGCGCCGCAGAGGTCGCTGGCAGCTTCGCAACCCAGCGCTCAACCGCTGCGCCACCGGGGAGGCCCTAGTATTATTTTAAAGATACTCAAGTCATTGCAACATGTGGCCAAGGTTGAGAATCTTGTTCAATTGGTTGTCTATCACTGGAAAGCATGACCTTTACCTTCCATTGTGTTCTAGAACCAGCTTCAGAGAGCAGATGTCCTTTTTCTTTTCCTCTTGAAAGATCTTTGTGGCCTAGCCAAAGACTCCTTGCTCTCATCTACTGTCCCTCAATTCCAACTAAGAAACTTTCAACCGTTCTCCAGTCGGCAAGACAGCAAAGTTACACCAAAATATAAAAATTCATTAGTACTGATATGGATGCAGCTTCTACTGGCCACAATAACAGTCTCGGAATCTTAACTGGTGTTAAATCATTCTAAATGGGTTTGCTTTTCATTTCCTCCAGATATTTTTATTAGAAGTATAACATAGTGACCAGAAGTTTCTCCACTAAAAGGAAATTTCTAGAGATTTTTAGCATGCAGCTTTCTCTAAGGCAGAAACATAAACTCATGTGAGAAGATTTTAAGGACATTTATCTCCCAGCCAGGAATTCTCTACATCTCTCCCAAGACTTTCAATACAATATACTTTTAAAAAATCTTAGAGCCTCCCTGGTAGCGCAAGGGGTTAGCACCACTCTATGAAAAAGCAATCCACAGCCTCTGCAGTGCAAGTTTGATCCCCGGCTGGCCAGGGAGAAGCCCACATGGCGCACAGAAATCTCCTGTCTCACCTGCTGCTCCCCTCAGCAGTGTATTTCAGTCAGCCGGCCTGTTCTGTTCCCCACTCTGTCTCCGGTGAGTCCTCTCACCTACCCCATCTCTGGCCTGTACCCCAGCTCTTGTATGCATAAATAAATAAATCTTTAAAAAAATCTTATTTTGATGACTCAAAAGAATGAATACAAACTGTGGACCCTTCATCCCTTATAGAGGGAAGGAGGAAATGATAAAATGTAGAGATGGCCAATATTGATAGGTGGTAAAAGCCATGCAACATCTCTTGAGAGACCCACAGCAGAAAGGGCTCACCCATCCAGGTAATAAAACCAGTCCAGCACTCAGGTCACCCTATGCGTGTCTTCTCATGTTTCATGAGAAGAGTGTGAGCCTATTTTAAGGATAAAACAAGCAATAACCAAAAAACAAAAAGGGGGGGTGGGAAGCCCACCAGGATTTAAACCTCAGCTTTGCTTTGTGGTTATGTTAGTTTCACCTATAAAGTGTCAGTAATGGGGACAGTCCTGCAACTGTCCACAGGGCTGTGGTTAGTGCCCGCCCACAACCTTACAGATTCTTCACCAGTCCCAGAAGTTGCCCTTCCACTATCTCTCTCCATTTCACTTCTGATCCCACCCCCCCACACACACACATACATACACAACAAGACAATGAATTCGTTTAAGAATTCTTTTTTAAAAAAAGATTTATTTATGCATGCAAAAACTGGGGTATAGGCCAGAGGTGAGGGGGTGAGAGGATTCACCAGAGACAGAGTGGGGAACAGAACAGGCCGATCTACTGAAATATACTGCTGAGGAGAGCAGCAGGCAAGACAGGAGAGGTCCACTGCACAATGTGGGTACCTTCCTGGCTGGCCGGGGATCAAACTCACACTGCAGATGCTGCGGACAGCTTCACAGTGCTGTGCTCAACCCCTTGCACCACCAGGGAGGTCCTATTTAAGAATTCTTGACTAAGGATAACAGAAGAGTATCAGTTCTCACCTAACTTAGAGCTCTACTCTCTAAGGCAATTTTTCATCTTCTGCCAGCCCCTACTTCTAAGTTTGAAACTCTTCAGTATGGATGCTAATTATGGGAACATATATTTTTAACTTTGTCATTCACCCAAGGTCTATTTGCAATGTGTATTACATTTGCTAAATCATAGACATTCAATTCACTTTAAGATGTGACTGTCCCCTGAATTCCTTGTACTTATGGATCAGGACATAATGTAATCTTTACTTCTGTGAGGTGTTGTATTTTAGTCATTTAAAATACACTTACATGCTGAGGGTTGTTGTACATCACATATAGAAAATTTGAGACCACAATGTTACTATGGGTTAAAGATCCCACAATCAGCCTCCACTTCAGCTAAAATAATGGTGATGTTTTGGATTCAACACATTCCACTTACTCAATAGTGTTAGGAATAAAAATGACATATATTAAAATTAAAAATGATAAGGCCAAAATACCCAGGAAACCCAGAACTTGTACATCCATTAGTTTAGAAAGTGCTTTTCTTCTGGAGATACATTCATTAACAAACTATGCAGGAAACACAAGAAGTAATGCTATGTACGCTATTGAACATTCTACATGAACAAACATTAAAAATATGTGCTTAAAGAGGCTTGGGTGGTTAGCTGCTCCTGCCATATTTCTTTGAACCAATCAAACACAGGCCACACTAGCAGGTCAAAGTCTTGAACCTGGGTGCAATGCCAAGTTAAAACAGATGCTTATTAAATCCTTTGATAATGTTGACAGTGGTTGTTTGGCAAAGTCATTTAAAATATACTTACATGCCGTGATTGCAATTTTCTCTTAAATTTAAACCTTAAGGGGCCTCCCTGGTGGTGCAAGGGGTTAAGTCTCAGCACTGTGAAGCTGTTGGCAGCCACCACAGCACAAGTTCCATCCCTGACCAGGGAGCTGACCCACGTGGCCCAGCAAACTTCTCCTGTCTCCCCCACTGCTCCCCTCAGCAGTGTATTTCAGTCAGTCCTCCTGTTCTGCTCCCCACTCTGTCTCTGGTGAATCCTCTCACCCCGCACCCCCCTCCCCAACCTCTGGCCTATACCCCAACTCTTGTATGCATAAATAAATAAATTTTAAAAAATTAAACCTTGAGACTTTTTATTTGCATACTGTTTTTACTAGTGAAAAAATACTTTAGTTTCCCCGTTCCCCACCTCTCAGATTTTCAAAGTGCTACACCATTTATCTCATCCATCCTAGTATTCATATGCAGGAAATGTTGCTTCCCCAAAGACTGTCCCTTTGCTCTCCAATCCGTTTTATTCTTCCACTGTCCAAATGGTAAAGAAGATGACTGAGATGGTATTTTTTTTTTTTTACACTGTGACATGAAGTCACAAGGGCATATTCTCTTTCTGGTGTCACAGCTGGAACTATCTACAGGATGCTAATGACACGCTACACGACCCTCCGCAGGGCGGTCCAGCTTTCAACTTGGCTCCTGCCGGGGCTGCCCTAGAAATGGCCCCACCTGAATACTTCTCCGGGTCTTGCCTCAGAACTTGGCAAGGACTAGGCACAAGGTGCACGACGCTCTGGTGGGTCGAGTTCTATTACCCCACAACCGGTGCGGCACACTGACGACTACCCTGCAAGGCGCTGGCTGGAAACAAGGAGCGGGCGCCGCGGAACCACATCTCAAATGCATGGGATCACCCACCGCCCCAAGGGCAGTGCCAACCAGAGCCCCTCCAAATGCCCTGACGACTCACTCGGGACAGCACGTCCCGGATCTCGGGGCGAATGTCAATCAGAGGCACCTCTTCAGTCCCCAGAGCGGCTGGGGCGGCGCTAGCAAGCTGCTCACCTGGGTGCCTCCAGCCCCGCGCCCCAGCATGCACCCTCCACGGTCCGCACGTACCCACATCGCCCAGGAAATAGCCGTCCGCCGCCCGGGGCTCCATGCCGCTGACTCCCCAGCGACCCGGCCTCGCCGCTGGCCGCTCGGGCCGGGGCGGAGCCAGCCGGGACTCGGGGCCGCGCCGGGAGTTGTAGTTCTGAGCTGTCGCCGCCGGCGCTGCGCGGCGGTCACCTGCGTCCTACTCTGCTGTGGCGGTCACGGGCTTTGCTGGGCAAGCGTGTGAGTGTGCAGAATAGGTGTCCACGCGTAATACGTATTCAGCTGCAAAACGTGAACGTCTGCAGAATGTGCCCCTGTTAAAACTCACATCCATTCTTTACACTGATCGCACCCCGGGAATCTGGGACTTCGCCAAGATTTTATTTCCAATGAGAACATCCTACCGCACCTGTTATTCATACTCCCTGCTCCTTTCCTCTTGCAAGATAAATCATAAATTCCAAATCGTTCACATTAAAGGTTTTTTTTAAAGTCTCTCCAAGTGCTTAGAGACGCTTTTAAATTGAATGTTCCCCTCACAGTGTTAGCAGATGAAAGCTGAACTCTGAAGGGCAGGAATGAAGAACCTGTTTCTGAATGATGCCAAGTTGACAATTGAGTAAGAGAGCTGTTTTGTTACGTTTTAGTTTTTGCTGTGCGTGTGTGGGTGGGCGTTTGTGTTCTGTTTAATTTTGCAAGCGACTTAGAAAGTTCAGAAGATTTAACAATGCCAAAGGTTTTCAACCTCACAAAATTTCTCACCCTTCCTGACCTGTATTGAGTCTACATGTAGACGTTTGTTTTGGTCTGGAAAGTAAAACAATATCCAGAATCACATGGTCTGGATATTACACTAGCCTTGCAGAGAGGATAGTTTGAGCTCTCTTCTGAGCTCTCTTGGGCAAGACTTCCTTAAGGACTGGACACTTTATCTTCAGACAAGTCCACGGTGTTTGAGGACAATATAAAACAACTTGAAAAATTATAAGATTAGGTGAAAAGTCAAAAAGACAAAATGATTAAATAATACTTCATCAAAGAAAAAATTCTGAAAGCAAATAAACCAGCATATTGTTAATAGTAACTTGGGTGGGATTCTTCTTTGACAGGATTATATCACAGTATTATTTTGGCTGTTTTTCATGTTAACTACAAAAACAAGCAATATGTTTGTAATTTTAAAACCAGTGTGACAAATTTTAAAATTTTCTAACTTGGGAAGTATACCTTTTCCTTTTAAAAACATTAGTGCCTTTATTTACTTTTATTCTTCTAAATGGGTGAGAGTAAAGATTCTCATTGATATTGGAATTATGAGACAGGCGAGGAGAAGCTTCTGGAAGAACACTCAATGCCCACAGGGAGAGCCCCAATCCAGTTCAAACTTGTGTGGGTGGGTGATGGTGGAAATGGGAAAACTACTTTTCTGAAGTGTCATTTGACAGGTGAATTTGAGAAGCATGTAGCTGTGAGACTTAGCCACTATTCCTCCATCTTGTGTATAACCACCATCTTAGTATTTCAAGTTTTGCTTACCCAAGACTAAATAGCCTGCATTCCAAAGAGGGTTTATGACCCCCACCCCACTCTGGTCTTATCTCAGATGACCAGCCACAGCGGAGCCGAGTAATGGGTCTAACTGGCCATAAAATAGAACTGAGCAATGCAGGCCACCAATGGGGTCAAACTAGCCATAAAATAACTGTGTACCCACCGTTGTTAATTAATGCACCTGTGTAATCAATGAATGATGTACCTATGTAACTAATGAATGATTGCCAACATGATTTAATTTTTAGAAATCTACTTGTACCCCTATATAAGATCCCTGTTTCCTTTGTTCAGGGCTCCCGACCTCCACCGTTACATCGGTGCGAGTCGAGGGCCCGGTCTCGAGCCCGTAATAAACTCCTTTGTGTTCTTACAGCGGTTGTCTGTGTGTCCTTGGGGGCCTGCACTGGTCGACGCTGGGCACAACAGTAGCTACCTTTGGTGTCAAGGTCCATCCCCTCATGATCCATACCAACAGGGACCCATCAAGTTCAACATGTGGGATACGCCTGGCCAGGAGAAATTTGGCAGACTGAGAGATGGCTATTAGACCCTGTGGAATCCCCAGCCCTCTTTGTTATCAAGGCTGTTGTCATGGTGCTCAGGGTTCCTGCTTGTCAAGCTAAAATGCAGAGTTAGGCTGGGGGCCTCTCACCAGGGCAAAAGTCCTGGTATGAGGGACATACTGGGAAATCAGCATCTGCTAAAAACAGCAGGCAGACATTCTGGCCAGATTAGCAAGATCAGTTTGAATGCCTTACTTGTAAAGATTAGCAGAAAGTTAGTTAAGAATAGGGATTAGAGATATTATACTTTGATTAGCGGGACCTATGGAGCCCCTCGCAGCCCTCCCACCCTTGCCCAAGCAATAGCTCCCTGATCACTTCACCCTAGCTTACACAAGACCATAATGTATCCCCAATAAGGTGTCCCACACATGCACATTCCTTCACGTACTTGTCCATCTTCTCTGAACCTTGTTCTAAATAAATATAGGACTGCCCACAGATCAGGGCTGCTCTTATTTAGGTGTAAGGCCCTCTAGGCCTCTCCCTCACTTGAGTGTTTTTTCCTTGGTCTTGCATAGCTCCCAAAGTTGCCGCCCCAAGGGAACATCCAGACCCAGGGTGCCATTATAGTGTTTGATGTAACATTGAGAGTTACTGACTAGAATGTGCCTAACTGGCATAGAGATATGGCATGAATATATGAAAACACCCTTAGTGTATTGTGTGGCAACAACATGAACATTAAGGACAGGAAAGTTAAGGCAAAATATATTGTCTTCCACCAAAAAAAGAATCCTTAGTACTATAACTGCCAAAAGTCAGTCTTTTTACTTTTTTCTCTCTACTATTTTTCCAAAAGTAACTACAATTTTGAGAAGCCCTTCCTCTGGCTTGCTAGAAAATTAACCAGAGACCCTAACTTGGAGTTCTTTCATTACCATAATGCCTTTGAGTTATATCCATGTTGTAGAATGTGTCAGCCCTTTATTCATTTTATTGCTAAATAATACACCATTGTATGGATGTATTACATTTTTTATTCATCAGTTGGGCTATTTCCACTTTGGCGATAATTAAGTTAAAATGCCACAAAGCTTACTGTTCCTACTGTGATTCAACTTCTTCTCTTAAATAAATCACCTCAGATTATGTAAGCCTTTGGTTAAACTACAGCTTTCTGACAAAATGATTTTTGTAACTTTTGCCAGTGTACTCATTGCTTTTATGCAGGAGTAGATTTATGGAGGTCTTTACTCTGTTGTTCTGAAAGTGCTTATCCAGTCAACTGTCTTTTAAAGAATTTGTTTAAAAGAATGACAGAATGTTTTTCTTTAAAAAAAAAAAAAGATTTATTTAATTTACATATGCATACAAGAGCTGGGGTATAGGCCAGAGGTGAGAGGGTTCACCAGAGACAGAGTGAGGAACAGAACAGGCAGATTGACTGAAATAGACTGCTGAGGGGAGCAGTGGGCAAGGCAAAAGAGGTTTGTGGGTTGCTCACTGGCCAGGGATCGAACTCGTACTGCAGTGGCTGTGGATAGACATAGGTTGCATCTTAACCACTTGAGCACCAGGGAGGCCCTCCATCAGTGTTTTCATTTCATTTTTAGCCCTTAAACATTGCGTTCTTTTTTCATATTAAAGCATGTGTTTTTTTGGCTGGAAATTTTTTTAATAAAAATGAATTTCAATTGCTCTTATATTATCTTGATGGTTTTGGAGTAATGTTTTAGACAAGATAGTGTCTAGTATCTCAACTACAACAGAAGCACTTGAGATGCCAGTAAGAAAAATCAGTTTCTTGGTCCCTTACCTAAATTAAAAAATGAAAAGTACTCCACTGGTGGGAACCAGCATTCACATTTTTAATAAATTCTACAAATGTACTGGATGGATTCTCTGGGAAGCAAATGCTAAAATGAGTTAGTCAGGATGCAAAAGGTCTACTGAAGACTGTGTCAGTTTGGATTCTCCAAAAGCAGACTCTGAGATAGATATGCACAAGATTGTACTATGAATAATAAGTTGGGTGAACACAGAGTAGGTAGGGAGAAACTATAAATGAAGACGTAATCCTAACAATTGTGAAAGAGGAGCGCTAAGGAAATTATACATGGAAGGAGTCTCAGGTGGCAGCTCAGGTCTGACTAGGCTGATGGAGATTGCCTGAGAAAAAGTGTTTACTGAGTCAAGCAGGAACGGGCCATCACTAGCATGCCACTGGTTAGTTACCATCTGGGAGCATTTTAGAGAAAACATGGTGGGTTACAGTGGAGGTGGCAGTGGAGTCTGTGAGTCATGCCCTCAAGTGTTATGGGGCAACCCCAATATGAAATGAATTGGCCTGACTGTGGGTCCTCACCCACGCATTTAAAAGGGACTTATAATGTGGGCCTTCCTGGTGGTGCAGTGGGTTCAGCGCAGTGCTGTGACGCTGTCCACAGCCTCTGAAGCGCCAGTTTGATTCCCAGCCAGTCGGGGAGATAACTACATGGCAAGGCAGACCTTTCCTGTCTCGCCCACTGCTCCCCTCAGCAGTGTTTTCAGTCTGTCTGCCTGTTCCACTCCCCACTCTGTCTCTGGTGAATCCTCTCACCCTCCCATGCCTCTGGCCTGTACCCCAGTTTTGTATTAATAAATTTTTAAAAAGGGACTTACAAATGAGACTCAACTGCAGCACACACAAAACGGTTAATAAAGGGTTTATTTACAGAAAGGGGAAATGAAGAAAGGAATAACTCAGGGAGAAAGAGAGATAAATTGGTGAATACATCCTGCCAGTTCCACTGAGCTGGAACCCCAATAGCACTCTGAAAGCGGGCGAAAAACCAAACCCCCCAAAGGCCCACATGTCTGGTTATATATCAAACCTGGCTGCTTAACTCCACCCTCAGTCCCCAGCAATCCTCCCTTCCATAGTGATGACATCATGGGATTTGTAGTCCTTGGTGTTTTGCATCTCTTTGGTCTGGGGTAGGGGTGGGGTCCATAAAACTTATCTGTGGAGTTTGTTCAAGACATCCCTTTCCCACAACAGAAAGAGATCACTTCCATTGTTACCACAATCTACCTCTTGCTCCACATAGATCCTTTACATATTTGGGGAACAGTTCTTCCATGGTTCTAAGGGCCTTTCAATAGGAAACTTAGAAAAAGTTTAGTCAGGTAAACTAGTCTCTGTCTCTGCAGTTAGTCTCACAGTTCAATTGGAATTCATGTTCTTCTTCCTCTATTACCTTTTAAATTCCCTTCATTCTCAGCTGTCATTGTCAACAGGTCTTTGTGATATGATTCAAAACTTGATTCTTGAGGTATCTGTGTTAGGGGGGAAAAGGATGTCCTAAAGCTAATTCCATACAGGCTTTGTGGACTCCATCCCAACCCCAGGCCACAGCCAAAGACACTGGGAACTCCAAATCCCATCACCACCAAAGGGAAGGTGGCTGGGACCTGAGGGTGGGGTTAAGCAGCCAGGTTGGTATAAAGCCAGACAAGTGGGCTTTGGAGGGGTCCCCCATTTTGGCTCTCCGCCAGCTCGCAGTTTCCGGCCAGCTCTGAGAGTGTTTTTTGGATTTCCAGGTCGTCGGCTCGGGTAGGATGCATTAAAGACTTTATTTCCCTATTTTCTCCCTGAGTTGTACATTTTCCTTATTTCCTTTTCCCTTGTAAATAAACTTTTTATTAACCTATTGTGTGTGCCTGTAGTGGAGTCCCTTGTAAGGGCGCGGGTGAGAAACCACAGCCAGGAACCCGTTCAATATCGGGGCTGCCCTATAACATTTGGACCAATAGTAATCATATATTTTATACATTCAAATATTGGAATTGCTGCATATGCTTGATCATAGTTAAGTGGGACAGAGTGCAACAGGGTGGTCCCCAGAAAAGGGGGAGGTTCCCTGCCCCACCCAAGGAAGGGTGGAGCTGAGCAGGAAGAGAAGAAGCTGCAGGAGGAGACGGAGGAAGGAAGCAGGATGGAGCAAGGAGACCTGGAGGAGGCGCATGGAGCCTAGAGACACGTGAAGAAACTGCGCTTGTCTTTTGGTCGTGGACTGGGTGACACAGATGTGGGTGAGACCCGTGGGGAGGTGACAATGGCAGCTTTTATCTTGATGTTGATTTTGCTCTTTTCCTTCCGGGCTTGTCTGGTTGTTTCTGACCCTTTTCTGTGGGTCCCCACTGGAAGATGCTTTAGACTTGTGGCAGGCTTTGGAGCTTTGCTCTGGGCCAATCCCATTTGGATGGACTTTTACCCACGAGGGGACGGGTAACTTTGGATGCTTGATTTAGAAACTAAATTATTTGCCTTATCTGTATTGTTTCCTAGTTTTATTAAAGTTCCTTCCCATTAAAGTCTCATATGTTTTGTGTTGATGCGGCGGATGGCAGAACCCATTTAGAATAGGCAGGTTTGCGGGGTTTTGGGCTGCCCCTCTCCCTGTCCTATAACAAGAGGACCAAGACACAGCCAGGTCATTCACCTGTTTACACAGGTATTCCTTCCTATGTGTAAAAACAGCCCTACCACCTCCTGTTCATCAAGATAAAGGCTCTTTTCATCTGCCACTCTCTAGGTGCAAGAAGTCAAAGACTCCTGATAGTAGCCTTTGTGTGCAGTTTAAAGGGTATATGCTGAGTCCCTTGGCATGAGTGAACCACTTTGGAGGCCAGAATCTCAAGCCCTGCAGGGCCAAGAGCTGTGATAATATGAAGCACAACATCTCCTAATAGGTCATTGGGAATGGTAGTACTTGGGGCTATACCTGCTTCTATCTCAATTCTCAGTATCTCTCTCTTCCCTTCTGGCTATAGATGTTAATTAGAATATTCATTAGCTGTTGATGTATTTTGCCTCTGCACATGGTGTCCTATTTACCTTCTTCACAACTCCTTAAGAGACAAATGCCCTTGGCCAGCCACTCCAGCTTTGCCTGTTATCAGAGTAATTGTGACCCTTTGTGAACACCTCTTCTACTATGAGCTCTGCAGAGTAATCTCATTTCCTAGGTTACCACTGATGATGTATCTTCACCAACTGAGTCATAACCACTGTGTGCCAGGGACTGCTCTGTACTTGAAATTTCACTTGCAATGTGTTCCTTCTTGCCACCTGGAGAGTAAGTGACTCAATCCCCAAGCCCCATCTAACTTTTTCTTGGTCCATTCTTAGCATTACTTGAATCAGTACTGGTTCATTTCTCTATTTAAAGATGTATTTTATTTACTTATGCATATAAGAACTGGGGTCTAGGCCAGAAGTGTGGGTGGGCAGGGGTGAGAGGATTCACCAGAAACAGGGTGGGGAGCAGAACAGGGGGATCTACTTAAATACACTGCTGAAGGCTACACTGGGCAAGACAGGAGAGGTCTGCTGCACCTGTTATAGGGCAGCCCCGATATTGAACGGGTTGCCTGGCTGTGGGTCCTCCCCCGCGCGCTTACAAGGGACTTAGTAATACTCCACTACAGGCATACACAATAGGTTAATAAAAGGTTTATTTACAAAGGAAAAGGAAATAAGGAAAATGTACAACTCAGGGAGAAAATAGGGAAATAAAGTCTTTAATGCGTCCTACCCGATCCGACGACCTGGAAACCCAAAAAGCACTCTCAGAGCTGGCCGGACACTGCGAGCTGGCAGAGAGTCAAAACGGGGGACTCCTGCAAAGCCCCCGTGTCTGGCTTTATACCAACCTGGCTGCTTAACCCCACTCTCAGGTCCCAGCCATCTTCCCTTTGGTGGTGATGGGATTTGGAGTTCCCAGTGTCTTTGGCTTTGGCCTGGGGTCAGGGTGGAGTCCACAAAGCCTGTATGGAATTAGCTTTAGGACATCCTTTTCCCCCTAACACACCCATGGCCAGGGATCAAACTCATGCTGTAGTAGCTGGCAGTAACCCTGAGACTTTAACCCCTGTACCACCATGGAGGCCAGTACTGGTTCTTTTACAAAAAGTAGAAATACAGAGATTTATTAGGGGAAATGCATGTGAGGGACAATGAAGGGAGAAATAGGAGTTAGTGGGGAGAGTCATCACATGGTGATGAAGATTTGGTATTTGTGACTAGAAAAGGGGGAGGCAGAATTGGGCACGGGGAGTCTCAGACTACTGCAAATTTCTAAGAAAGCATCAACGAGGCTGATGTAGAACTTGCAAGCGAAGATTTCCTTAAAGGAATCCTGCACTGGACAGGTCTAGCTCAACAGGAGAACCTCCAGTGTGCTCAGGCACTGAATGGGAATAGACTGAGGGAAACAGTCTCAGCATGAATAGTGCAGACAATAAATGGTCCCTCATTTGTTGTCTTAAAAAGTTCTTTATTACTCATTTCTGGAAAAAACTATCAAATCAAGAGTGGCACAAAAGGAACAAAAACCAATATTTGGGGGGAAAGGCAAAATAAAATTGAGTTTTGAATTCAAATGTCACTTATTCTCCTAACTTACTTTTTGAAAGACTGATTTGCTGGATAGATGAAGAGAGCTTGCTTAACATAGAAGAAAGGAGGGAGAGAGAAGGGGCTGTTCTGAATGAAAGGTCAATGTATGAGAGTTCAAGGTGGCTGTGACTTCTCATTGGCTCGGTTGCAGTCACTTTTCCTTGTTAAAACTGTAGCTGCACAGGGCCTCCCTGGTAGTGTTAGGGGTTAAGTTGCAGCAGTATGAAGCTATCCATGAGTTCAACCCCTGGCCAGGGAGGTGACCCACATGGCGCAGCAGACCTCTCCTGACTGGCCCACTGCTCCCCTCAGAGTATATTTCAGTCAGCCTGCCTGTTCTGCTCCCTGCTCTATCTCTGGTGAATCCTCTCAGTCCCTGTCTCCTCCCCTCCCAACAGCCACACCCCAGTTCTTGTATGCATAAATACATAAATCTTTAAAAACAAACAAACAAACAAACAAACCCAAAAAATGTAGCTGTGCAGAATCAGCTTTCTTGGAGCTGTAGATGATTTCCCCGTTTGGTAATGTAAGGGTATTCCTCTTTGGCATGCAATGAAGACAAGTGCACACAAAGGATTGTGAGTTATAACAGATCCCTCTATAGTCCTTCCCGACTCCAATTTTAGTTAAAGTTTCCCTATTCAGTTTTGAACTCAAATGTTACTTATTCACTTAGACATTGTACGTACCTCTTCTGCCCCTCGCCTCCTAAGGCCATCCTCTGACACTTGCAGCTTGTTTTCACAGCACAGTTATGTGCAATTTCCTTTTTGTTCTGGCAATGGTTTGTTACTGTTTGTTATCCACCTCTGTAAGTTATGTACAAAGTCCTTTCCCAGTTCATTCAGGTCTGTAATGCTAGTGCCTAACACAGCATTTAGCTAGAGCAACAGTAAAAGTTAGCATTGGATGAGCAAATCTCTTCACATTCCCATGACACAGCACATGAGCCTGGTTCGTGTCTGTAGTACTTAACATCTCTGATCAGATTAATTCTGCTTGTGGACATCTAGGTGCTCTGCACATAACGCAAAATTGCAGCGTTGTTTTCCCATGAAATTAGCACGCAGGTGATGGTTACATGGATTTAACATTCATTAAAATCACGGGTTTTCGGAAATGTCGCATTTGGGAGTTAAAAAAGAGTGTCATCGCCTTGGGTGCAGGGCCAGAGGCAAGGAAATGCACACTCGCCATACTACAGAGCAAGCCCCTTCTGCACTCGCAAGCCCGTCATGGCGGGGCCTTCCGCGTCAGCCCCTGCGTATTTTCCGTATCCGGCAACGCTTCGGCTTTGGGGGACTTCCGGTCCCCGAGCTGCCGCAAGCGCCGGACTCCGCTGCCCAACGCCGTGGCGTCCTGCGTCATTGCGCCTGCGCAGAAAGGAGCGGAGAGCGCCGCGTGGATTCCCGCTGAAATCCACGCCTGCGCGTCGGCTTCTCCTCTGTGATTGGCTCCTGCCTCCTAGGGGAAGCCACAGTTCCGTTTTCGCTTTCTCTTTTTTTTTTTCCACTCCTCGCTTCCTGCGGTCGCGGGGTTTTACTTCCGGTTTCCAGCGCCCGTCTCTGTGAAAGTCGACATGTTCCTTGCGAGCGCGGGGCATCTCGGGGCGGGTCCTGTCCGACGACGCTCTGAAGAGCAGTAACGCTAGGCCGACGCGCGCGGCGGGTCCTGCGGGCTCCGAGCCTGGACGCCGGGCCCACGTCCCCCCCGCCGGCGCCTCGGTGCCGCCCCTCGAGACCCGGCCGCGCTCCCCGCGCCGCTGACACAAGGGCGGAGAGGAAGGACGGGCTGCGACGTGGAGGGTCCGGCGCGCCTCGGACTAGCCAGTGTCAGCGGGAGGTGGTGGCGCCCACGGGAGACGGGGTGGATAGGGGGGCTCCCCAAAAGAAAAAGCGACCCAGGGGCCCCCTCCCCTGGCTCTGAAGGAGGCGGAGACGAACATCTCGCACTTTTGGCCACGAGGGACAGAGAAGGGAAGAGCAGGTGTTGGAGGAGCGGACAGCGGCGGGAACATGTGGACGGAATTGCACAATTATGTCAAGTCGTCGGGGGCCGCGGCAGCACAAGGGACAGGTAAAACTTCGGTGTGGGCGCCCGGCTGGCACCTTTGTAGACGCCCGGAGGAAGGAAGGAGGAGCCCCAGCCTTCCATGATTTAAGTGCACGACGTTGTTGCTTGGACTTGCTGGATTGCTTTGGGGGCTTCGCTGTTGCAACTTAATTTCTTTTTCCATTCTGGTTGGCTTTGCATGCTCTTCTTGGATGAGGAATGATTAGCACCTTGCCTGTTTGTCCCGCTCAGGGGTGAGCGGGGGTGGGTGGGCTTGGGGGTTTTCAGAATCGTTTTTTGCCTTGCTGCTTTTTATATTGCTTTTTATATTCGCACCGGTTGCCATGCTCAATATTGCGAACACGTGGATCTTGTTTACAAAAAGTTCTTTTACAAATTCAGGTCGAGCTTCTGAATTCATGTCTCTCTTTTGAGGCATAAAATCTCGGCTTAAGCATTTCCTTTGAGTTGCCTGTGGGACAGCTTCATGCTCATGAACATTATATACTTCCCTCAAGGTTTGCTCATTTGGTTTGGGCTGACTAGGAAAGCTTTCTAAGGGTTCTTAATGAAGTCTGCACTTCGTTTCTTTCTGTAGAGACGTCAGACAGTGCGTGATTTTTTTTTTTTAAGTAGATATAAAAGGAAAAGTTCCATCCATAGGGAGGGTTATTTAGCAGAGAACAAGAAATATCATAATAAGTTGCTCTATGCAGCCCAACAATTTGTCTGAAGGTGTCACTGAGCATCATTTTGGCTGAGAAGATGACAGATTAACCCCAGAATTTGAGGACGATACTTTGAAAATCCTCATTTCCTTTAATCACTCCTTGTCTAATTGAAGTCCAAAAATTTTAAGTACACCTCTCACCCCTCTTTTTTCTCTGTAAGGTAGAATTATCATGAGACTTATGAAAATATATTTTAAACATAAGTTATCACTTAGTACAAAATTATGGTGTGTATGTAGTAACATTATGATCATGGGTCCCACTTTGTTCCTCTGAAAATGCATTAGAAAAGGAGATGGTGTGGTTTATAACCAACCATGCGGATATCCCGAAATAGCCTAATACTTTTCTGTTGAAAAACTGCCTTCTAGAACTGGATAGCTCTGTACAATCTATTCAGTACATCATTAATAAGCCAGGCTAGAGAAGAATAAAAAGTGACAGTGTTTGTACATAATTACTTTAAGAAAGACTTGTGTGTAAAATTTTGTTTTCAGGACATCTGCCCAAATGTAATCAATTCTCTAAAAAGATGTATCATGAGCATGTCCTGTATTCCAAACATAGTTGTTCAAATGAATTAAAATCCTCTGAGTATCTGAAAAGCTTGCCTGAGACAATGTTTGTTAAATAAATGCAGTATCATATCTACTTAGTATAAGTAAATCGATATGGCATCTATTTATCAAATGAGTCATTTCTTTGTTGATGGATGTTTGTTATTTTCAAGTTTTGCCCTAGACCTAACAATGCCGTTGTGGTTACCTTTTTTGCCGTTATAAACAATGCTTCCCCGTGCTCACGATAGTATTTCTGTAGAATCATTCCTTATGAGAATGGATAATAATGCTGTTAAATTACTCTCAAATGTTTCTACTCTTTTATAGTCACTCTCTGAAAAAGTGTTTACCTCTCTGCCAGCCAACACTGGATGGTAACAGTATTTTCTTAATATTTTACTAATTTTCTCATAGTTGAAAATGACATTTCATTTCTGTGGTTAATGAGAAATTTTAAACAACTTCAGTCAGGTCTTACATATCCTTTACTTTTTTTTTTTTAATTGACCTCTGAAGCTTAATTTTTTTTTACCCATATAGCTGTTATCACACTGTTTTAACCATTGTAGTTTTGATATATATTCTGGTGCTTTCTTTCGAAAAAAGCTTTGGGCTCTTCTTTTGCATTTTTCTTCCAGATGAAATTTAGAATCATCTTTTCAAGTTCTATAGAAAATCTTGTTGGGATATTGTTTGTGATTGCATTGAATTTATAGATTAATTTGAGAAGATACATTCTTTTGAGTTTTTCCTTCTAGGAGAATAGGTATGTCTCCCTGTTTCTTCTATTAAAATTTTTGTTGTGAAATGAACCATTTATATGCACTGTTTTCTGTTTTAAAAGTTTATTTGTGGACCCAGCTTAATAGAACACCACATAAGTCATTTGTATGTACGCCATTTGTGTGCTTTTGTCCAGAAGCAAACTGTTAGCCACTCCCATCATCATGAATTTTGTTATTTCCTTGCCTTTCTTTACAGTTTTCGTATGTGTCCATAACCAACATATTGTTACTTTTACTTATTTTTGAAGTTTATTTAAATAGACTCATATAGTATATTCTGTGAATTCCTTTTGTTAAGTATTATTTTCTGAGATTCATCCATGTTGAAGCATGTGCCTGTAGTTTAGTAATTCATAAACTTTTCATTCTCAGGATTCCCTTACACTTTTGAAGACTGAGGACTCAGGAGCTCTGTTGTTTATGTGGATTTTGTCAAATTACATATTAAAACCAATTTAAGGAGGCCTTCCTGGTGGCTCGAGGGATTAAGCCTCAGCACTATGAAGCAGTCCGAAGCTACTGCAGCTGCAGCTTGAGTTTGATTCCAGGCCAGGGAGATAACCCACATGGCTCATTAGACCTCTCCAGTCTCGTCCACTGCTCCCCTCAGCAGTGTATTTCAATCAGTCCGCCTCTTCTGCTCCCCACTCTCTATGGTGAATTCTCTCACCCCTCACACCTGTGGCCTGTACCCCAGTTTTTTTTTTGTTTGTTTTTTTCAAAGATTTATTTATTTATACAAGCCCTGGATGCAGTCAGAAGCGCGTGAGGGTGAGAGACTTTACCAGATCCAGAGCGGAGAAGAGAACAGGCAGACTGAGGAAGTACACTGCTGAGGGGAGCAGTGGGCGGCAGGAGAGGTCTGCACGCCATGTGGGACCCTCGCCTGGTGGTTGGGGATCGAACAGGCGCTGCAGAGGCTGCGGGCAGCTTCGCAACCCAGCACTCAACCGCTGCACCACTGGGGAGGCCCTGTACCCCAGTTTTTAAATGCATAAATAAATACATCTTAAAAAAATTAAAACCAATTTAAATATATAGATTTCATATCTTGATGTATTTATATGTATATCAATAAATCAATATAAACTAATATGCTTATTATAACATATACAACATTTATATTATTGGTACCTCTAAAAATAATAGACATATTACATCGTAGCATAAACAACATTTTTTTTTTTTCATTAAACTGACACGAGTGGCACAGTTTTATATTTTTGCAAATATCTTTATGACTGAAGTCTATGCATTCAGTCTGTTGCAACATGTTTTGGTTGAAGTATCTGAACAAAATCCTGCTTCACTCAGCTGTAGTTAGAAAAAGAGGAAATATTTTAATACTCTTTAAGCCTGTATGTTTTTTTGATACTAGTGAGACCTAATAGTTTTTTAAGATTGATTTATTTATTTATGCATACAAGAACTGGGGTGTGGGGGGTGAGAGGATTCACCAGAGACAGAGTGGGGAACAGAACAGCTAGATTGACTGAAATACACTGCTGGGGGAAGCAATGGGTGAGACAGGAAAGGTCTGCTGTGCCATGTGGGTCACCTCCCTGGCTGGGGCTTGAACCCATGAAGCTGTGGCTGGCGAAATAGCTTGATAGTGCTGTCCTTAACCCATGCACCACCAGGGAGGCCCCAGAACCTAATAATTTCTTAAAGGTTAACTGCAGTGTGGAATTTGAAGACCATGTCTTTGAACATCTCATACTCTGTGACATTAAAAATCTTACATTTTGAAGGACACTTTCATCTATGCATGTTGCTCATGTGAAAGATACTTGTTCACTGAAATACTTATCTTAGATCTCTCAAGTGATGAGACATTTCAGTGTTTTTTTTAAAATCACACATTAGAATCATTACCACTTTGAGAACACTGCTATATTTACTTTCATTTACTATAATGGTCTATAAGAACAAATTATGTATATTCTTTACTTTTTTATGAAGGTAAGTTATGGTAGACCCCTGCTGTACAATGGTTCACTTAATGAACAGATAACTTTACAGTGAATTTATCCTATCAAAATATAAATCACTTTACATTTAATATTCACATTAGCATTGCTGGCAGTTATACCATGTCAGTTGGGCATTGGACTAACTATTAGCATATGAGCCAATTATGGCATATTTGTTGGCTTGACAGTCCTTTGTCACAGGAATCCATGTTGTTGTTTTTTTTTTTTTTTTTGAAGCATGGAAATGTTTTGGTTTTTTGTCTTTATGTGTCCTTTCATATAAGTGGTTGATGAATTACATAAAAGATACACTAAACTGTAACTATAGGTCCTAAAGAGCATATAAATAGAATCGAAAATTTCAGTTGGAATGAGATTATAAAAAGTACAATGACAGTATTAAAGTTAGTGAATTGTAGTGAGAATTTGTTTTTTCCCACCCACTCCTTTAACAAATATTAAGTGATTTGAAATAACTTTTTCCAATTTTAAGTTACTTATTTTTAATCTTTTTAATGTCAATAAATGAAATTCACTATTTTTGTTTTATTGTCTCAGTAAATCATTAGTTAATGTGCCAAAATTTTCAAGTTAGGACATTTTAGAATAAATTGCACTATCAGTATATTATTGGGTTCACATTATAATGTGTTCACTATGTGATGGCATTTATAGTGTGAGTTAGTATCGTTAAAGTGGGGGTGTCTAGTGTATTTCCAGCATAGGGCTGTTATAATTAGTGCCTTAAAGGTTCTTGTTCATGTCTCCAAGTGTGTATCTACAATACTTTTGGATCCATTGGAATTATATGTACATGTTGAATTTCATTAGATAATAACTTTTCCCAAATGGTAATTCTGATTTATACTTTACCAGTAGTAAACGGAAACTACCCTCTCTACCTCCTGACAATATGGCATTGTCCAACTCTAATTTTTGCCATTTTGATAATGTGAAATGATACTGGTTTTTTAAACTGCATTTCTCTGATTAAAGAAATTGATACTCTTGAATCTTTTCATATGTTATTTGCCAGTTGACTGTTTCCTGTATAATATTTAGTCTTTTTTTTTTGCACTTTTTCTATTGGGTTAATTAAAGCATATGGGAAGGTGAACATTGAAAAGAATTTTTCCTCTGTACCTATCCAGTTGTTTCCCCACTATGTGATACACTCTTTTGATTAACTCTTCCTATTGCTCAAATTACTAGAATCATTTATTGAAACAATTAAAAATAGAGGTATAACTTGAAAAAATCTCTGTATCCAGTGTGTTCCCCAATACATATTTTTATATTCCTTCTTATTCTAATTTCTTCCGTGCTGGAAATCTTTACAAATCAATATATGGGATGTACTTTCTATAAATTTTCCATTTTGTGAGTGAACTGTTTTTGTTTTTTTTTTAAATTAGTCTGTAGTAGAATTATTTGTAGTCTTGATGTTTAAAAACAATGGTGCTTAGGATAACTATTTGTAGTATCAGAAAAGGTATTTCTGTATGTATACCTTCCAGAACTGTGATTCCTGGATTGAAAGATAAATGCTTTTGAAGTTTTGATAAATACTGCCAAAGTGCTTTTCTTTGAAAAGATTTTGCACTCTTAGGTGCGGTTAGGCTAGGGGGACTGTTTTCCGTCAGAGGGATTTTCATGGTTTCATAGTGAAAAGTGGTATCTCTATTTAAACTTATATTTAACTTTAACTGAACTTGAGCATCTTCACATATGTTTAAAGGCCTCCCTCCCCCCTTTTTGTTTCTATTAACTGTTCATATATTTTGTCTTTTTGTTTTTATTTATTTATGTATATAAGAACTAGGGTCAAGGCCAGAGGTGCAGGGGATGGAGGGTGTGAGAGGATTCACCAGAAATAAGGGGGGAGCAGAACAGGCAGATCTATTTAAATACACTACTGAGGGGAGCAGCGGGTAACACAGGAGAGGTCTACTGCGCCCTTAGGTGGGTTAGCTCCCTAGCCTGGGACGGAACTCCTGTCAACAGTGGTTGGTGATAGCTTGATAGCACTGAGACTGATCCCTGCGCCACCTAGGAAGCCCTGAACTTGTAGATTTTTGATTAACTGAGAAGTGAAAATAAAACTTACTGATGAATATCTTGAACTGGTCTTTCTTGAGAAGGGATAGGACTAGAATGCTTCCATGTGTCATCGTTTGTTCATGTTTCCTCCATTAAACCAATGTTGGTAAATTGTATTTATGACTTTCCAATTTATTGGTATAAATTGTGTATGATGATTCATAACTTTAGGAATCTTTTCTCTATTATTTGTGGTTACACCTTCCTTTTGTTCCCAATAGCTAATTTTTCTTTTCTCCTTAGTTATATTTGCTACAAGATTATCTACGTTGTCTTTTTAAAGAATCTGCTTTTGCTTTTGCTGATAAACTTAGTTGTTCTTTATGTTTTTAAATTTGACGTCTTTTTAATTACTACCTTTATCATAAGAAATGTGCCTGGGATGTATTTTATTTTCTCTTAATAAGATTTTAGTAACGATTAATTGGAGAAACTAAATCCCATGCAAATATAGTCCGTTTTACAACCCTTCTTGGCATGATGAAATAGAACCTTTTTAGAATCTTGCATTTATACCTGTTCCCTCATTAGTTGAAAGATTATTTACGACCTAAACTTGCCTGATCTGACCAGTTGAGGCACCTCTTCACCTTGTGAACAAATCTATTTTTTGCCCAGGCGTTTGGGGTGGCATTTATCTAGGGGTGTTATCAATTAAAAGAAAAAAATCACTTTTGGCCTGGCTTAAGTGTCACTTTTTCTTTGTCATGTAATAATCAAAAGTGGATCTTAAATTGTCCCTTAGAGAAGTTTATTCTTAGGGTTTTCTTGTAAGAAAATCCTACTGACCAATATATTTTTAATAAATATGTATTTTTTAAATAAATAGTTACATGTTTAATGCAGCAGTCTCATTCCAGGCTGACAATTTAATGCTAAAGCACAGAATAGTTAACCCAGTTCAATGAGGAGCCAGAACAAAGGTCATTTACTTTATACAGACATCTAAAGTATAGGGGCAATGATTATGAATAACTTGGGGGTCACTGTAGTGAAGACATGGATTCAGATTACATTTGGGATTGCAAGCCAACATCGTCACAGGTTGCCTGCAGGCAAGTCCCTCTGGAAATTGAAATTATCACTGTAAAATAAAACCGTCCACCTGGCTTCTATTGGCGACTGAAGCCCTTTGCTTGCTTCCCCAGCCAGAGTTCCAGAGTGCCCTTCCCGCGATCCACGGCGCCCTGGTCTGTCTCTCGGGGCAGCGACCCGTGTGCAGCTATCTCGTGGTCGGTGCACTCGTTGAAAAGGCACTGGCGCGTGCCGCTTGGGTTAACGCACTGGCTTTCCCTGACCTAAGGGAGCTGAAGGGGCCTCCTGGGCAGAAACAAACCGCCTTCCCCGTACAGCATGAGGTGAGGAGCAGGGGCCAGCCCCCAGGCCCCTGTCCTCCGGGCTGCTGCCGATGCCTGGGAGACTTGTGTTGGGCTAGACCCACCCGTGCCAGTGAGTTGCTAGGCTGCCAACTGGCGCACTGGATGCAGAGGCGTCTGGGAGAAGGGATGATTAGGTGTTCCATGGGGGATTTAGGGAGTGAAACTTCAGTGGGGTCACTGAGCCAGGTATTGACCCGCAGTTTGTAGGTTAGAGTGCCTTTTGGATTACGTGAGTATGGCTGTGGGAAAGTCCTCTGTGTGTGTGTGTCCCTGTGTGTAGACATTTTGAAATGTCTCCCTAATGGATTTACACTTAGTTTTTATTCCGTTAGTGCATGATTGTCTTGATGAAAACACTTAAACTTTATACATTGAAAAACTTTCATGTATTTTAAATTTTTTAATGAAAGTCATAATTTCTCATTCTGTAGTATTTAATAGGGCTGCTTTGTTTTATGAATCTGTCATTGTTTTGACTTAGGGTGACTGCTGCTTCCATTTGTTTTCTCTACTTTTTCTTCATGTAAAAAAATAACTTGCTGCCACTCAGGACTCTGGGAAATCTGTTTTTTCCAAAATGAAAATGGCTATACTTCCCCTCAGATTACATTTATACTTATTTAAAGTTTCATTTAATACATTGTAGGGGCAGGATGGGCACAGGGCAAGATCTGTATGATTCTATGCAGACGGGGTAAAGGAGGAGTCCTGGAGCCCTCAGTGGCTTTATCCGGCTTTTATTGAGCTTTTACATGTAGCACAGCAACGAGGTACACAGCAGGCAGGGGTGGGGGTGGGGTGGAGGGGCAGGAGGCCTGGGAACCCTGGCAAGTTTTCACTCTGGGCTTCTCTGGCGTTCTTTTTCCCCTTCTTCCTCCTGGTTCTGTCCCGTTGGTCTCCTGCATCTGCTTCTCTACACTAATATCTCAGTACTACAGTCGGGCGCATAGAAGTAAACAACACAACTTATAACAATGTAACAAATGCTGGTGCCCACCATCAGGCATGCACTCCTAATGCTAGGAGGACAGAAAAGCCTGAAAATCATTTACCCTACATACATCAAGCAGTAAAATGTCAAGCAGGAGTATGAGAATTTACTGTGGTGTTGGGAGCTCTGCTGGACACTGGGGGTTTTGGTGTCAAGGACTATGAGGACTTTACATTCTAATGGGGAAAGTAGAAAAAGTAAATTTACAAAATAATGGCAATATTATGAGTGCTTTAAAGAAAGCAGCTCTGCTTTGGGATGGTTAGAAAAGATACCTCTAAGGCAATACATTGATTTCATTAAAGGGAGAGAAGGAGCTAAGCCCTGGGCAGAACTGAGGAAAGCAGTCAGAAATAACAGCATGTGCCAAGGCCAGGGAAGAGAAAAGAACTGGAAACTGAAAGATCAGCTTGACTGGAACTTATTAGTAATTCAGGGGAAGGGAAGAATGAGATGTAAAAGGTAGCAGAGGCCGTATTTTACATGGCCATGGCAGGGAGAGTACAGTGTGTTTTGAGAAGCCATTGAATGTTTATTGAAACTTTAAGTGCTGTTGTGGGCATAGGGGATAGAGCATTGACAAGAAAAATTTCTTTGTATTCATGAAGCTAGTAATTGAGGTGGACAATCAAATAAGAAAAATATCAGGTATTGGTCACTGTTATGCAAAAAAGACTGTTAGGGGGAAAAGGATGTCCTAAAGCTAATTCCATACAGGCTTTGTAGACTCCACCCCCCCACTCCAGACCAAAGCCAAAAAACACTGGGAACTCCAAATCCCATCACCCCCAAAGGGAAGGTGGCTGGGACCTGAGGGTGGGGTTAAGCAGCCAGGTGTGGTATAAAAGGTTGCCCTATAACAAGACCATTTGTTAAATTGTGATTTGGATTCCTTTAAGACTATATGAACATATGCACACAGCATGCCTCTTGTAGAATATTTTTCCTTACTGTTAAATAAACAGCTTTCTTTTATTTGGAAGCATCTTAATTTGTTTTTTAGATTAAACATGGCAAGAACTATAGCATATAAAAGGTAAAAAGCACTGTGCAGTAACAAATTTACATGTTATAAGGCATCTTTTAGGGAAGAACTGTGTAGTGACTTCTTTTGAGTGTTTGACAATATGGCTTTCCTATCTCAACCCCACACCCCAGGAATCTAGCCCCTCTTTGCTTTTTCTTTGATCTATTAATATATTAAGTTCAATTTATTAATTTCTTATTAAATCACTTCTTGCATTCCTAGAAAAAACCTTAATTGATTTTTGTTATTTTAGTATCTTGATGGATTTTCTTTGTTAATGCACATGTAATAGGACCTTAGTGTCTATTAATAAGAGATCTATAGATTCCTTTTTTATATGCATTAGCTCTAAGATTTGGTAAAAAAAGAACTGGCCAACTCTATTTTTCCTTCTGAGTGTTAGAATAGATTAAATGTTATAAATATTTATTCTTTCATTCAGTTGCCAAATACATATTTATGAAACACCCACTATGCCAGTTATTGGTTGGATGGTAGGTAATCAAAGATCAAACAAGCGGAAATGGGCCCTATCTTCATAGGGCATGGTTTATTATGAAATAGAAGTGAAGTAATTATAGATAAGTAATTATAAATCATAAGTTCTCTGAAAGAAAAGAGCAGAGTGCTTTGAGATTGTGAAGATCTATTATACTTTAGTTTGTGCATTTTGTTTTTGAGTAAATGGTTATTGAGTATGTAGCACCAAAAGTTAATTGTTTTAAAATTAATCAAATATATATGGAAGATTTGATTTTTAACTAGGTTTATAGTAAATACCTAAGTAAGTAGCCACCATAGTAGGTGGTAATATTTCACAATTTTTAATTGAAGAATTTAAGACTTCGAGTACACACTTCTAGTTTAACATGTTCAGTCACTCTTCTGGAAATCCCACTATGATTATTCTAAAAGAATAAGAATATAAAGCCACAAAGATCAAGAGAATGAGAGGAGAGGTATAATCAATATTTGGGAAAGTAGAAAGGAGATGGGCAAGTAAGAAATAACTCAATGTATTAGAGAATGCTAAAAGTTGAAGAAAGGTAAAACCAATAAAAACCTGCTGATTTCCATTGCAGAGTTGGAGTTACCAAGTACTTCTCTAGACAGTAGTACAGACTATGGTGGAAATAGAAGGGTTGCTTGATGGTTTTTATGATGAATTTTGTTGCCTGGTTCCCCTTTCCTGCACCATACAACTACTTCAGACAACTGCTTGTCTTCACTCTGACAGACGACTGAGGGTTTACACTCAGAAGACATTAACTAGGCATAGAGGCTCTACGCATCTGAGATAGACAACTAAATGGAAAGGAAGATTAAGTGGAAGTTGACTTACTAAACAGTGAAACCCAGATCTGTCATCTGCATGGCTACCAGAGCTATTACTCAAACTGGTACCTCTTTAAATAAGATAATAAAGGATCCATTTCTGGGACTTGACCAACCCATGACAAAAAACTGATTTCACTTGATTAAATAGCTACATCACCAAATCACCCCTAAAGAGGGCTGCTGATCAAGAAACACTGTTCACATACCAAATTTCCTGCAGCTTTCAAGAGCTTACCATCATAAATGGATAGCCAGGTATCATTCATTTGGTGTGTCAGACCTGTACTTAGATTTTCTGCAGATAACAAGGGAAAATGCCTAAGATCAAACTATAATATCTTTAGAAAAGGAAAGATAATACATCCATGAGAAAAGAAAAGGTAGTTTTTTTTCAAAGAAATTGTTCAGAAAACAAGACAGAGCAGAAAATTTTTAAAAATCAATACAGGAAGGGCCTCCCCTGATGGCGTAGGCGGTTGAGCGAAGCGCTGTTAAGCTCTCTGCAGCCTCTGCAGCACCAGTTTAATCCCTGCTGGCCTTGGACCAACCCACATGGCAAGTAGACCTCTCCTGTTGCGCCCGCTGCTCCCCTCAGCAGTGTATTTCGTCAGTCTGCCTGTTCCGTTCCCCACTGTCTTTGGTGAATCCTCTCGCCCTCCCGCGCATCTGGCATGTACCCTGGTTTTTGTATAAATAAATAAATCTTTAAAAAAAATCAATACAGGAATTTGATAATAAAGATGAAGAAGTCTCCTGGGAGGTTTAGGAGAATAGGTTCACACCTAATCAGATGTCTGTCATCACACCACCCCCACCATTAAAATACTCATAGTCCTTTACTGTAGACCCTTGGGCTCCTTCATTTTTTCCCAACTCTCCCTCCCATATTTTTAGAGTTTGTTTTGGTTTAGTATTTTTCAGTTTCTTTTTTTTTTAATCCTTGTATTCCACATATTTGTGCAGTTGTGTGGTGCTTGTCTTTCTCCTGAGTTACTTAGCATAATCTCCAGTTCTATCCTTGTTGTCATAAAGGGCAAGCTCACCTTTTTATAACCAATTAATATTCTATTGCATATATATACCACATCAACATTTTTCTTTCCTGTTTGCTATCCTTTATTGAAGAATCCCACACCCTCATGGGACCCCAGCCACACCAGAAACCAGACCTGTCCCCCAAATATGGTAGGAGGCCTGAAGGGGGGGGGAATGACTCACGATCCCACCACATTGGAAACAGAAACCCACCATGGACAGACTGGGGCTGGGAGGAGAACTTAACCTCACTCTTGGTTCTCTCCCCTTTGCCCCCACTTTATTTATTTATTTGTTTGTTTGTTTGTTTATTTATTTATTTATGCAAGCACCGGGTTCTCACTTGGTTCTCTCCCCTTTGCCCCCACTTTATTTATTTATTTATTTATTTATTTATTTATTTATTTATTTATGCAAGCACCGGGTACAGCCAGAAGCGCCGGGAGGGTGAGAGAATTCACCAGAGCCAGGGCGGGGTGCAGAGCAGGCAGAAGGACTGAAGTACACTGCTGAGGGGAGCAGCGGGCGGCAGGAGAGGTCTGCGCACCATGTGGGACCCTCCTCCTGTGGCTGGGGAGCAGCCGGGATCGAACAACCCAGCGCTCAACCACTGCACCACCGGGGAGGCCCTGCCCCCACTTTAAAAGAAAGGCAAACACTGGCTATGTAGCACCTGAGCCCTTCACCCCACCCATAGCAGCTTTTGTGGGACCTCCCCCTCTGCAAGGGGTGGCCCCGAGGCAGCTTCTCATCACTCTTCCTTTACTTTGGTTTGCTCCTGGCAATTCCTTGCCCTTTTCCTTCCTTCATTCTGCCTTGCCTCCGCCTCTTGCCTAGTCACCCCCTCTTCTTCTATCACCTACGGACCTTCTCTCTCATCCCAGGTCCTCCCTGCCCCAGGGCTTCTGGGGAAGTGGTTTCTTGGGAGCCTTATTTCCTACCAGCAAGGGGTCCCACCAGGCCTTCTCTGCCTAAGACACAGGATTCACATGGCGGCCACACTCTCCTTGAGGTCAGGGTCTGAGCACTACCGTCTCATTCTTGGGGGAGTACTGTAATTTTTTTTAAGATTTATATATGCATATAAGAGCTGGGGTGTAGGCCAGAGGTATAGGGGTGAGAAGATTGACCAGAGACAACAGATGGATCTACTGAAATACACTGCTGAGGGGAGCAGTGGGCGAGATTGGAGAGGTCTGCTATGCTCTGTGAGTTAGCTCCCTGGCAGGTGATCCAACTCACATTGTAGTGGACAGCTTCATAGTGCTGAGACTTAACCCCTTGCGCCACCAGGGAGGCCTGGTATCTGAATTTTAAATTCAGGGAAAAAAAAAAATTGTGTAAGAAGGAAAATGACTACTCAGTTTGGCTCTCCCATAATTGATGTATAAAATTTAATGTATTGACTATAACAGAAACAGTGATATAACTGAGAGGATGGGAAGGGAAAGTGTGTTTTTAATGTGTGGGAGAAGGAGGGAAGTGTTTTTTATTGAAGGAATACTTTAGGTTTGTGAAAGTATTTAGGAACATGGAGTTATACCAGAAGATGAAACTAAAAGTTTAAAATGTAGTCACCTAAAAGGAATGGAAATAGACATCCTGGCAGGCTAGAAACAGGGGTTGATTAGCTGGTGCTATTTGACTTTCAAGTATCAGTGCTTCTATGAAGCTTTTCTTTGCGTAGAACTGTCTCAGTGAAACTGGTTGTTTATCCATTATGCACCAGCCAAATCCTGTTCTAGATTCTCCTACACATTTATAGTACTGGTTTCCTTTTATAGGTTTTTCTTTACTAGTCTAAGATCTCTTTCAAAGTACAACCTGTCTCATTTGTCTTAATAAATTCCATATTTAGATAAATAATAATCACCATTAAGTTTTGTTTAATGGTTGGATGAGCCATGTACTACTAATTTGGGAGTGGGAGGGAAATTTTATTTAACTGTGTTCTATTTGACTTTATTATTTCCAACCAGCAGAACTTGGATATGATTGTAAAATCTCTACTCTTCATTTTGGAAGATTATTTTTCCAATGAGGCAAAAGTGACTCCCATAATCATAATTCATTTCTATGAACAAAATTTCTAGAACTTAGGGAATATTGGAGGGAAAAGATTTCACATTAAATGTGTTGCTACTTATAGAGCAACACATATAGAGCAACTTGGAGTTAGTCCTCTAAGCCTGACGACCTGTCAAGAGATGTAAACAGTACAGAATTATACCTAATGCAGATTAGATACTGGGTAAACTTTTGTTTTTATAATAGATATGCCATAAAGAGAACTAACTATTGATTTTATGATTTTCTCTTTTTTCATTTTAGCATTTATGACATAAACAGAGAACAGGACTATGTCAAGAATTCTGGGGGTATACTTGGTGAAAATGAATTAAGACCACCCTCCCAGCTACATTCTCTCTTAGAGAAGACCAAGACAGGGTTCATATCAGAAAAGAGTGGGTATTAAACTAAATATTATAAGTTATTACTAATGAATCCAGGATAGAACATATGTAAGCACTTTTTAGAATTTTAATTTACATATGTAAGCACTTTTGAAAATATGTAATTTCCAATAGCTACAATTTTCTTATAGTCACTAGTCCAAAATTGATAGGTGATTAAGTTTTCAGATTGCATCATAAAAGGCATATGTCCAAGGGAAATTATCATTTTCCTCTATTTGCATTTCTTTGAAATTATGGGTCATTTTATTTGTTTTTGAATTGAAATGTGTTAAATAGAAGTAATCCATGCTTGTGTAAGAAAAACTAAATTGTAGTAATATGTATAAGGTAAAAAGTATAAATTCCCCTTTTATCTGCTTCCCAATCTCAGTATCCATTTGTTGGTGAAACACAACAATTTGACTTCCCATCTTTCTAGATCTTTTTCAGTACACTTTCAAACACTTAATTTTTTTTTTTTTGTTTATCACAATGACATTATACATGTTATTTACTCAGTAGTGTATAACATATATCTTTGTCAGTTTATACAAATTTACTTCATTTTTATTTCATAGTTTACAGATTTTTTTCCCCCTTGATGGCATTTTAAGTTGTCTCTAGTGTTTTTGTTGTTATATATAGATACTGGTGAATGCAACACCTTTCTATGTACATCCTGTGGACTTTTGCTAGTGTTTCTGAGATGTAGATTCCCAAAAATTAATAATTATTTGGTAGGCACACTACATTTGTTAGGTACTGCTAAATTTGTTCTCATGAAGTTGTAATTCTTTATCTGAAACTGGCAATTTTTAATCACTTAAAAGTAGAGGTATATTATAATTATAATATAATTATAGTATAATTATTATAAAATAATAATATATTTTATGATTAAATGATTAAGGAATGGTCTCTTCCTTCAACAACTGTCAAATGGCCTACTTAAACTTAAACTCCATAAGGTATACAATCATCAATAGTATTAACAGATGTAGATTGTAATCCATCTCTATATAGGGAACTTTAATGGCAGATACTTTTGGGTTCTGAATGTTTCCATCCTTGATTGGTGCTTTTACTTAATGCATGTGGTCATCAAAATCCTGGGATGATGTGGAAGTGCCTAGTTTTTGTTAGAATTATTGTGACACCTAAGTTGTTGGCATTAGTTCATCATATCTGCTTTCAGACTAGACATTTATAGAATGGAAAGCAGGTGCCTATGGCATAGCACTGGGAGTGGTTTGTAATTTTCTAATCCCTTTTATAAGGAGTTTAAAAGAGAAAGAAGTGCCTAAAACCAGATACTCAGAATGTCTGACAGATTTTTGAGAAAGGCAGGAACTTGATGCAGAGAATACAACTTGTGTCAAGCTTTACTTAACTTTTTTTTAAAAAAAGATTTATTTATGCATATAAGAACTGGGTTACAGGCTGGGGGCGGGGCGAGGTGAGAGGATTCATCAGAGACAGAATGGGTAACAGAATAGGCGGATCTACTGAAATACACTGCTGAGGGGAGCAGCGGGCAAGTCTGGAAAGGCCTGCTGCACCATGTGGGAGGCTCCGTGGCCAGGGATTGAATTTGTGCTGCAGTGGCTACTAATAGCTTCATAGGTTGCTTCTTAACCCCTTGGGCCACCAGGGAGGCCCTTTACTTAACTTTTAAAACTACATTTTAGCAGAGAAATGTGCCCAGAGCTGGTTGTGACAGGAAAGAATGTTAATTCAATTTCTAGAGCCATTTTGTAATTGAACTTAAATTTTCTCTTTAAGTTACTTCTTAGGGATTCTTTTTGGTTTCTTTGTAGAGTAGCCCTATGTTCATTGATAACTATGAATGTCTAAATGGACATTGCTCATCCAAGAAAACCCCAAAACATTCATATTAATTGGTACACTAGTTAGACTCTTAAATAAAAGTATATTACCTAATAACGGATAATTTCCACATAAAATCCTCATCCATCTCCTTATTAATAACTGTTCTGCATTCTAGAGAATATAATTGAGGTCATTTATTATGAAGTCACAAAAGAATAAAGATTTACTATGGTTTTCTATCAACCTCAACATGCTTTTCCTTCTGCTCACTATAAAATAATTGCTCTTATAAGTATATTGTTATTTGGAGAATGGTGACCTAAAGGGGAAGCATTTTTTATTTTATTTTTTATTTTTTTAAGATTTATTTTTATTTATTTATTTATACAAGCACTGGGTACAGTCAGAAGCGTGGGAGGGTGAGAGAATTCACCAGAGCCAGAGCGGGGAGCAGAGCAGGCAGAAGGGCCGAAGTACACTGCTGAGGGGAGCAGCGAGCGGCAGGAGAGGTCTGCGCGCCATGTGGGACCCTCCTCCGATGGCCAGGGAGCAGCCAGGGATTGAACCGGTGCCACAGAGGCTGCGGGCAGCTTCACAACCCAGCGCTCAACCGCTGCGCCACCGGGGAGGCCCAGGGGAAGCATTTTTAACCATAAATGTTTTGAAATACAAATATCACCAAATAGTCATTTCCTACTTCTTCCTCCTCCTCTTTTTTTTAAATTTTTTTTAAAGATTTATTTATTTATTTATACAAGCACTGGGTACAGTCAGAAGCCCGGGAGGATGAGGGAATTCACCAGAGCCAGAGGGGAGAGCAGAACAGGCAGACTGACGAGATACACTGCTGAGGGGAGCAGCGGGCGGCAGTGGAGGCCTGCACTGCATGTGGGACCCTCACCGGTTGGCCGGGGAATCGATTGACCAGGCGCTGCACAGGCTGCGGGCAGCTTCGCAACCCGGCGCTCAACCTCTACGCCACTGGGGAGGCCCCCTCCTCATTTGTTTTAAATCTTTACCTCAATAACAAAGTGTTCTCTAGCCATACGTATTTGGGAAACACTATGTTAAAGAAATTTTGTGGGGTTTTTTTTTGTACTGTTTCTCAGTTTTCGGGTTATTATTCATTGAAACTCAAAAATGGGGCTAAAATATAGTATATAATACTTTTAAAACTTAAAATCTATATTTACCTCTACTACACCTAAGAATTTTAAAAAGGTGATAAACATTCAATAGAATGTTCATTACCAAAAATCTAACACCTTTTATTTTTTTCCCTGTAAGTAACGTGTTCATCAAATTTTGAGCCTCAGAATATACTTAGACTTTTATATTTTCTTTAAAAAAATCTTAAATACAAGGTTTCCAAGTTTATGATTTTTTTTTTTAAGATTTATTTTTATTTATTTATACAAGCACTGGGTACAGTCAGAAGCGCGGGAGGGTGAGAGAATTCACCAGAGCCAGAGCAGGGAGCAGAGCAGGGAGAAGGACCGAAGCACACTGCTGGGGGGAGCAGCGGTTGGCAAGAGAGGTCTGCGCACCATGTGGGACCCTCCTCCGGTGGCCGGGGAGCAGGCGGGGATCGAACCGGCGCTGCAGAGGCAGCAGGCAGCTTTGCAATCCAGCATTCAACCGCTTTGCCACTGGGGAGGCCCCCAAGTTTATGATTTTTAAAGGAATACTAATTTGCAGTTGATATAGCAATGCAGCTTATTTGTAAGCTTAATTTGCATATGCATAGATTTCCCAGTTTGGGGAGGAGTTTAGTATTGAAGCAAAAAAAAAAAAAAAAGCTGCAATATCACTTTTCTTTTGCGTTTTGAATCCTTAGGCTATCCATATTTTTTATAGTACTGGCAGAAGTGATAGTGAAGGAGAAAGTGAAACCAAAAAATGAAAGTAAAACAAAAACATTTCACTTTTTTTCTTTCCTTCTTTGCACTTTATTATCTTTCAGTTTCAATTCGGGGAGTTTTTGTTTATAAAGCATTTAAAAATTATCTTGATAACTGAAGTACTAGGATTGTTTAGTCCAAATAAATTGTACTAGAAAGTTTTCATTTCTGTCATAGTTTCTTTTATATATAGATATATCTGTAAATATAATTTGTAAGTTAATTTTAATTGAAATGCTTTTTTTCTCATACCTTTGAATTTTAATGCAATTGACAGTCCTAATAAAAGTAGGAAGCCATATTAATGTGTTTATTTTATATGACAAGAATTTCTAATGTTATGTAAATTATTCCAGTTTCTTTATTATTTATAAATAACCCATTTGTAGCTCTTAAACTTTGTCAAAAGACCAAAGAGAGGATACAAATAGGAGCGATTAAATAAATCAAATGGTTTACATATTGTGAGAATACATTAAGGTCGCTTATTGCTAAAATGAAGATTTGTAAAAAAACTAAGTGGCACAAAAACTCAATGAAGTAAACTATAGGATGAAGTCAGTAATTCTCAGTTAGGAAACATGCCTCTCATGGGAATGGCAGAATCTCTGGGATAGCACAAGGGTATGGTTTGAAAAAAGCAGTTTACAAAAAAAGTAATAGTTTTATTCTTGTAAAATTTTAAAAAGGGGCCTCCCCAGTGGCGCAGCGGTTGAGCGCTGGGTTGCGAAGCTGCCCGCGGCCTCTGCGGCGCCGGTTTGATCCCTGGCTGCTCCCCGGCCACCGGAGGAGGGTCCCACATGGCGCATAGACCTCTCCTGCCGCCCGCTGCTCCCCTCAGCAGTGTACTTCGGTCCTTCTGCCTGCTCTGCTCCCCGCTCTGGCTCTGGTGAATTCTCGCACCCTCCCGCGCTTCTGACTGTACCCAGTGCATGTATAAACAAAATGAACAAACAAACAAAAAAATAAATAAATAACATGCCTCTATTTAAAAAAAAAAAAAAGTTAAAAAAAAATTTTAAAAAGGGTGATTTTATAATATAGCCCATCAGAGCTCATGCTCAATAGATTTGTCTTGGGCAGAGAGGAAACCTCAACTATAGGATCATTTCTAACCCTATATTTCAAATATAGAATGTGTTTGCTGGGTGTGCAATTGTAGCCCACTTAAAAGAAACCTACCAGACTTGAGCATTTGATGAGAAAATGTAAGGGTAAGTTTATCAAAAGTTTATCAAAATGAGAAACACAGTCTCTGGAATTGCTGACCAGCAATTTGAAACTACAGTTTTTCTGCTTTTGCAGACTGTCAGTACAAACAGCTTTAAACCAAAAGACATAGGGGATGTGGTAGGGTGTATTTTAATCTTGGTTTAATGTAATTCACTCTTGGTTGTTATTATTTTCTTCACATGAAAGGTCTTTTAAGTTAAAATAGTGCAGATATGATAGCCAAAACACATTGTAAGTGTCTTCGTTACAAAGGGAAGAACTGGATGAAACTTTTGACTCCCTCTTTCCATTATCTTAAACAGTTGCATTGTTTTTGTTTGTGTTTTACAGTTTTTGAGACAGTGTCCTTGAGTTCAGACTCTCTCTTCCAGAGGGCAGTTTCAATTCTCCATACTGCTTACTTGGACTCTGCATCTGAGCATGGCTTTCAGTACAGTCAAGTGACTTTGGTGAAAAATGACATTTTCTTAAATGAGGTGAGGTATTTGGTACACACGGTGTGTGCTAATTTTATTTTAGTTTTAAAACAAATAGACCCATTGTATTTGGTGTATAAGCCTGGTTCTCTTTAGTTGTCACTTTTCAGAGGGAATAAAAAAGTTTTGGAAAGTGTCACTTGGAAGGCAGGCAGTAATTATGTATTATAGGGAATCAAAAAATAATTTTATAAGTCTTAGTAGGAAGAATTCAGAATGCATTTTTGAAAATAATACTGCAAGGCAAACTAACATGTTGATCACATTTGGTTATTGTCTCTATACAGTACAAAACTTTTTACCAAGAAAAAAAGGCAAGTAACTATACTCAGGAAGAACTTCAAGAAACTTACGGGTTTCTTCTGTTTGAAACTGAAAATCAGGTAAGGGAATTTCATTGTAGAAAATTAATTTTGTGGTTTCAATGTACAAAATTAATGATAACTTTAATCTTAAATATTAATATTTCATTTCTGAGGGATTTATAAGACTGCCATTTCACCAGTCTCTTTTGTTGTGTAGCTCGTTGGCAGTGGCAGTGGCAGTGACAGTCAACCTAATAAGGGGAGAGATTTGATCTCTACAAATTTTCATTTGGTTGTCTTCAGTCATGCTGAGAATTGTATTAGTGCAGGATTTTAAAATATCAGTAAATGGGCCTCCCTGGTGGCACAAGGGGTTAAGCACTGTACTATGAAGCAATCCACAGCCTCTGCAGCACAAGTTCGATCCCTGCCCAGCCAGGGAGCAACCCACATGGCACAGCAGACCTTTCTTGTCTCACCCGCTGCTCCCCTCAGCAGTGTACTTCCGTCAATCTGCCTGTTCTGTTCCCCACTCTGTCTCTGGTGAATCCTCTCAACCCCCATATCTCTGGCCTGTGCCCCAGCTCTTCTATGCATAAATAAATAAATCTTTTTTTAAAAAAATAAAATATCGGTAATGCCTTTTAATGGAGTGCGTGCATATTTCTCCATTTTGGACCATTGCTTACATATATGCTGTGTTTTGTTTTGTTTTTTTTTAAGATTTATTTTTACTTATTTATGCATACAAGAACTGGAGTGTAGGCCAGAGCTGCAGGGGGGATGAGAGGATTCACCAGAGACAGAATGGGGAGCAGAACAAGCAGATCTACTGAAATACAGTGCTGAGGATAGCAGCGGGCAAGACAGAGGTCTGCCGTGCCATGTGGGTTAGCTCCCTGGCCAGAGATTGAACTCATGCTGCAGAGGCTGGTGATAGCTGGATAGTGCTGAGACTTAACCCCTTGTGCAACCAGGGAGGCCCCTGTTTACAGATATGCTTTATTTCTTATGGAGGTTTATCACACAAAGTTTTGGGAATAACATGAAGACTTTTAGCATTCTGATTACATGGAATTGATTCGTGCCTATCTTAGAAATTTTAATATTCTTATTGTTGCTTGTTACTAAATTGTGGGAGAAGGAAACTCCTGTGTGTATACATGTTTTCAAAGATGTGTGTGACTTTTTAGCTATAGGTTTTACAATAGCAAAAATCTGTTATTAAACTTAAAATAATTCAGAGGTAATATTTTGTTTGGGTTCATGTATTTTTAAGAATCAGGGTAGATTTGCTACAGAATAACATTATCATACAGCCTAAGTATTATATAGTACCAGAACAGTTTATTTACTTAATCATCTTCCAAATAAGATAGGCCCTGCATTCATACAAAATGAAAAGATATTTGGGAGTGAGACATTTTCAAATTTTGTGATTCCAGTGGAATAATTGAGAAAGAAATCTTCAAGAGAGGACTTACCTTGAGATTGTTTAATTTGGTTTTACTGAGGACATTTTTATTAAGTGAAATGGTAAAATTTCATGAAAAGCTTTGAACCATTGACTAAAGCATAATACCTTGCATATAAGCTTCTCTTGTGCCATGAATGCATACAGTGTAGAGATTCTATATTTATTTTGAAGATTATAGCTTATAATGTTATGTCTCCCCCAAGAGTGATATGATAAGCAAAGTAATGTCTTTCTTTTAAGGCAAAGTGGGTATGTCAGCGTGGACTCTGTGTTGGCAGTAGTGCGATTACCACTTTGGGTGATCCAGCGAAAGGTAAGACTGTAAGAAAAAGAATCTCTTGTTTACAAGAAGAAATGTGGTTAGTTAATTGTAAAATACCTATCTTAAAAATCTCTTTAGTGGGGCCTCCCCTGGTGGCGCAGTGGTTGAGCGCTGCAGCGCCGGTTTGATCCCCGGCCACTGGGTGAGGGTCCCACATGGTGCGCAGACCTCTCCTTGCTGCCCGCTGCTCCCCTCAGCAGTGTACTTTGGTCCTTCTGCCTGCTCTGCTCCCCGCTATGGCTCTGGTGAATTCTCTCAGCCTCCCGCGCTTCTGACTGTACCCAGTGTTTGTATAAATAAATAAATAAATCTTAAAAAAAAAAAAAAAGCTGTTCTTGTTTAAAAAAAAAATCTCTTTAGTGATAAATAATCTTTAGAATCAGTACTTTAAACATAAAAGTTAGCTCTGAATCTGAGTTAAGGTTTTCCAATAGGATTTATGTGATCGCAAAATGTTTTTGAACATTGGTTGGGCTAGAAAAGATACTGGAGGTATCTTTCGTTGTCACAAGATTAGTCATTTAGGGCTAATGAGTGTCTCTTCTAAACTATCATAATGGCAGTAGGAATAGAGAATAGATAGAACTTACCAAACGTGGCAACTATGGAATGTGAGGGGTGAGAGAAAGGAAATCATCAAATATAAGGTATTAAACTTAGATTACTGTGATATATTAACAGAAAAGAGACAGAAGAAAAGGGGATTGGTAGAGAAGTTGATGATTTAAGAGAAAAAGGTAATCATTCCCCACCTCCACAAACCTCACGCATTCTATGTTTTTCCTCTATGAATTTGCCTATTCCAGACATTCCATATAGATGGAATCATATGATCTTTTTTGACTAACTTCTTTTACTTAATCTTTTTGAAATTCATCTGTTATATCAGATACCAGTACTTCATTCTCTTTTTGATTGAATAATACTTCATTGTACGCTTATGCCACGTATTATTTATCCACTCTGCAGTTGGTGAACATTTGGTTGTTTCCACTTTCTGAATATTATGTATAATGCTGCTGTGGATAGTCATATACAAGTTTTTGTGTAGGATATATACCTAGAGGTGAAATTGCTGGGTCATATGGTAATTCTATGTAAAACAAACTAGTAAAAATATATTCAACACTTTTTTTAAGATTTTGTTTTTGTGTAGAACTGAAGTGTAGGCCTGAGAGTAAGATTTGAGAAGATTCACCAAAGATAGAGTGGTGAGCAGACCAGGTGGATTTACTGAAATACACTGCTAAGGGGAGCAGTGGGCAAGACGGAAAGGTCTGCTATGCCATATACGTTTTAGTAACCTGGCCGGGGATCGAACTCAGACGGTCATGGTGCTAACACTGAGATTTAACCCTTAGGCCACCAGGGAAGCCCTGTTTGTCTCAGCTTAAGGACATGAATGGGAATAAATTCATAACCCCAAGAGTACTTTACATAAAACCTTTTTTCACCCCCCATTTTATTCTCCCTCACCTCACTTCTTTTCATTATGACAAATGCTAACTTGTAGAAAAAATAGTATAGCATAATGTACCCATAACCTCAGTTTATAGATAATGTTTTGCATTATTCCCTTCATTTGATTAAAAAAGTTTTGTGTTTTTTTTTTAAGATTTATTTATTTATTTATACAAGTACTGGGTACAGTCAGAAGTGCGGGAGGGGAAGAGAATTCACCAGAGCCAGAGTGGGGAGCAGAGCAGGCAGACTGACGAAACATACTGCTGGGGGAGCAGCAGGCGGTGCAGGAGAGGTCTGCGCGCCATGTGGGACCCTCGCCAGCCAGGGATCAAACTGGCGCTGCAGAGGCTGCAGGCAGCTTCACAGCCCAGCACTCAACTGCTGCGCCACCAGGGAGGCCCTAAAAAAGATTTTTTTAGAGAATTTGAAAGTAAACTACAAGTAAACACCTCTGCTTACATCTCAAAACATAATATTTTTCTACATAATTACTTTAGACTTGATTACCATGGGCCTTTTCACTGAATGATTGCATAGAGAAAAAATAGACAAACTTAGAATTTTCCAAGAATTTATTTTTATCCCTTTTCAGTTATTGAACTCAATTAAAAAACTGATGGTCAAACAGATGGATTCTGTTTTGTCTTAGCTGTGATGTTTCCATATCTCTAGAATATCACAAATAGTGATTTTTTAAAAATGTACAGTTCAGTCAGAAGGAGAAAGATAAATACCGGATAGTGTCACTAATATGTGGAATATAAAGTAGCTAAATTAATAGATAAAGACAAGCGGAAAAACAAGCTCTTGATAGATACTACAGAATTTAGGTACCAAGCGGGGAGGGAGTGAGGAAGGAGAAAGAACAGAGAAGAAGGGAGGTATATAATGGTCTGTGGTGGAGTGTGGGCGAGCTGGTGGTGGATACACTATGGTGGTAATAACTGATGGGGTTACCCTGATGTTAACACAGCTAAAAATTAATTACTTTTGGGCCTCCCCGGTGGCGCAGCGGTTGAGCTGGGTTGCGAAGCTGCCCGCAGCCTCTGCGGCGCCGGTTTGATCCCCGGCTGCTCCCCGGCCTCCGGAGGAGGATCCCACATAGCGCGCAGACCTCTCCTGCCGCCCGCTGCTCCCCTCAGCAGTGTACTTCGGTCCTTCTGCCTGCTCTGCTCCCCGCTCTGGCTCTGGTGAATTCTCTCACCCTCTCCCGCTTCTGACTGTACCCAGTGCTTGTATGCATAAATAAACAAACAAATAAATCTAAAAAAAATTAATTACTTTTAAAATATTAAGAAAAAAATGAAAAAATGTACAATTCAATTTTTTACAAATGTTTACTTTGTCTTTTATAATCTTGTTGAGTCAATAGGTAGCCCTATGTATGAATTGTATATATGTAAACAATTTTTTTGAAGTCTAAATTATCCTATATTTCATTCTTTTATAGGTGTCTACATTTCTAAATACTCAGATTATCTTCATGCAAGACCATGGTATCATGGGAAGTCTGGCTATGTGGTTATTTTTAATCTAATTAAGGTAAAGCCTAATGTATGTCTATGTAATTTCCTTTTAGAAAATCAAAGTTATCAGTCTGTGATAATGTTCTTTACAGACCATTAGCTAAACATAGTCCTTGCTAAAGATAGCTGTACAAATTTAGGAAAAAATAGAAAAAATAATTGTTATTTTTGCTTTTCTTTATAAAAGGACAAAGTAAAATGCCTTTTTCTCACCACTGTCCTACAGTGCCACTTTTTAAACATTACATAACGCAAAGCTTGTAGTTCCTTGTAAAACAATGTGAACACACAGAAGATGAAGTTTGAAAGCAACCTCCAATGTCTGGTTTAAGTCAAAATAAACAAAATTATTTTTTTATCCATCAAATAGCTAGACTTGGTTCACAACTTCTTGTGACACCTGTAGTGATGAACCTCCAAGTTCTTAAATATCCTTAAATTGCGTAGTGTAAGTGAATCACACAATTAGATTTTCACCCAAACAGTAAGAAAATCTTGATTTTAGATGTTGGTGGGTTTTTTGAAGACACATTCTCTGGTCTTGTTTCATTGTTTTGCTTCACTTTGGTTTAACATTTTTACTATCTTACTATCTATATTTAACTTTCTTGGATTATAAACCCAACGCTACTAACTTTTTTAAAAGAGTGTGAACTCTTTTTTTTTAATAAAGATTTGTTATTTATTTATGCATATAAGAAGTAGGGTACAGGCCTGAGGTGCGGGGGGTGAGAAGATTCACCGGAGAGAGTGGGGAGTAGAACAGGCAGATCTACTGAAATATACTGGTAAGGGGAGCAGTGGGTGAGACAGGAGAGGTCTGCTGCACCATGTGGGTAGCTCCCTGGCTGGGGATTGAACTCTTGCTGCAGTGGCTGGCAGTAGCTTGATAGCGCTGTCTCTAACTCCTGTGCCACCAGGGAGGCCCCTGAACTCTTTTACTCCAAAATTTGTCTGAAGAACTGGAGGGAAAGCAGCATGTGTACTGTAGTACATCACTGCTTTTCCTGTCATGGTTTTCCCTCTCCTGTCTGGTGAAAAGTATTATGTCTGAAAAGTCTGGTGAAAAGTTCTGCTGCAGAGAGTATGTCTTTAAGCCAGCTAAGATAATCAACGTTTAGTGTTTTTGTTTTTTGTTTTTTTTTTTCCATTGATGTCAGATTGCATCTCACCTTAGGCTTCTTGTTCCTGTCTGCCTGGATATTACTGCTTAGTGTTTGCCTAAATGTTCTTGGTCTTCCTTACATTACTGTCCAATAGCCAGCCATGTCCAACATTATAATATGTATGATGGGGCGAAGAAACAGTGTAATTGCTTGCTTAGAAGTACTATTTATAATCTTTCACTTATTAATATTACCTTTGGTGGTCATTTAAATGAAGAGGGAGCACCTAAACAGCAAAACAAAAACAAAAGCAAACTTTTTTTTTAAAGATTTATTTATTTATGCATATAAGAGCTGGGGTACAGGCCAGAGATACAGGGGGTTGAGGGGGTGAAGGATTCACCAGAGACAGAGTGGGGAGCAGAACAGGTACATCCACTGAAACACACTGCTGAGGGGAGGAGAGTTTATATAAATGTATGTGCTCTTTTTTGACTTAACAATATGTTGTAAGCAGTTTTTATGTCATATTATTCAACACAGCATTTGCCTTTGATATTTCCTGTAAACTTGGCCGCTGTTTTCTTTTTTGGGGGAGACATAACCCTTGATGAAGAGAAATTTATAATGGGAAATATGGGAAATACTGTCAAGCTGTTCAGTAGTCAGAGCAGTGGCCTGCTAAGCACTTATTGCATATTTGCTCCTTTACTGCAAATTTGTACCTTGCTAATTTACTTGCTTCTTGCCTAATGGAAATATCTACGTCTGTAATTTATAATTAGCAAGTTAAATTTCAGTTTGGAAACTTATCTTTTGAAATTTTAGATTTCCCTCGTGATCTTTTAAGTTACAATCTTAAATCATTGACGTGCCAGTTTGTTTGGTGCACTGTATGGTTTTTCTTTTAAAGAAGTGGTTCTTGGGCCTCCCTGGTGGCACAGGGATTAAAGACAGCTCTTTCAATCACTGCAGCAAGAGTTCGATTCCCAGCCGGCCAGGGAGCTTCCCACATGGCACAGCAGACCTCTCCTGCCTAGCCTGCTGCTTCCTTCAGCAGTGTATTTCAGTAGATCTGCCTGTTCTGCTCCCCACTCTCTCTATTGAATCCTCTCACCCCCTGCACCTCTGGCTTACACCCCAGTTCTTGTATGCATAAATAAATAAATCTTTGGAAAAAAAGAAGTAGTTCTCTTTAAATTTGGGGTTATTTCATTTACGCCTTTAATACTGTGATAAAGGCTCTAGACATGCCTTAAAGAGATGCTCAAACATACTAGATTTTTTAATAAGCAGTTCATGGATAATTAAACCTATTATTGACCTTAAAGTAATTTTCTAAAAGCCATAGTTTATAATACAATGAACTGTTTAAAAAAACATACGTGATCTTATCAGGCTACAATTAAATGAATCCTAGGGTAAGATTATTGTTGCCTGAAGACATCTGATTTAGTCTTTTATGTTTTCATTCTAGGGGAAAGTCAAATTTGTGCCTGAAAATTATACAACTAACTATACTAGTCCATCTTCTGGCTATGATTGTCACGTTGCTGCAAATACTAACAAGGTTTCTCACAAGACGAGTCATTTTCGTACCTATGAATTGAGTCAGGTATAGTTACCTGGGAATAAATAATCCCCAAGATACATTTCTGAATCTAATGTGTTAAATTTCAGGAAGGGGTGGGACTGAAATGAACCTGGTGATATGGAGTTCCCTAATGCTATTTTGATAATACTTAATTTTTCTTCTTTCAGTATTACCTCTATGAGCTTTCAGGCAACACTGTTACAGAGCGACCCAGACAGCTCTGTCCTTATGTAATTGTAACTTTTCAGTACAGGGAACCTAAAAAGATGGCCACACCAACTCATAAAAGCATGTAAGTAATTGTGTCTGTATTTTGTTTTACTGGATTTGTTTTCTTTGCTCTTATAAAACGGTTTTTCTTTTTTTCCGCCCCTAGACTTGAAATCAGTGAAAATGGTAAGAAGTTATTTTAATTATTTTTTTCAGCTTTTTTTTTTTAAGTAAATGTTTTGTTCACAAATAAAATCTGTTTCTTATCCTCATTTCTTAAAGTTCTCTCTCCATGGAAAGGGAAACTAATTATTCAAGGCTGCTTGCTATGTGATATAACACTGTGGGCTTCTTGTGGTACAGTGATTCCAGCTCAGCTGTAAGTATTGAGTTTGTGTCCTTACTAAAGCTTACATAATATTTTTAAATCTTCGTTTTGACATCTTTCTGGTTGGCAGTAGTGTGAAATATAGCAATTGTACTTGGTTATTTTTTGTTTGTTTGTTTTTTTAAAAAGATTTATTTATGCATACAAGAGATGGGATGCAGGCTAGAGGTGTATGTGTGTGTGTGGGGGGGGTGGGTTGAGAGGATTCACCAGAGGTAAAGTGGGGAGCAGAACAGGCAGACTGAGTGAAACACACTGCTGAGGGGAGCAGCGGGCGAGACAGGAGAGGTCTGCTACGCCATGTGGGTAGCTCCCTAGCTGGGGATCAAACTCGTGCTGCAGAGGCTGCAAATAGCTTCATAGTGCTGTGCTTAACCCCTTGCGCCACCAGGGAGGCCCTTGTACTTGGTTTCATGTTAGGGTACTTTTGAGGAAATGTCATGGAGCCATGACACAGGAGGCCTAATTGGTGTGCAAGCAGATTCATTTTGTTGATACTGGCCTTTTTAAAGAAGTGGGTTGTTATAAGATAAAGTGCTGTGATTAAATAGAAGATAAGGGAAGGTTCTTCCTCAGCGTAGAAAAAAATGATGGAATTAGAAAATAACCTTTTGGCGAAATGATGATAATAAATGATTACTAAAAATAGTAGGGGAAAGTTGGGTGATACTTGTATATCTCACAGTGTTTCCCCATACTTATTAATAACAAAAGGGGGAAAGTAGAGACTATACAGTAGGAATAACTGGAAGAAGCCATTTTATTCAAGTGAAGTGACCAGACATCATGTGCCTCCTACTAAGATGCACAGAGAATGGCACAGTGTCATTTGTGGTGTTCCTGCCAGTCTAAATAGAAGAAGGAATCATTGAGGGACTTTGCAAAGTAAGTGCTGTATAATCTTAGGAAAAAAACAAGCAGCCTCATTAAAGATAAAGGGAAAGGAAGAAACTATTTCTGATTGATGGAAACTAAAAAAAACATAGCTAAAATGGCAGTGTGACATCCCAGGTTGGATCATAAACCAGGGTTGGTTTGTTGTTTTTGTTTTGTTTTGTTTTTGTTATAAACCACCTTAGTGAAACAATTAGCAAAATTTGAGTGAGGGCTGTATGTTTTTTAAAAAATGGTACTATAGCTTTGTTAACTTCTTGATTTTGCTAATTGTGGTTCTATAAGGAATATGTCCATTTTTTAGGATACAGAAGTTTTTAGGGGGAAGGGGAAGGATACAGAAGTATTTAAGTGGAAGTATTTAGGGGGAAGTCTACAAATGTTTAAAATGAGTTTCAAGAAAAGTATTCATGGGAAATGATACAAGATCTGGATGTGGTCCTTTATGTTGTACTGAGTGGTAGGCAACTCAGTATTGTCAAAAGATTTCAGTTCTCATTCCAGTATGCACAGTTCTTCTACACATCTGAATATTTTGCTTATATGAAAATAACATTCATTCAGAAAATACTAACATAACTGCAGACCATGGTCTATGGATTATATATTTGAAAACCTGTAATTATAAATAAGCACATTATTTGACCTGGAGTCTTATAAATTTTAAGGACTTCTTGGTACTTAGGATATTTTAGCTTGCATTTTTATTAGAAAACCAAAAATAATGATGTTTCACTGTTTATTACATTGCTTAATATTGTTGTTTTGATATTTTTTAGACCACATGAACTAGATTTTAAATATGTAATGAAAGTATCATCTTTGAAAGAAAGACTACCGGAAGCTGTCTTTAAAAAACAGAATTACTTGGAGCAAACAGGTCTGTTCAAATGTAATAATGCACTGCTCATCCAGGGAAGGCCAACTAGAAATTATAAAAAGTCATTTCATCTAAGGTGGCAAAGACTAGCTTTATAATAGAACACTAAGGGGAATCAATTAGATATCCTTCCAAATAGTTGGGGACTCATACCATTCCTTTTAAGGAGAACAGTTTTTTGGTTATTTATTTATTAGTGGAAGAATAAAGAGAACATGGGGGAATTTCTTGGTCATTTAGATTAATTCATGGAACACCAGTGTCTTTATTTATATAGTATCTTTTATTAATCTTATAGTAGTATCAATATAAGTGAAAGCAGTTTCAAATACATTATACAGAAACTTTATTAAGGAGCTTTATAAGAACATTGAATGATAAATGTTTTTTAATAGTTTTCCTAGTTTTTAATGTTTTTTATTAAATTTTTAAAAATTTAATGTTTTTTATTATTTATTTAATAGTTTTTAATAAACATTTTTAATAAATGTTTTTTAATAGTTTTCCTAGTTCTTTTTTCATCTTTGCAACATACAAAATGAGTAAGTTGGTTATATAAAAGCATAATAGCATTTAAAATAAGACATGTTTTTTCTGATTTTCTCTAGTCTTTAACCAGGATATGTGCTTCAATACGTATAAGGTGGAACTATCAAACAAACAAGGGGAAAAGATAGATCAACTAACAAAATACATTAAAAATAAACAATTGGTAAGAGCCATCAATTTAAAGTACAATTTTTTTCCATACAGAAATTGATATCTTATTATTTAGTGACTGTGCCTAGACGGGAATTATTTTAGCTTTCTTAAAGGACTTTCATCATTTAATATTTATTGGCATATTATTGATATATTTATTGACTAACATTTTTATCCTTTTCATTTGCTTTTGTTTCTAGTAAAACATGACAGTTCATAAATGAGTAAATTTATACTTCCCATTGTAATAATAGGAGGACCATTTTCTCCAGTCCTTTGTTGTTTTGTTTTATGACAGATTTACATAGATTCCTTGTATTTCCTTAATCATAGGACCATTTGTAAGCTACAGCTTTATTTTTTTATTATATTTTAAAGATTTATTTTTATTTATTTATACATACAAGAACTGGGGTATAAGCTAGAAGTGCAGGGGGTGACAGGATTCGCCAGAGACAGAATCAGGAACAGAACAAGCAGATCTACTGAAATACACTAAGAGGAGCAGCGGGTGAGACAGGAGAGGTCTGCCGCACCATCTGGGTTAGCATCCTGGCCAGAGATTGAACGCATGCTGCACTGGCTGGCAATTAACTTGATAGTTCTGAGACAAATCCCTTGGGCCACCAGGGAGGTCCTGGTAGGCTACAGCTTTAAAAGTGATCCGTGTCTATCCATAGGTTTATAAGGAGGAAAAAGTTTGCTGCTTCTGCAGTTTCTTCCATAGTGTAAAAAGTATTCTACTGAGAAATATATAATAATCCAAAGACTTCTGTTTTGTTAACCATGGGTAATCATTGTGAGTAAATGCTAACTTTATAGTGAGTGATTCCTAAACATCCCAAAGGAAATGGTGCAAATGTGGGATAGTTAGTAGCAAGGATGGGCCACTTTAGTGATTTGATGAATAATCGCCATAGTAGATAGCAAGAAATCAAGTAAAAAGAGCATGTATCTACACTGTGAAGTGTGATTAAGTGTGATCAAACCAGCTTGAAAAATGAAGGGACTAAACAGGCTTGCTTTTAAAATCTGGGTAATAAGATAAGTTCGTGTACTGTTTGTGCAGGATTCTTTCTCTTTTATATCACCCTCCTCTGTGCAATATTTTTGTCTTGAGGCTGCCAATCAGGGCTACATACTTTTTTTCACTTCCAGAGGAGAGAAATATTCCTTACCCAAACCATGACTGCAGTCTCATTAGAACATTGTATTTCATCTACATATTCCTCAACAGTAACTGAAAAGGGAGTGGACTGCACTGATAAACCCAGGCCATTAAGAGCCTGCCTCCAAGAACTGGATCCAAGGTCGGTTCTCCCAATCTTTAGTGGTGCTCCAGAGCAGAAGACTTAGCTCTGTAATTAAGGAGGTGTGGCCTGGCTTAGAGATTGGGTATGGAGTGGAGAGATACTGAGTATCTTCTGTAGGGTAGTAGTCTGGTTTTCTAAGTAGCATGGTCCATTTTTTCTTTCAAAATTAAAAGAAAGGCCAAAGCTATTTTCAAAATCAGCATTAGTAAGTGGACCTTTTTTGCTTATAATACTGAAAGTTAGAGACAGTACAGAACTTTGCTTTGAAACCTGCTTATTAATAATAATAATTACTTATGAAAATCACATCACATAGGGTCCTTCTGCCTCAGTACTGCATGCTTTTTACTATATTGTACATACTAGTCTCCCCAGCTAGACATTGAATTCATTGGTATCGTGTCTTAAGCATCTTTGACACCTTAACACCTGGTATGTATAGTGGACAAACAATAAATGTCCCTAGAGTAAAGCATATATGGGTTTGTGTCTAGGATCCTGAACATCAAGAGCAGTACAGAGGTCTCCTTTTTAAAAAGTGTTAAGGATATTTATGACTATTTTTCTGTGTATATGGAAGAGGCTAGAAGTAGTATTTAAAAGATTCTGTGATTTCTCCCCAAGAAGACTGAAAGAGAAATGGAACCCACTGGTAAATAGTTTGAGAGACTAATAAAATATATACTACATATTTGTTCTGTTTGCTCATTTTTTTTTTAGAAGCCAGAAATAAATAGTTTTAAGAGAATTTTACTTTTCATCTATACTACAAAATTAAAATGCAGACTATTATAGGTAAAACTTGTCACTTTCACTTTTTATACCAATAGAAAAGCAAATGAAAATTACACCTATTTGTAAATTAATACATACCAAAGTTGTAAGCATATATAACTATGGGTATGTTTATTCAACAATTTTTTTGAGTGCTTACTCTGTGTGAAAAGCAAAGATACAAAATAAATAGTCCCTGCTATCTAGGGGCTGTAAGACTGACAGAGACAAAAATGTAAACTGTCAGTTGCCTAGGGGCTATAATAGAAATGTGTGGAGACTCACAAAAATGATTGTTCTTTGTGAGCGAAGTATCTGTGTCCTAAGTTAGTTGTAATATAATTAGAAGTTTCTCTTTTGTACTTTCATTGTTACTGAATAATTGATTGATTTACCATATTTGTAGGCTTATATCCTATCAGTTCTTCAAATAAAGGATTTCATTCCTTTATTGTATAAAAGTGTATTTTGTTTAGTTTATGAATGTTGAATTTTATCTTACGGATGTATAGGTTCTTGGGATGGTGAACAGTGGAAAAGAGCTGTTATTTTTATTATTTAGAAGAACAACTTTTAGATAACTTCCCGTGCTACCTGAGAGGAAAATTCCCTTAGTTACTGTGAGCATTAGAATTTCATGATAATTTTTTCTTTGAGCTCAAGATTCCACTGAAGACTGATAGAATTAAAGGAAGAATTTATTTTCCTCTGCATTTCTTGTTGCCACAGGGCTTGATTGTCATATTTCCTATTATTATTCATCTCTTAGAATAGTGTGGAAAGGATTTTTTTATTGGATGATGTTTTTCAATCTTTCTAGTTCCAGGATTCTATGATTATGTTTTATGTAAACTTGGCCTTAAGATGCTGGTCAATGGTCTGATTCACTTTAATTTTGTACTGGCTAAATGGTAACATTCTGGCTATGTAGAAGCAGTAAGAAATAGCATGTATCTCAATGAAAAAATAAAATGTCTTTTCTCATTGATTTATTATATAATTGAATACTAACCAAAAACTAACCCTTGATGTTCTAGTTAGTATGCTGCCCTAACAAGTCCCAGAACTTTCAGGTCCTGATATTCTTCTGATTCCCAGAAGCACTAACATTTCAAGTTTTTGTTTTTGTTTTTTTACTTTTCATCAGTTCAAAATTCACTGAAGAAGAATGTAGTAGAGGGAAAAAGGAAAAAGAGGAATTGAATTTTTTTTCATGTACTTTTTTTTTTAATGTTTAAGGCCATCATCAAATGCTTAGAAGATCGGGGATTTTTCATTTTACTTACATCATCAGCCTTAATATCAGAAACAAGTAAGGACAAATTTTTTGAATAAAGAAATTTTTTTCAGTTTGCTTATTTTTGTTTTAAAAGTCAACAACCTAACTTTCTTGTTTTTATTTTGTGTAGATAATGGAGATGAACAGATGGGTCTACATGGGTTGCATTTATTCTTTTCATCCCTGTCAATAGGTAAGGGCACAGTGACTTACAGTTCACTAAATCTGTTGGCTTTTTTCAGTCCTCGTCTACGAGGTTCAACAGCACATGACCCTGTCACCTATTTTCTTCTGTTCAGTAATTCTTTTCCTTAATCTCATGATTGTTCTTTGTCACCTTTACAATTTTAGCCTTCCATTGAGCTTCACACCCAAATATCCACCTATCTTTTGACATTTTCACCTAGATGTCGCAGATAGTCCTTACTCAGCATGTCCAAACTGAATTCATTTGTTATTGAACAGTAGTAGCTAGGAGATGCATTTCTCATAGTCTAACAAGTAAGTAGGTCTTACAGCTTTCACAGGTGCAGGTTCCTCTGTTTGGACTTGATCAAGTGGTGTTGACTGCCAGGACCAAAAACTAACTCTTGGCAAAAATATATTACTCATTATAAAAGCAGATGTAAGTATATCTGTGATATTAAAATTTCAGAGGGCAATTAGGGGAAAAGTTTTTAAAAATCCTCTTGGAGAGGTGGTGGGTGGGTAATGAATACCCATGTAGCCTATTCTTACAGATATCTACCAGATTTCATTTTAAATATGATTTCATTGATTCCTGTCACCATTCTTCCCTCAATGAGGAGTCCCCAAGTATAGCAACATAATTTAAATATTTTCATTATTTTTCACCCTGCCTTTATACTAATGTATCCCTACCACTTCGCAGTGCTAGGCATCTAGAAAATAATAATTGTTTCCTTAACAGTTATTAAAAATATAAGTAAATGGTCATTTCTTCCTATTATAGGAGGGAATTTTCTTCGTTTTATAGTTATACTATGTATATTTTTAAAAAGTTGTATGTAGTATTTGTAAGACTATAACCAATACAAAAATGGGTTTTTAGAGTGTTTTTTTTTTCTTTTTTAAAGAGGCATGTATTTATTTATTTGTTTGTTTGTTTGTTTGTTTGTATATGCACTGGGTACAGTCAGAAGCGCGGGAGGGTGAGAGAATTCACCAGAGCCAGAGCGGGGAGCAGAGCAGGCAGAAGGACCGAAGTACACTGCTGAGGGGAGCAGCGGGCGGCAGGAGAGGTCTGCGCGCCATGTGGGACCCTCCTCCGGAGGCCGGGGAGCAGCCGGGGATCAAACCGGTGCTGCAGAGGCTGCGGGCAGCTTTGCAACCCAGCGCTCAACCGCTGCGCCACCGGGGAGGCCCCGGTTTTTTTTTCTTAATTGTATTCAGTTACTCAAGGCAAAGAGCTGCACTTTCTTAGGCAAGAGTACTTTGGAATAAACAAAACATTTCCAGTTATAACAACCATAATGGCAAAAGCTGTTTGCATTTTTTAAGCATTTACTATTTAGCATTGTACTGTTTAGCAGCTCTTAAAATAGGTATTCTTATTATGACCATTTCAAAGATATGGAAACTGACTCTTAAATTTACCCAAGGTCTGACAGCTGATTCTCGAGCTGGCTTCTAGCTATCATCCCTATTGTCTCCCTCTTCTGTAAGAGTTGATTTTGCTCAAACAAGAATCATTAGGGGGGGCCTCCTCGGTGGCGCAAGGGGTTAAGACTCAACTGTGAAGCTGTCTGCAGCCTCTGCAGTACAAGTTCGATCCCCAGTGGCCAGGGAGCTACCCACATGGCATAGCAGACCTCTGCTGACTCGCCCACTACTCCCCTCAGCAGTATACTTCAGTCAATCTGCCTGTTCTATTCCCCACTGTCTCTGGTGAATCCTCTCACCCCACCACACCTTGGGCCTGTACCCCAGTTCTTGTATGCATAAATAAATCTAAAGAAAAAAAAGAATCATTAGAACTTGTACCATTCACTGTTTACTATTTTTTTTTTTTTTTTTTTAAGATTTATTTATTTATTTATTAGATTTATTTTTATTTATTTATACAAGCAGTGGGTACAGTCAGAAGCATGGGAGGGCGAGAGAATTCACCAGAGCCAGAGCGGGGAGCAGAGTAGGCAGAAGGACCGAAGTACACTGCTGAGGGGAGCAGTGGGCGGCAGGAGAGGTCTGCGCGCCATGTGGGACCCTCCTCTGGTGGCCGGGGAGCAGCCGGGGATCGAACCGGCGCTGCAGAGGCTGTGGGCAGCTTCGCAACCCAGCGCTCAACCGCTGCGCCACCGGGGAGGCCCTCACTGTTTACTATTAAACAGCTCTGGGAGTCTTGTGTTGCAGTCCTCTTGTTCCTTGAGATTTTCTACTTAGGGTTATTCAAAGGTTATTTTATACTGAGGTTTTAAATTGAGTGGTACTTTAACGGACTTAAAATTTTTCTTTTCTATACATTTTTTAAAAATATATTACAAATCATTGAATTCTGCCTTTCCAATTCTTTCTTGAAATAATGACGTTGTTTGGACAAATACTACTCTATTGTAAATTAAATTACAATATTGTTAGCAGTATATAAGAACATTTTTTAAATTTTTCTGTCATTTGTTACTTTATTAATGATGAACTTCAAAGAAAGGAATTTTTATTTTCACGTCTAGTCACATTTCCCAAGTATATTCCTATTTATCATTCTTTTTCTAATGCCTGTTTGAGTGTGAATATTTTTAGTAAGGAATAACTTGATGTTTCTTAAACCTGCAGTTAATTTTTCTTTAAAAAGGAAGGTATAGGGCCTCTCCTGTGGCGCAGCGGTTGAGCGCTGGGTTGCGAAGCTGCCCGCAGCCTCTGCAGCGCCGGTTCGATCCCCGGCTGCTCCCCGGCCACCGGAGGAGGGTCCCACATGGCGCACACGCAGACCTCTCCTGCCGCCCGCTGCTCCCTTCAGCAGTGTACTTCGGTCCCTCTGCCTGCTCTGCTCCCCGCTCTGGCTCTGGTGAATTCTCTCACCCTCCCGCGCTTCTGACTGTACCCAGTGCTTGTATAAATAAAAAAATAAATAAAAATAAAAAAATAAATCTTAAAAAAATAAATAAATAAATAAAAAGAAAGGTATAGGGCCTCCCCAGTGGCGCAGCGGTTGAACGCTGGGTTGCGAAGCTGCTCTACAGTGCCGGTTAGATCCCCGACCACCAGGCGAGGGTCCCACATGGCCGCAGACCTCTCCTGCCGCCCGCTTCTCCCCTCAGCAGTGTACTTCGTCTGTCTGCCTGTTCTGCTCCCCGCTCTGACTCGAATTTTCTCACCCTCCCGCGCTTCTGACTGTACCCAGTGCTTGTATGCATAAATAAATTAAATAAATAAATAAAATCTTAAAAGAAAAAAAAGGTATAAGTCACAATTCTGGTTAATAGGCTAAATAGGTTTTTGTTATTTATGAATTTTGTTACTAATAGCTCTTAAATTTTTTAGGATTCTATACCCAGTTCTCAGTAACCTGACCTTTTTTTTTCTTACACTATTTTCTTTTGGTTATTGATTTACTGAAAAAAAATAAGCATTTAAGTCAGAGAGTTGACATTTCAGTCAGGAAGAGAAAGTTAAATACAGACAATTCAGTTCGGTTAATTAATTAAAAATATTTTTTATTTCATTTGGTAAAGAAGGTGGTGAAATTAACACTAATTGTAACTGTGAAACTTGGGGGGTTAGAAATTTATGTTTTTTCAGTTTAGCTGATGTGTATTGTAACTTCTAAAAAGAATTTGAAGTATTTAATGTAAAGTACAAATAAAATGAGATTTTTTTTTTAAAGATTTATTTTTTTATGCATACAAGAACAAGGGTATAGGCCAGCGGTGTGGGGAGTGAGAGGACTCATTAGAGACAGAGTGGGGAACAGAACAGGCAGACTGATTGAAATACACTGCTGAGGGGAGCAGCAGCTGAGTCAGGAGAGGCCTGCTGTGCCATGTGGGTCACCTTCCTGGCTGGGGATCAAACTTGTACTGCAGTGGATGTGGATAGCTTCGAGTGCTGTGTCTTAACCCCTTGCGTCACCAGGGAGTCCCAAAATGAGATATATTTTAAAAGCAGGAAATAATTAAGTAGAAAGCAGATATACCAGTTCTCAAAGCCGGTACTGTGGTGACAGCACACTGAATTCACAGTGGGCTCCTGGTTACCTAAGGTGCTAGAAGCAAGTCTTCCACCTTTATCCTAACTTAGTGATTATATTTAAGTAATTCTTTTTCATGTGTGTGAGGTATTTCATATAAATGGAGAAACATATTAATTGTACCCGTAAGTCTTGTATTAATTGCCATTTAGGTTATCATTTGAAACACTCTGTCATGTTAAACTTTATCTTATTTAACTATCCCATAATTTTGTAACCTAACGCAGTTTTATAAAATTATAAAAACCTCAGATTTTTCATATGTGTATATATTTTTTAGGAATGAGAGACTTGCAAGTTGAAGATGATATCTCATTGAAGGTGGTACCTGTTTTACCTGCCCTTAATTGTGCCCTGCTGGAAGCAAAGAAATCATTTACTGAAGACGGAATCTGTTTAAACACATTAGTAAGGCATAATTTCCAAGAATTGCACAAGGCAGACAAAAATTCATTGACGGCTGCTTCTCAGGATGAAATTAAAGAGACTGCATTGTTTGACAAACTGTCCAATGGCTTTGACTTGGTTCCTCCAGCTGAAAAGTGCCCTTTACAGTCTTTAACTCAGTTGAAGTCATATCTTTCAGATCCTAGTGGTTACATTTTGGAAGTATCTACTACATTAGATTTGTTGACAGAGCATCCTCAGTCTCCTTGTATTTCTGATGGAATTTGTGATGCTGGATTTTCTTTAGTTATGACTCCAGATCCTGAATTTCTTGACTCAGAGGCAGAAACCAGAAAAGAAACTGGAACAGAAAAGGATTCTGAAGAAACATTTAAAGCAAGGCAAGGCATGTTAGTTTCATTAAGTCCAGCATCAAATCTGAGAGTTAAGCCTAAGAGAAACGCAAGCACACTGTCTGTGGAACACAGTAAAACGGTGAACTTAAGCCTCTCCATCCCCAAAAGAACTCCTGCTGAAGCAGACAAGGGTTCAGAATATCCAACAACTCTAAAATTAGTCAAAGGACATTTTCCTCAGAAAAGAAAAAGAGGTAAGCGTGATTTATATTAAATGAACATTTGTAATGACTTGTATTCTAACATTGTACCTCTCTGTATCAGTATGGATTGTCGCTTGGAAGCATTGGTTAAAAGTTTGTTAGAAATGCCAGCATTTCTCTTCAGGTGATTTGTCTGTATGCTCAAGTTTGAGAACCACTAATGTAGGTAACAGATGAACAACTGTAAAATATCTTAAAAGCCCATTCATGAAAAGCTTAATTTCACTTGTAAGCTTAATTTCACTTAATTTCTGTATTTTTTCCAAGAAAGATGGCTATCCAGGCTGTCCAATTTCTAAGCCCCTCCTTGGGGGAAGTCTTCTAAAATCAGGCACACTAGTAACAGCAAAGAGCAATGATTGCTATGATTGCTTGCCTGAGCATATATAGAAGGGGGAGGAAATACCTGGTATCTCCAAATGTAAAGCAGTCTGAGACAGAATTTCTAGTCCTTTGAACGTATCAGAATTTTAAACATGGTCATCTGGGTCCTGATACAGACCTATCTAAATATTGTACACTGACCTGTATACATACATACATACATACATACATACATACATAAACAGGTCCACAGGTGGTTTTGATGCCCCCTAAAAGTTGAGTGAGAATCAGTGTCTCAAGCCATTTAGTGTCTAGTCAGATAAACTTTGTCAAACCGCATGACAAAATCATGATTTGGCTTAGCGTCATCTCATATTACATTTAGGTTTCTTTGTGTAAAAATAGGAACTATGTGCTTATAATTTCCCCATAAACAATGGTAGCCAAAAACCTATCATTTACCTGTTGTCTGGCAATTTTCACACTGTGCTGGCAGAGTTGAACAGTTGTGACAGAGACCAATTAGTCTTCAAAAATGAAATGTCTGTCATCTGGCTCCTAAATAGTTTTGCCAACCTTATCTATAGTATTTTGAATTTAGAAATTTTGGTACTCAAAGAGGAAGTATCAAGTATATGCAAATCCCCAGGATTTCTAGATAATTAAGGTTTGAGCCTATGGTTTAACAAATAGTTATTATTGGCCCATTATAGTGTGAGAAATGGTGTGTGTGTGTGTGTGTGTGGTGTGTGTATGTGTGTATTTAGGGGGATGGTGGAACGTACAGCAATATAAAGCAGTAGTAATCAGACTATATAATTATTTACAAATTCCAAACCTATCATACTGAGTTTTTGCTTTATATGAACCAGCTTACTTTAATGTGTTGGATAAATTATCTATATTTCAACATATACATTGTCAATGTTTCTCAAATGTTTTAAATTATATCCACATAAGAAATGTTTATATTACAGTCTAGAATACATGAAAATCCCTACACGACTGAAACAAAAATTTCAAAAATCATTTACCTTAACTGTGAAATAGACGCTGATTTTTTTTTTTGAAAGATTTATTTATTTATACAAAATCTGGGGTACAGGCCAGAGGCGCAGGAGGGTAAAAGGATTCACTAGAGACAGAGCGGAGAACAGAACAGGCAGACTGACTGAAAAACACTGCTGAGGGGAGCAGCGGGTGAGACAGGAGAGGTCTGCCATGCCATGTGGGTATCTCCCTAACTGGCCAGGAATCAAACCCATACTGCAGAGGCTGTGGACAGCTTCACAGTGCTGCACTCAACCCTCTGTGCCACCAGGGAGGCCCAGAATCTGATATTTTCTGTTCTATTCTCTTCCACTTAAGAATGCATTCTGGTTGTGACTTATTAACATTATTTATTTACACTTTACTGGTGAATTACCTCCTGAAGTTTGAGAAGCATGGTTAGGTGTAAAGCACAAGAACAAAATACTCCCCACCAGGCTCACCTTATGCTCCGTGATTCCTTCCTTTCAGGACCTATATTGTAATAGATATGCCTTCCTGCCTGTGTAGATGGTAGAAACTTCTCCTAGGTCTTGATCATCTCATCTTTCTCCTCTTAATTTAGTCTTAACTGGTTTCCTCTTGATTTAAATATTCTTCTTTATGCTAAAAACTATGGAAAATGTGAGTGGAGTGAGAAGTCTTGTTCAAAAAATTAAAAACCAATATGCTGCTTTATTATCTATAATAGTTTAGCATGAAGGAAATTAATCTTAGGGATTTTTTAAGCTACTATATACTCTTAACCCCCTACATTTCATTAGCAGTCATCACAATTTCTTAAGATGTTTAGTAATAAGTTTCTTGTTCTCAGTTAGAAATGTTTTCTGTAAAATGTAATTTTAAATATTTGCAAGTATTCATATGTGATTATTTTATATGATATCTGTGGGTCTAAGTTTTTTGATGGAAACAGCTGAAACTATGTAAAGTTTAGAGGGGAATAGTTAACTTTTTTTAAGCCTTACAAGATTGAAATACTTTCTGTTGTGTTAGTAAGCTGATAGATCCAGTTTTATCCCACTTGCCTTTCTTTGCCTTTAACTATTTCCTCTCTTTGCCTCTGCCTTTTACTGAGCATTTGTAAGAGAGATGAACAATTTTTTTTTTTTTTTTTTGGCTTTTGCAGGTCTTTTATTGGGATTTACCCGGTACATGGCAGGCAGGGGTGCTGGGGGGGCCGAGAGGTTGGCAGTCCTCCCAGCCCCCAGCAAGTCTTCACTCTATCTGGGCTCTCCGGCATTCTCTGCTTCTCTCTCGGCTTCTGCTGCTTCTTTCTCGGCTTCTCTTTTTTTTTTTTTTTTTAATAATAAATTTTATTTTTATATTCCCCATACAATTGCAACCCCCCCATTCTGACCCCAATCCCTCCCCTCCCGCCCCTCACCCCCCAAAAAGTGTCTCTGGTTCATAGTTTTTTGTTGATTTTGATTTTCATTTTCTTATAGTTATTCATTTTCCTGGTCCCTTATTTAAGTTTTCTAGATTCCTGCTATGAGTGAGACCATCCGGTATTTTTCTTTTTCTTTCTGGCTTATTTTGCTGAGCATGATCCCTTCCAGCGCCATCCATGTTGCTGCAAATTGCATGTATTTATCTTTTTTGAATGCTGAGTAATATTCCATGGTATATATGTACCACATCTTCTTGATCCAGTCATCTATTTTTGGGCATTTGGGCTGTTTCCAAAGCTTAGCTATTGTAAATAGTGCTGCTATAAACATAGGGGTGCAGGTGTTCTTTGGAATTGATGTTTCTGTGTCCTTTGGGTAAATACCTAGGAGTGGAATTGCTGGATCATATGGAAGCTCTATGTTTAGTAGGTCCAGAAAGAGAGATGAACAATTTTAATGGATTTGTAGGAAATTAAATCTGGTGAAGACTTTCTTCAGCATACCTTCCTTTTTATTCTCTTACAAAGTCATTTTTCTGGTGGTAGTAGGGCTTACATTTCTTAGGAGTAGTAAAGTGAAAGATGTAAGATGGATCTTTATGAATATAGAATCTCTTCTCTATAGTGTGATTATTTTTTAACTCCGTCACCTTATGGGAGTGTATTGCTTTGGTATAAATTGAATTACTCCTCTCCCAATGCTGTGAACTAGCATACTCAGCCTTGTTTGCCACATCAGTCAGGAAAGATTATCAAGATATATGTAGGGCCTCCCTGGTGGCGCAGCAGTTGAGCGCTGGGCTGCGAAGCTGCCCGCAGCCTCTGCAGCGCCGGTTCGATCCCCAGCCACCTGGCGAGGGTCCCACATGGCGCGCAGACCTCTCCTGCCACCCGCTGCTCCCCTCAGCAGTGTACTTCAGTCTGCCTGCTCTGCTCCCCACTCTGGTTCTGGTGAGTTCTCTCACCCTCCTGCGCTTCTGACTGTACCCAGTGCTTTTTTTAAATAAATAAATAAATCTTTTTTTTTTTTAAAAGATAAATATGCATATATATTTTTTAAGATTTATTTATTTATACAAGCACTGGGTACAGTCAGAAGCGCGGGAGGGTGAGAGAATCCACCAGAGCCAGAGCGGGGAGCAGAACAGGCAGAAGGACCGAAGCGCACTGCTGAGGGGAGCAGCGGGCGGCAGGAGAGGTCTGCGCGCCATGCGGGACCCTCGCCCGGCGGCCGGCCGGGAATCAAACCGGCACTGCAGAGGCTGCTGGCAGCTTTGCAACCCAGCGCTCAACCACTGCGCCACTGGGGAGGCCCCTATTTTTTGTTACGTGCCTTATTTTTATAAAGTTATTAATCAGATACTTTTCACTTGATAGACACTTAGCAAGTTGATATTTTTATATTTATATGAAATCTTAACTCTTGCTTTGTTAAAAAATCTTAATGAAATACGTCATTTTACATTTTACTCCTCATTACTAAAGATACTCCCTGAAAATAAACAAACCCCCCAAAATGAAAGAAAAAACTGGTAAATTATGAGCCCCCTACCCCTTAAAAATGGTAATTATGAGCCCCCCACCCCTTAAAAAATGGTGTCTTTTCTACATAAGGTGCTGAAGTACTGACTGCACAGTTTGTACAGACTACCATATTGGATAGGAAAACCCAAGACGCTCCTATTTCTAAAGATGTTCCAGTGGCAACGAATGCTAAATGGGCAAAGAAACAAGAGAAATCTCCAGTCAAAACTGTTCCAAGGGCTAAGCCATCTGTGAAGAAATCTCCACACAAACAGAGGGTAAATATAGTGAAAGACAATCAGAATCCCAGAATCAGAAAGCAGCCAGAACCTGGTAAGAAATACTCTTCCTGTAAATTTCAACACCACCATACAGATCTAATTGAGATTGTAAGATAGTGTATTGAAATAAGAACAGATGAAATCTACCAATAATTCTTGCTATATTCTTTAGTTCAGACATTCACAAGACTAACTTGGTTTTCTACTGTAAATAAATTAGAAAAGTGCAAAGATTCATTCCGTCAGAAAATACACCCTATTGAACTTGAACTGTGTGAAGTTAAAGTATAGTGGCCTTTTTAATGACTGAATGCAGAAGCAAATAGTATCTGGCAATATTGTTGTAGACCATAGTCAGCTATAAAATGCAGAAAGTCGTAAGTTTTTGTCCAAAGAGAATTGTAAACAGATTGCTCAAAACACTAATCCAGAATCTGTTTGGTTTTAAAAGGCATTAGTTTTATTTTAAAAGCAGTTTGGCTTTTTTTGCTTAAGTGAATAATAAAGTTTAGTTATACAAATAAATAACTGACAGTTCCTAGTTCTGTATTTCCACTGCTAGACATAGCCTCTTTACCTGAAAGTTCCGCTCTCACTGTCGACTTCTTCTCCGTGAAATGATCACACACCAGCTCTTCTGTGGTCCTTGCCCCTTCTTAACTTTCCTCTTTCCATGCATAGTTTAGTTCTTCCAGTCTGCAAAATCTGTAAATTTGACTTTATCTGCAGTATTGTGTTGTGTTGTTTTGTTTAAATTAAAGGAAGATTTACTTTTTCCATCGATTTTATTTTTTTATTTTATTTTTTTTAGCTCTTTTCAAATCTCATGTTTAGTGGGAATTCAGAGAAAGAAACTATTGTTTTTGTTGGTTTGATAGAATTATGGATGAACTTACTTTTCTTGGTTAGTTTCTTTAATATTGTTTTATGACTGAATATTTTTTAAAAGCTCTTATGTCATTCTAAACCACATGGTGTAGTTTTGGTGTCCATACCAAATGTAAACTCTTCAGTTGTTGCTCAAGAGAATTCATAATATGATCTTGAGCCCCACACATCCCTATTTCTCTCCTGCTCTTTTCTAGCATGTACTTTCCTTGCTGGACGCTTGGTGTTACACATGCCTCACAGGCATTCTTGCTGGGGTGCGTATGCCCTCTACCCATTCAGATCCTAGTCAAGGTTGGAGTCCTGCCTCCACAGTTAGGCATTTCCTGATGTTCTGATCTTTACTGATCTCTTTTTTCCCCTTTCATTTCCTTTTGGGTCTTTGAGAACATTAAAGAATTCGTAAGATTTTCTAATCATTTGATGTCTTGATCCTGTCAGTTCCAATTAATTTGTAAGCATGCCCATAGATAAACATATAATGCCTTGTATTCTTAGCCATGACATTTGAATTGTTTGTACTGAGTTGGCTCTCAGATTTGTTGCCTGATTCATTAATGGGAGGAGGTGTACAATTGGTTACTGGCAGAAAAGTGAACCCAGAAAATGAATTTTCAAAGTAAATATTCAAAAATAGACTTTTTTATTGCAAATGTCTGTATATATTGTGCAGCCACATTGCAAGCTTAAATTTTAAGATTACCACCTTTTAAATGATCTCTTATTTTTCTTCCATTTCTTCTATTTCTTAATTGCCTATACAAATCTGTTCCATTTCTTACCCTTGAAGAATTATCAGTTTAAGAAAGAGCAGTCATTTCATTACTGAAACTAATCATTTTCTGTCCCTTTTTAAGTTTTCAGTAATAGTTTTTATTTACTGATTCTTTATGTTTTTTAATAGAACCAATTTGACATTGTTTCTATCTTTATATTTTAAAAGAGGTTATATCAGAATTGTGTTTTTAATTGCTTGAGTCTCTAATAAGTAAGCAGTTAAATGAGTTGCTTGAGACTACATGTATTAAAATGAACCTTTTTTCTTTAATACAGTATTCTCTATATTAGACCTTATTCATAAGTGACATTTTTTTGTAAGAAACAAAAATGTGGAGGTCATGATATTAACAAAGATAGAGTAAAATTAGTATCAATAAACACATCAGATCCTAAAATGCATTCATGTTTCATATGCATGGGACTAATAGGATGATTCTCTGCTTTGGGTCACTCTCATCCATTGAGCTCCTGGGTTTATTTTAAACTGGACAATGGTTGAACGATTAATTTTACCCTCCCTCCCATACACACACCCTTCTCAAACTATGATGACTTCGAGTTTCTTTTTCTCCTTAAATATGTGTCATTGGCCTTTGCAGGAAGGTTATTATTTCAGACCCACTACTATTTATTATAAAGAGGAACACCATTGGCTTTTCTATCCATCTATCTACCTGCTACAGGGAATCACTGTCTAGTATTATTGTGAACTTCATCCTTTATAATGACTGCGTTTAAGAAGGCTGAATTCATGTCCTGTGAATGCTAAGTAAACCACTTGAAATGTCAATTTTCTGATTAAGGGCAAGTGATAAATTTGATTACCTGAAGAAAGGAGAATTATCAGTAGACAAAAAGATTTGCTGTTTTGCAAATAGAAATGTTTTCAGTGCAGAAAGTGAGATTTTAAAAGGTAATGAGTTGGTGATTTCTTTTACGACTTCTAATTTTTATTCATATCAAATTTAATTATGGTTAAAAATCTTTTAGGTGATTTCTCTTACATATTTGTTAAGGGGAATAGTTTCTAAGGAAGTGTGCACTTCAAACTTAGAAATTTGTGTATTCTCACTAGATTGTAAGCTCTCCAAGGGCAGGACTCCTGATTTCTTTGTTTAGTTTTTCTTTATGTTTTTCTTTAGGTCAGCAATTTGTCTTACGTGTAATACAGCATTTTTTTTTTTAAGATTTATTTATTTATGCATACAAGCAGGGGTAGAGGCCAGAGATGTGGGGGTGGGGGTAAGAGGATTCACCAGAGACTGAGCAGGGAACAGAATAGGCAGACTGAACGAAGCATACCGCTGAGGGGAGCAGCAAGCAAGGAGAGGTCTGCTTCGCCATGTGGGAATCTCCCTGGCCGGTCGGGGATCAAACTCATGCCACAGAGGAGTCTGCGGATTGCTTTATAGTGCAGTGCTTAACCCCTTGCACCACCAGGGAGGCCCCTAGTACAGCATTTTTGAAGGGTGATTTCTTTTTAAATTAATGTGCACATATATTCATTTTTTTTATTTTATTTTAAGATTTTACAAGAACTGGGGTATAGGCTAGAGGTGCAGAGTCGGGGGAGTGATGAGAGGATTCACCAGAGACACAGTGGGGAAGAGAACAGGCAGACTGGTGGAAATACACTGCTGAGGGGAGCAGTGGGCAAGACAGGAGAGGTCTGTTGCGCCATGTGGGTAGCTCCCTGGCTGGGGATCAAACTTGTGCTGCAGAGGCTGCGGAGAGCTTCACCTTGCTGTGCTTAACCCCTTGCGCCACCAGGGAGGCCCCACATATATTCTTTAAGACTTGCTTCTCTGATAAACATTGTAGTAGATTTGAGAGTTGAAAGAGACCTTGGTTTCAATATAAAACCTATGTAGCATATCAAGAGGTTTTTTTTTTTTTAAGTATTTCACTTATCCATTGATTTTTCACTAAGTCATTATAATATGACAAAGAATACTATGAAATCAAATGCTGTGTTGTTTTTTTTTATACTGAAGCCAAAGGAGAAACTGCTTCACAACTTCAATCAGAAATTTCATCCAGTGATCAAGCAGATGTTACTAGCATAAATACAGCTCAACCGGAAAATACCACAGTAGCGCAAAAAGATCTTCCTGACAGCTCCATTGTCAACTGTGACTCCCAGGCCCTGAATATGTTAGCTGACCTGGCATTAAGCTCTGCTCCTTCTACCACTTCATCATCTGAGCCCAAAAACTCGTCTGAATTACCACAAAATGATGCTTTGCTTTCTAAGGAACATTCTTTACGAGGTACATCTGACCATGAATATCATAGAGGAGTTAAAAGTCAAAAAGGTGGACTGTTACCTAAACCCTCTTCTGATAAGAGTGATTTGATGTCAGACTCCACCGTGAGCCAAGAGGAAGAGAGTGTGGTTTCTCACAGTCCAGCTCCAATTGAAACCCAGCCTACACTTTCTGAGGAAACACTAGAAACTTCTGTTACAAGCCTAAGCTCTTTTGTTGCTCTGGAACATTCCTATGCTCTGCTCCTTGCAGAACATTCAAAGAAGCAACTACAGCAGAAAGGGGTACCAGGCTCTACCTTTGCCAAGAACACCACAAAAGGCCCTGAAGCAGGAACCCCAGTGGGAAAAGTAATGCCATTTCGGCATCAGCAGAGCACCTCCCCTCTGCAAAAGCTTTCTGAGGGCCCATTGCTAAAACGCAAGAGTAGATTGCTGTCTTCCAACCTAAAAGATTTTTATTGCTCACATACTGTGTTTAGCTGTGATGGATCCTTTAAGGTCACTTTCAGATGTGAAACAGAATATGTATTCAGCTTAGATAGCAAGTATACCAACAACCCACTGGAGAAAACTGTAATAAGAGCATTACATGGGTAAGTATGAGTGACACTTGATGGAAGTGAGTGAAACTTCTGTTGAGGTAGAGGTGGTGACGAGATACACTTGTACCAAATTTTGGGCATGGAGAAAAAAGTGTTGGATATCAATAATGTAATAATGTCAAGGTGTTGTGTATACTGGAAAGAATATCAGGCTAGCTTTGCCTCTGTTGGTGATCAAATGGAGAACTTCTGCAAGATAATATTTATATGTGTAAGCAACTTTCCATTTTTGAGGGGCTCCTTTATAAGCCTGTGTAGTCTTTGAGTTATAATATTTAAATGAGAGCTTACTGTTATAGAATAGGGAGGTATGGAAATGGTGCTTTAAAGACAGAATTCCCAAAGAAACATTTAGAGAAATACATATAGCTAGTTAAGTTTGCAGCTTGCTGAGTGCGTGCTTTTACATAGGGTTGTTTTATAAATCTTCCTTAAGAATGGGCCAAGGTAGCAATAGCGGAGCAGTCGAATACATGGCTTTGGAGTATGGATTATACCATATTTGAATCCATCTTCTCTCAATAGCTTCTGTGGCCTGAAAGTTCTGTAGGGGTCTCACTGAAATGCAAATTCTGACTCCGTTTGGGGTGGGGCCTGAGAGTTTACATTTCTAACACAGTTGCAGGAGATGTCAATGAAAGATGACAGTCTATAGCCAACACTTTGAAGTCTGGGTTTAGTAATAGTTAGATTATGAAGTTGCAAGGTAAATTAGGATTTTGCATGGCAAGTGGCTCATGCTAATAAACAGTAACCTACTAGCAAAGAATTGGTGGCCGTATGAAATAACATTCAGCTGTTATTGTCTATATATGTCATTAAACTATCAGACTTCTTTGATCCACTTATAAGCTTATGCTCATAAAAGCATGCATTAAATTCCCTTTTTCTCATGAGAATAATTTCCCTAGCATGAGTCCTAACTCTGTAGCCTCTCTGACTCATCCCACTGTACCTCTCTGCTATCCTTTTGCCTGGCAGATGGCCAGAAATGGCATCTCCTTTTTTGATTTCAGATTTTCCAGAACTGTAATCGTAAATAGTATAGTTCTACTAAATTGCCATACAGATATTTTAATGTTCAGACTTTCCCAAATGTTAGAAGAGCGACACAAAACTAGAAATTAGTTAGCCAACTTAGCAAAAGCAAGGAGATGACGATTTTGGTCATTGCTGAAGCCATTAATCCCACAATAAGTGTATTGTGTTCAGAGAGAGTTTGTATGGTAGAAAAGAAAAATGGTAGCGCAGGAGTTGGGAACCTTATGTTGTGGTTGTGATTCTGCCATTTAGGGCTCTAATTTTCAGTTCCCTTCTCTTGTCTTTGTAATGAAGGAATTAGATTCATTGTAGATTCTCTTATTAAATCAGCTTCATCTTATTGTTTCATGTTTGTATAATTTTTAAAATAACACAAAAGCAAAGATTAATAATGAAGGCACTTATGATAAGATAGTCAACTAAAATAACTGTTTCTAAATGATTTTTGGGTGTTATTTCTTTAAAATCTCAGGCCCTGGAACACTGATTTACCTGATAATGTGGAAGAAGTGAAGCTTTTACTTCATATGTGGGTAGCTCTGTTTTACAGCAATCAGAACAAAGTCATAAGGTCATCCCGACGAGTAGTAGAACACAGCAACCCAGCAAAATATGTGTCTATCAATAGCACATTAGAATCTTTTGAATTCAGTGAAATTGAGGAGTCTACCAGTGTGCAAAGGTGTTCTGCAGACCCTCTATTGGAGACTAATGTGACACCTGGAGCTTGTACGACTACTGTGTCCTTCCCTGAAGCTAACACTGTGCTTCCTCTCATTAAACTACCATCAGCAAAAGGCTTGGGACTCTGGGTACAGAATGACCAGGAAGAAATGTTTGTAAGAGCAGACCATCCAGACACCCAAGAAAGCCAGAATTTCACCTATTCTTGTAATAATGAGGTAAGTGAAGCTGAATACTACAAATGCTGACAGTTTTTGAAGAAATGCTCATATTTAGTATGTAAAATCACATTCAGAATTTTAGACATTGGTTTCTCTTGGGAAAGTGAACTCTCTGGCTATATAAAAGTATAAATTATAATGCCAGAAACTTAATTTTCATAGATGTCACTCCATATTGTCTATAGATATAACATATTGACCATCCTGATTGAAGAAACAGAAGTAGAACAAAACCACGGTGGTCAGATGATCTGGGAACTAACCATAATGGTCTCACTTCTTGTATAATTTGGGGTAAATTGCTCATTCTCTGATTTTCTTCTAGAATTTTTTTTTTTTTTTTAAGATTTATTTATTTTGTACAAGAACTGGGGTACTGGTCAGAAGTGCGGGAGGGTGAGAGAAGTCACCAGAGCCAGAGTGGGGAGCAGAGCAGGCAGACGAACCGAAGACACTGCTGAGGGGAACGGCGGGCGAGGCAGAAGAGGTCTGCACCATGTGGGGTTCTTCCTGGTCGGCGGGGAATCGAACCAGCACTGCAAAGGCTGCAGACAGCTTCGCAGCATGGTGCTCAACTGCTGCACCATTGCAGCAAACCTCTTTTAGAATATTGTTTAAGGATCCAGCATGGTAATAATAAACATTAGAAAGTTTCGTTTAGTCTTAAACTACAATTGAATATATTAGAATTATTTTTGAAAAAAATAATAGTAATCAAAAAAGTAATCAAATGCCACACCTCTGAGAGTAGAGCCATTGTAGATAACTATTGGTAAATCTACAAAACATACTTTGTTTCATTCCATTGTTCTCAATTGATGTTCAGCCAGACCAGATTTTCAAATTTTAACTGGAGCAATTAAAAATGTTGTATCAAAATTTAAAGTAAAGGCTTGACAAAATACCTGCCTTTGTAAAGGTTTGGCGGGCTTCCCTGGTGGCTCAGCCGGTTGAGTGCAGCGTTGTGAAGCTGTCTGCAGCCTCTGCAGTGCGATTCCTGGCCAGCCAGGGAGGTACCCACATAGCGCGGCAGACCTCTCCTGTCTCACCCACTGCTCCCCTCAGCAGTGTATTTCAGTCAGTCTGCCTGTTCTGCTCCCCGCTCTGTCTCTGGTGAGTCCTCTCACCCTCCCACACATCTCTCCTGTACTCCAGTTCTTATATAAATAAATAAATCTAAAAAGAAAAAAATAATAATATTAAAAAAAAATAAAGGTATGGCTCAGATTTCTGCTACTTAATCTAAATCATTGGTAGTCTTTAAATCAGTAGCTTTGGTGTAATTTATTAACGCAAACTACATGGTGTTTTCTGTCAAATGGGGTATCATGAGAAAGATTGTTATCTCCAATTACAAGCAAAGACGATAGCTAAGGGATAAGGGACCTTTATTTCCCAGACTAGAAATTGATATAATGGGCGAATTGCTAATCAGTGTTTTCTGAGTACAGAAGATAATAATTAATTTACTACTTCCTTGTGGAAAAGTTCCACATGACAGTGTGATGCAGTCTAACTGAAAACTGGTGTTTAAGTGATTCTTTGCTTTAAAAATTATCTTTTAATTTTACTGAAAACATAATTAAGATTGAATAATTCTCTAATGTTACATTTGTGAATTAAATGATGCTACTTAGCATGCAGGCTGCATTTTCAAGTCTTTAAATTGTCAGCAGACTAACCACTTTAATTCCCCAAAATCAATTTTAAATAATAAACAGGCTGGGCAATGAAGAAAGTTTTGGAATTCTTATCTGTGTATAACAAACTCCTATTTGGAGATTATTTTAAACTTATTTAAAAGGGATTTGTTTTATCTCTACCCTGTGATATTCTTACATATTAGAAGATTCAAAAGAACAAACTAAAATTGATCTGTTCTTCACTTGTATATAAATGCTGAGAACTAACCAAATTGACTCTTGATTTTTTTTTTAAAAGATTTATTTTACTTATTTATGCATACAAGAACTGGGGTGTGGTCCAGAGGTGCAGGGAGGGAACAGGGTGAGAGCATTCACCAGAGAGAGTGGGGAGCAGAACTGGCAGATCTACTGAAATAAACTGCTGAGGGGAGCAGCAGGCTAGACAGAAGAGGTCTGCTGCGCCATGTGGGTTAGCTTCTCAGCTGGGAATCGAACTCATGCTGCAGTGGCTGGCGATAGCTGAGACTTTAACCCCTAGCACCACCAGGGAGGCTTCCAAGACTCTTGATTTTTTTTTTTTTTCCTTTTGTCATTTCAGGTAATTGGGGGAAAAGCCAAACAAGAATCATATAAATTAGAGACTTCCAGTCTTGTGCTTACTAGTATTGGAAGTACTGAAGCTTCTATTCCTTCTATTTCCGGTGAAGGTAAAACCTTTCAACCACTTGATAACACCACAGTGATTTCTGACAATGATGATGTCACACAAACCACAGTCACCAAGACTTGTGATGGGGTCAGCAATCAGTCAGCGGATTGTCAAAAGTCTGTGTACAGCACCCTTAAAAGCAAAGTTGATATTTTTCATGCAGCAGCGCATGAAAACTATGGTACTTTACAGGAGCTTATCCAGCCTAGCAGCCCCATGAACAAAGATTGTCAGCCTTCACTGGAAAGGAAGGATGATGATACGGAGTATGTAACGATTAATCTGGAACCAGTTACTTTCTCTTTTGAAAAAAATTCCTATGTACCAGTACAGGCAGAAACTATAAAAAGAGCTGAGAAATCTACAGCCTTTAATATGGAGCTTATTAAACAGGTGTCACCTACTGTAAGTCTTCGACATCCTACATCCACATTTGAAAATCCACAACAAATAAAAGGTCTGAGGGACATTTCATCTCAAGAAGTGCCAGGACAACAAGGCACTAAATATCTTTGTGCCTCTTCTGTAAGTGAAGAGATACTTGCTAAAGAAACATGTTCATTACAGCCTATTCTAGGCTCATCATCATCATCTAATAATCCAGTGGTAATGGAGGCATTATCATTAGTTAAAAGTTCTAATTACTTGTTACCCAGAGAAGACACAAAACTCTCTCAAGTTTTTCTGCAGACCCAGAGTGTCTTTGGCATATCTTCAGAAGAGGTTATAGCACCATCACAGGTTCAAGAAGTGGTCTCATCATCAGCCTCTGCCATCTTGGGAAAAAATTACTCACTTAACTGCATTCCATCAGGCAGTAACATGTCAGAAAGCTCTTCAGAATTAAAGAATGGCAAGAGTGATCTAAAAAATGAAAATTTGAATTTTGAATCATTTAACTCAGCATTTACCAAACAAACCAGTCAGTCAGCGAATAGAGAGGAGGCCAGCCTAGAATTATCAGAGGAAGATTCTGACATTGATCTAAGTCTCACCATATCACCACCAACCAGCCCCAGAGAAGCAATGCCAGCTGGGAAAATACAGCAAGATCAAGAGGCTCCATTAACAAATGTAGAATTTCAGGATATGACTAAGGAAACCACTGAGCCAGAACAGGCAACATGTAGAGAAAACAGAGAGGTGAATTCTTCTAGTTATACATCAGTAAATCCTGCAGTGTCAGAGAAACCATCAGAAAATGGGAGAAAAGGTGATAATTCACAACCAGTTACTTTAATACTTCCTAAAGAAAGTTGTACTCTTGAGATCATGGAGGAAGTTCACATTCCCTCAGACTTTACCTTTGCTTCTTTAATTGAAGAGGTGTCTCCAGCTTCTAGTCCTGACCCCCAAGTACTAGCTGAAGAAATACAACCATCTCAGGCTATGTCTCTCTGTAGTTTAAAACTTCCTGATACTCATTGTGAGAAAAATGACAAATTCTTCCAATTTGAATCAGTAGATTTGGCCATAAATGAGAAAGAAAATCCTTTTGTTAGTTCTATCCATCCAGTGGCACAAGAAAATGTAACTCAGGTACAACAGATGCTGCTTTCTGATGAAATGCCTCTACTATCCAATAATCATTCAGGAGGAAAAGATAGACATTTAACCCTTCCCAGTAAAGAAACTGAGAAAATTATTCCAAGTGAGTGTGATGAGAGTTTCTCTTTCTCAGCAAAGACGCTCTGCTGTGACATAGAGTCAAATCAGGTTGCCTCGGCTACCAATTACAGGGATGACTTTAAGCCTTCTCTTGAAAAATGGGTAAGGTCAAGAAGTCCATTGCAGCCAAATAGTGTAGACAATAGAAATTCAAGCTTAAAGCATCTTGCCCTAGAAACCAGTGAGTTTCCATCTAGTCCTAGAAAGATTCTTGAAGATAGGACTTTGGCTGACACATTTGTTACTGTAACTGCTGCAGGTGGTGTAGTGAAACAACAAACTAGCCCTAAAAGCATTAAGAAAAATCTCTTGAGCCATGATTTCAAAACAAATGAAAGCAATTACATGCAGCTTATGTCCTTAAACTCCAATTCAGTTGATGGGATTGATCTTTCACAGGCACACATGGGCTTAGAGAGCTCCAAACTGGCTTTCTCCTCAGATGGTACTTCGTTAACTCATTGTACCAGACCCATAAGTGGAGAAACAGGGTTTCAAACACAGGAAATATCAGTAGTCACAATGGCCACTTTGCTTAAAAATAGTGAAACTGAAGCTGAGTTACATGAAAAATCCGTAGAGGTAGGTGTCGACTCGCAATCAAACACCGTATCTCCAAAAGGTGAACAGAAAATCCATGTGCTGCAAGATATGTCAACATATGAAACAAAAGATCTGCTGAGTGATGGTCTTTTCCCCGTGGATGCTGGCTCTTACCAGAACACAGCAATCCCTTGTGAAAATATCAATGACGAGCCTTCTGCTTCCTTTGTTTCCAAATCTGGTGACACTCTTGTTTTCGGGATTTCGAAAAAGCAGACAGAAAATACGGTGGCAGATGAGGGGCACAGGGCCAAGGAGGACCCTACAGCCCTGGGTGGAGACCTGGATAGCAGTGTAAATTCTGACATCCATTATGAACCACTTTCAGGGAACTCTGATGAAGATTCTTTCTGTGATTGTAGAAATCCCAAATTTGACATGGAGGATTCTTGTACTTTGCGATGTCACACCAAGAAAAAAGATGCTTATAACGCTTTCCTGTGTTTAAACAATGGTGGTAATGAAGATTGGGGTTACTCTAACCAAGTTCCAGTGTTAGAGGCCAGCTTTGCTCCCAGAAGCTGGTGCATTGGATTAAAGAAAGAGGACAAGTGTGCACCACATTACATTCAGATCCGAGACTCCCATGGCATCCCCAGGACTTACGCTAACTTCACCATAACTAAGGAGTTCCAGGACACCGCTCGGACACTACACAGCCTGAGGAGGCACCCTCGTCTCACTGCAAAGTGTGGCTTGCTCAGCTCCTGGACAAACACTTGGCAGGCAGCAGATGACCTGACCCAGGACACTTTAGACATGGAATATCTGCGTTTTGCGCATAAACTAAAACAAATTCTAAAGAATAGTGATTCTCGGCACTTTTCCTCTTCTACCAACATCTTTCCAAAGGAGTCACCTCTCCAAATCACTGCTGGAACGTTCCCTTTGACAAAAATACCCGAGTCTCCTCTTCTGCTTCCTGTGTCCCGGAGCAGAAGTCCCCTAATAGTGACAATCATGCCCTCGGGCACCAGGCAACAGAGTCCACATGTGAGAGGCCATATGCACAGCAGTTTGGACAGTTCTTCCTTTTGGAAGGAGAGAGGTGGTCACAATAGGAATCACCTTACAAAGTCTGAAAGAAATCAGAGTGCTTCATTACATCTCAACAAACTGAAATACAACAGTACTTTGAAAGAATCCCGGAATGATATTTCACTTATTCTCAATGAATATGCTGAATTCGATAAGGTGATGATGAACAGCAACCAAGTCATTTTTCAAGATAAAGAGACAAATGTTTCTGGAGGAGCCACATCGCAGGAGATGTGTACATCTTTCCCACATTCAGCTTCCTATGAAGACATGATTACTGACTTGTGTACCAGTTTACATGTCAAACTAAAAAGTGTTATGAAAGAGGCTTGTAAAAGTACCTTCCTATTCTACCTCGTTGAGACAGAGGACAAATCATTCTTTGTAAGAACAAAGGTAAAGTGCCAGAATATTCTTATAGTTTATATTATTTTTGCCATCTGATTGTAGTTTATTTTAGAATATATGTAGCATTCTTGGTTCCAGAAAGAAATTCTGATATGATGGTATCTGAGTTTCACAAGTGAATTTTTATTTGTATACTAAATGTTATGTTACAGGGATCTAACAGTGGTAGTGCATTTGAAGATTTGAATGATGTTCCAGAATTGGTGCGACTAATTTTCACAAAAAATTGCCAGTGTAGACATACTGATAATTCAAGTGTAAGCACAAACATACTCCAAAGCTGAAATAGTTTTTTGTTTTTTTTAAATATTTAAGTGTCCCTCCATCAGTGTGGCTAGCTGAGATGGGACTCTTGACTTCTTAAAAATTTAAAATTAGTGATCTCACTAATAAAGTGGTGTATCTGATAAAATTTTAATTTAGTAGCCAGGTTTGTCTCAATTCACCTTTGGCTTCATTTAAACCTCTCAAAATTTCTCTTCTATTTTGGAGAAAGACAGCATTCTCCCTTTTGACTTTAAAAAAGATAATTTCAAATTTACGTAAAGATTGCAGAAATGGTACTGTTCACCTAGACTACCCTAGAACTGTTAAATTCTGAATTGTTTGAAAAATATGTTGCAGATGCTGTGCATTACCCCTTAATATGTAAGTATGTGTTACTTGAGTACGAGGACACTGCTGTATGATCACAGCACTGCCTAAAAGTCAAGAAACCAGCATTAACACAGCCCCTGCCCAGCCCACAGGCCACTATCCATGCAGCATCACGTGTTGTGTTTGCTTATCTCTTTCCGTATCCATCACTCTGGAATAGCTCCTGTCATTTCTTTGTGACCTTGATAATTTTGAAGACTCTAGACTAGTTATTAGGTAGGATTTCCTTCAGTTTAGTTTCATCTGTTAATTCCCTCATGATTTAGGTATTTTAGGTGAGAACACCCAGATGTGACGCTGTATTTTTCTCAGTGAATCTGGTCAGGAGTCACATTTTGATTAGTCCCATTCTTAGTGTATTAACTTTTTCACTTGGTTAAGATGGTGTCTGTCAGGGTTCTCCACTGTAAAGTTAATTACTAGGCATACTGTAGTTAGTAAGCAGGGGCATACTTGAGACTCTGTAAATATCCTGTCCCTCATCCGACTTTGACCCACCAGATTTCACATGCACTGATTCTTTCCTGAATCAGTTAAAATATGATGGTTCCCAAGTGGTAATATTCCAATTCTATTATTTCTTGAACATTTATTAGTTGTAATTCTGCTGCAGGGTAGAACTTTCCATTTTTCCCCATTTATTTATTCATTTGCTTGGTATATCATTGTGGGTCCATGTTCCACATTTTATTCAGTTACTATCTGGTCCTTTTTTAATTGCCTCAGACCCAGCTTGCAGGAGTCCCTTATTATGAAGCTGTCTTCTGTATTCTTGATGTTACAGGCTGTCCCAGCCTTGAAGTCAGTCATTTCTCCAAGAAGATGTGATTCTTTTTAGGGGAGAATAATAATTGGAATCATGATCTTTGTGCTAGGTCTCTCATCTGGATGTTCTCAGCACAGAAACAGTAAATTGTGGGGGGGGGGGGCGGGCGGGGCAGGGGGAGTGAGGATTTGCACACACCATCTAAGATGTTTAAAAAGCAAAAATCAGTGTACACTCCTCCAGTTTCAGTATGCCACCACCAGGTTGTCCCAGCCTTATTTGCCATATTTGCAACTCCCTACTGCAACTTTCAGAAAGCCAGCTTCCATCACCCTCAGCAAATAGATTTGTTTCAGAGTTCAACACTTGCTATACTTAGTGTATTAAGTCCAGAATGCCACATGATAAACTTCCCATGATAAATCTGTAAGCGTTTAATTACTAAGTAACATTAAAATCTGAAAATGTTTGTGGCATCTGGTGAGGATAGTATTTTTGAATCTTGCCTCCAAAATTAACCTGGAAGTTAACTTTTTTCATTTTCAATCAAAGTTGATTTTGTTTGGTTAGTTACATATACTACACCCTGACACATGCTAAAATAGGTCAGGGATTGGCTGAGCATCATAACCATGTCCCTGTTCTACCACACTGAACAACAAAAATACTTAATTTCATTTTGCTTCCATCTTCTCCAAAACAACAGTTCAGCGTCTTAGTTCTCACACCCTTACAAGCACAACGGATGCTGATTTTTCTGTAGGAGAGATTATGGCAATATTAAGTCTGAATTGTTTCAATGGTGGGTATATTATTCATGATATCAGGTGGCCACTATTTACAGCAGAAAGTAGTAAATTTTACTCAGAGGTAAAACTAACATGTCTTAGAGAGTCCTGAAGCATTCACAGGGGCTTGACATCACTGTTTATTTGTATGATGCAGAAAATTTGTGAGTTCCTTGATTGTTGAAATTTGCAGTGCGTGACAAAATAACCCAGAGCTGCTCTGAATTTCATAAAATGTCAAACGTAATCACAAAATGTGTTCATTGAGATAGCTTATTAGTAAAAGAAGTGAGGGTTAAAGATTTGTATTTAGATAATAGTGGACTCTGTGTTAACAGAATCTTACTCTCTAGGTACTTCTTTGAGAAATACATTGCCTTGCATTTTGTGATGAACTGAAATAGTCAAAATTTGAGTCATTGTGAGAGCTAAGGGAGACCAATCAGGCTTTATTGTTATAAAGAAAATAACAAAGTGATGGTCAGACCTAAGTGTTTTTGGCATAACTAGGAACATGGAGGTATGCAATGTAAACATCCTAGTCCTTCAGATAGAAATATGTAACTACAGAGAACAGATCTAGGAACTGAGCCTCCCATCCAGGCTTCCCAGAGCTATTCTCTGTGTGGGAGTGAACCTTGACGTTCACAATTCCTGTCACATTCTAAGAAGCTGTGCCTGAATAACTTTAGGTATTCAAATTACCTAATAGCCAAGGGGCAATTGCCTTTTCAAAATCAGTGGCTACTAGTGATACCAAAGCAATCCATAGATGAGTACTATTTGAAAGGTTTTAGAAACATTTAGAATTGGCATTTGTAGAGTAAATACCTTTGCATTCCACGGTAATTCCCAGGCAGAGGTTTAAGAGTCATGTATATTAGTCTCATGTTTAAATAAAAATCAGCCTTTTATACTTCTGGGCATGTTTATTATCAATACAGTTCTGATACCAAAGAGTCGTCATTTTATATATGAAAGCTGGCTTAGTAATAAAACAGAATGTCATTTTATGTTGTCTTGGGATATAATTCAGCAAGTAAGATGTACTTGATGTTTTTAGTAGACTATAAAAATGGTTCTATGCAATTATTATTTTAGTAATGACTGTTTGTAAATCTTTCAGAATATTCTGAGGAAAGGAGGTCATACGGAAATTGAGCCTCAGCATTTCTGTCAAGCTTTTCAGAGAGAGAATGATACGCTAATAGTCATCATCAGAAATGAAGATATAGCATCACATTTGCATCAAGTAGGTTTGGAAATATCTTTAAAGACAAGTGTTCACAGGAATTTTATTCTGTAATTATGAGATTCAACACAATTTAGGGAAGAATTTGAAATGCATCACCAGTGTATTGGGAAGACAGTGGGTGCTGTAGGATATTTTTTTTTTTTAAATGATAACTTTTTTTTTTAAGATTTTTTTTTTTTTTAATAGAGGCATGTTTTATTTATTTATTTATTTGTTTGTTTGTTTGTTTGTTTTGTTTATATATGCACTGGGTACAGTCAGAAGCGCGGGAGGGTGAGAGAACCCACCAGAGCCAGAGCGGGGAGCAGAGCAGGCAGAAGGACCGAAGTACACTGCTGAGGGGAGCAGCGGGCGGCAGGAGAGGTCTGCGCGCCATGTGGGACCCTCCTCAGGTGGCTGGGGAGCAGCCGGGGATTGAACCGGCGCCGCAGAGGCCGCGGGCAGCCTCGCAACCCAGCGCTCAACCGCTGCGCCACCGGGGAGGCCCTCTTTTATTTTTTTTTTTAAGATTTATTTATTTATTTATACAAGCACTGGGTACAGCCAGAAGCGCGGGAGGGTGAGAGAACCCACCAGAGCCAGAGTGGGGAGCAGAGCAGGCAGAAGGACCGAAGTACACTGCTGAGGGGAGCATGGGGCAGCAGGAGAGGTCTGCGCGCCATGTGGGACCCTCCTCCGGTGGCCGGGGAGCAGCTGGGGATCGAACTGGTACTGCAGAGACTGCGGTCAGCCTTGCAACCCAGCGCTCAACCGCTGCGCCACCGGGGAGGCCCCTGTAGGATATTTTTATTGTATTACTGAAGCTATTTCGAGGGCAAATTATATTATCAGAGTTGTGGTAAATTTCCTCACCTGAGATATAAATCTGCATCTCTTGATAGCTAACATTAATAAATCTTGCTTTAAAAGGAAAAGTAGAACTTTTCTTAACTGTTACTTATTAGTGGAAAATTATGTCCCCGGAGGTTCCAATTTACCAGCATACAGTCAGTCCTGTCAGAAGGTAGTAGTTAAACCCTACAGCACCAATAGTCCATGAAGCTTCTCAACAGCCTCATTACTTTACAGGTCTCCAAAATGTCGGCTTCATTTTTCTCCTCATTCATTATCTCCAACCTTTGGGAACTGCATACTACTTTTAATCGACTCATTTTAAACTTTGGAGCGTTGATGAACTGAGTTAATATTTCTTTTATGTGGCAGAATTAAAAGCGAGGTTAAAGACATTTTCACCTGCTTCTGAATCTTGAAACCCTCGAACAGAAAGTAACACTCCTTATATGTTTAACAGATTCCTTCTTTGCTGAAGCTGAAGCATTTTCCCAATGTTGTCTTCGTGGGAGTAGACAGTCCTGAAGATGTTCTCGATTATACCTACCAAGAGCTATTTCAAACAGGCGGCTTTGTGGTATCAGATGACAAAGTATTAGAAACTTTAACACTAGGTTAGTCTTTTATTTTCCTTTTTTGAAATCTAGTTAGATAAGTTTCTCATACAGTCACCCAAAAACTACATCATCAAAAAGAAGTTATCAACTCAGAATAATGTCAGTCACCAACTATCGAGTGCATAATTTTTGCCATTTACTATGCTGAGCACTTCTCAGATAGTTGGATGTAATCCTCATTCCCAGTGTGTTAGCCTCTTTTAAATGATTGTCTTCATCAATAAACCTGTGTCTAAGTTTCTTCCTCAGTCCTGCAGCTAAATGCCTACTCATAAAACTTGAGATTTTCTTAATTTGATTCATCTACCTGCCAAAGCAAGTCAGCTATATTTCAGTTTTGTCGAAAATCAGCCCTCTTTTCCATTTCTCTTCTCATCGCCTCAACAATCTGTTCATATCATGGAACTCTGAAGACTGTATACCAAAACTCTTCCTGATTATCTGCTGGGACATGCATGTATAATTTCTCAGGGCACTAAACTGACATAGGAAAATGTTACCCCACTGACCCACCTCCTTTGTTCCATCCACATGATATATAGAGAGCTTTAACTGCTATTTCTATACTGATCTCTCCTACTTATGTAGGAATAGGTAAGACTGAATTGAGGGGCCACGATTTGCTGAGTCTTTGAAATGCAATCTGGCACTCCTGCCCAGCTACCTAAGTGGCAGCGATGGTATGCACTCAAACACGGGGTCTTATTTTTTACAGGTAATAAAAAAATTACTTTGACTAGACAAGCCACAATCCCTAAAACACATCTTCTCTCTTACCAAACTTATTCTGTAGTTCAACTGAAAGAAATTGTTAAAATCCTGGAGAAGCTAAATGGAAATGGAAGATGGAAGTGGCTGCTTCACTATAGGGAAAATAAAAAGCTGAAAGAAGATGTAAGGTAAGAAGACTTATGTGAAGTGTGGCCTTTGTACGGTGTGGGGGTCTCCCCTTCCCCTTATGGGCCAAGGGTGAAAATACCGTGTGCTTCACCATGAATGTTCACTGTGCCCTGGAATAGTGTTACTCAAGTGCTGCAACATGGTTGGTTTGTGCTGGAATCACCTACATCTCTAAACACAGTAGGTTGGTTCACTTTTTTTGATTTTGGTTTTGCATGACAGTGAAGAAAGTGATAGAACTATCATCAGCAGTCTGAGGCACTTGCTAGACGAATAGATTTCAAAAAATTAGACTTTAGTTGAGGCTCTGCAGCTACCATGAACTATAAAAAATAAATGTGGGGCCTCCCCCGGTGGCGCAGCGGTTGAGCGCTGGGCTGCAAAGCTGCCCGCAGCCTCTGCAGCACCGGTTCTATCCCTGGCCGCCAGCAAGGGTCCCACATGACGTGACAGACACCTCCTGCCTTGCCCGCTGCTCCCCTCAGCAGTTTATTTCATCACTCTGCCTGTTCTGTTCCCCACTCTGGCTCTGGTGAATTCTCTCACACTCCCACGCTTGACTGTACCCAGTGCTTGTATAAATAAATAAATCTTTTTTTAAAAAAAAATGTGGGCTTACCACATTGTCTTTAAGATTTTCAGTCATGTTAAGTTGCTACAGTTCTAAGAAGGATGGAAAACTTGAGACCGGAATGTATCCTGAACTTAAATTTACCTGTAAACAACAGAGTACAGATGTTTACGTATTTTTACTTGTTGGCTAAAGAGACCCAGGGACACCTCTTCTGAATAAAGATACCTCCAGGTTCTAGTAAGACTGGAAAGGAAGAGTAGATATGGGAATTAGCACTCAGACAGCCTGGACTTGACAGCTATTTATTAGATGACTGTTTTCAGCCAATGGAGAGAGTTTTGCTTCCATAGTCTCGCTATTTGTATAGGACATAGGTCAGTAAAATCACTTTAATAAAAGTGAAGCATATAGAGGATGATAAACCTGACCCTGCTCAAACAAGGAGGAAGTTGTGAAGCTGGCTTCACCCCTGGAATGTTTTCTGTAAAAGTGACAGTTACTTCTATCCTATCACAATATGGAATGTTTTCTGTAAAAGTGACAGTTACTTCTATCACAATACTTTCTTTAAAGAAAAAAAATACACATAAGCATGAAAACAGCTGAAATTGTAAAACTGTTCAAGATCTTGATGGTTGGCTAAGAGATATTTCAGGAAAAGTTTTTATCTAGGAGAAAAGGCGGTAAAGGTAGAACCAACAGATTATATGGGCACAGAAGGTGAGGGGAAAGAGTCAAAGGTCATGATGAATAGTTCACAAAGAAAAAGTTCAACTTCAGCAAATTAAAGTTCTAAGATGCTACATGACTCCTACAAAATTAAGAAATTACTTTATAATTTATAGAACTTGGGTAAATATTCAGCCTGACACATAGTAGGAATATTGAGAATGCATATTCAACCTCATCCCCCCATTGGGGGAACTTAATAAAACTAAAACCAAAAAAATCCTAACTTTCAAAAACCATGCTCAGCAAAGATGTTTAAAGCCTTGGGTGGCCATCAGAAGCTATGAAACCAGCCTCAAACCCATTTCTAGGCAGATATAAGAACAGACATATGGATGCAGTATGTACATACATATTTTTTAATGTATACAAAAACATACAACTCAATACAGTAAGTAGAAACATGAAAGTTTCTATTTGAATATAACATAAAAGTTATCATAAAACTATATATAGGTTGCTCCCAAATCATTATAGACTCACATTATACAAAGGATAAAGCCTGGAAGTTCATCTTGATGTTACTAGTGCTTGTCACTAGAATTACAGGAATACATGATTTTGGTTTTCTCCATTAAGCAAGCGAGAATGTGAGTGATGGAAAAGACTGGAGAAATGGATTCAAGAGCAAAGGTAAAGATACTTAAAAGTTAGTGGAAGGAAAAATAGAGATTTTAAGGGAGGTGAGAAAATAAGGAAATTCTAGCTGCTATTGAATTTAAGTTGGTGATCATTGACTAAGTATAAGTATAGAAGTTTTAAAGAAACTTAAAAGATTTGGAGCCATTGCTATATAGATGAAAGGCTTGCCCAGTGACATTGTTGGAAGGAGCAGAAGTGTGTAGATATCCCTCTTATCTCAAAATGAAGCCCATGTATTTTGTTTTAATCTGTATTAACAAAAGTAGTAAGTACACCTGTAATGTGTTAAGGGAATGTGACAAGACAGTGATGTCTTGGAAGCAAAGAAGGATCTCATAGAAGTTATAACACAAGAAATTATAGTTAAGTAGGGCCTCCCTGGTGGCACAAGGGGTTAAGTCTCAGCATTATGAAGCTATCCATAGCCATTACAGCAGAGTTTGATCCCAGCCAGGGAGGTGACCCACATGGAGCAGCAGACCTCTCCTGTCTTGCCCACTGTTCCCCTCAGCAGTGTATTTCAGTACATCTGCCTGTTTTGCTCCCACTTTGTCTCCGGTGAATCCTCTCACCCCCAACATCTCTGGCCTGCACCCCACCTCTTGTATGCATAAATAAATAAATCTTAAAAAACAAAAATTAAAAAGAAATTACAATAACTTTACTGAAGGGAAGAAAATGAAACAACTAAACATAAGATGTAAGAAAATTAACTTTATTAACATATACTAAAGGTAGTTACTATTTCTATGTATTTTTCCAGAGTGGATCCAACTGCACATAAAAAGAATTTAATACTGAAATCCTACCAGAGTGCAAATATCATTGAGTTGCTTCATTATCACCAGTGTGACTCTCGATCATCAACAAAAGCAGAACATTTGAAATGCCTGCTACATCTGCAAATTCAACATATCCATGCCAGGTTTGCTGTCTTCCTAACAGGTAAATATACAGCCTGAATTCTACTTAAGTTTTATTACTTAACACCAAAATAGTTCTACTCTAGAAATGTCCTTCCATATGGAGTCATTGGATGCCATCGGATAGGTGGATGTGTCCCACTGGCAGGCAGTGGGACACATTGTTTAGCCTAGTATGTTTTTAAATGTACATAAAGGGCTGGGTGATACGGGGTGTGTGGCTTTTGTCATCTAGTAAATTTAGTCATCTTTAAGTACTTAATCTTGTACTTAGTCTTCTCTAAATTTTTAGCTTTATGTGACTCTTAACAAAGCTTTACAAAATGACACCCAGTCCTTAAATTCATCATCAGTGGTGTCGGCATTCCTTCTACCACCCGAGACAGCTGCTCTCACAACCATGAACTGTTCTTAAAATGGGAGTACAGGGAATTCTCCTAATGTTTTCTCCAAAAATGTGTTTTGTTTTTTTGGTTGGTTCTTTTTTTTACAGAAAAGCTTGTCTCCAGAGAAGTCTTTGAAAATAGCGGCATCCTTGTTACAGATGTAAATAACTTTATTGAAAAGATACAAAAAGTAGCAGCTCCATTTAGGACCAGCTATTGGTAAGAATACCATATGTAACTCTCCCATGATGTAAGCTGAAGCAGATAGTGACATTTGTGTCTGTTCTTCACCTTTTTACCCATGGAACTGTTGATTTGGCATAAATGGGTATTTCTGGATATCACTACGCTAATGAAATAACCAGTCTACTTCAAATTATCTGTTATCAAAAATGACGTGCCTTTCCACTTGGCAGTTACCTTGACAGATGTAGGAGATAATTAATCTAGATGTATCCTTTCCCATTAGATAGCATTCTTACCAATTTTGTCTTTATCCAGGTGATTCAACTGCTGTTTGCCTAGACATCTGTGATGCCAACAATAAATTATTTTCCTTTTTCTTTGAAAAATCAGTGTTGCTACAACTTGGGAGAAAGTTTTCCCTTCTTTTATGCTTTGATAAAATAGGAAATGTTTGCTGTGTTCTAACAAATATTTTAACCAGTAGCGTTGTTTTTGCATGTTAATGTCAGAAAGGCCTATGTAATGCATGTCATACAGTGTTTCAAAGATTTTATCACCTTTGTAAAACTATTAACTTGTTTTATTGACTGTTACTCAAGCAACACTACATAAAGCATTTTTTATTGAATGGTACAAATTTACAACTCACTTTTCACTCTCTCAGCTTTTGTAAATAGCACTACAAAATCATCCCTCTGGGGAAGAAAATAAATTTATTTATGATACTAGAATTTCTCAAAACCAAGCAAAAACATTTGTAAGATGAACAGTATCAATTTGGAACAACTCTTTGTAACTACTTGGTTTCATTTTTTAATAAAGACAACTAAAAATGCATTTAACTGTTTCTGCAGTGACTTGATAGTAGAATTTGTACTGGAAATTTCAGCAGTTTTTAGTACACTTAATTTGAAGTCACTAAAAGAAAGTTGATATTTATTGAGCTTCTATGTCTGCCACACAATGTCTGACACTCTTCTCACAAATTCTACCTGAAAGGTCTTGCTGAAAAGTCCTCCTGTACCCACAAGGCTATTCTTCTATTTCCATACCACCTTTTCTGTTTTAATACAACATATACTGTGTCTCCTCTAGACTATGTCTTTGCCATCTATGGCCTGGCATACAATGAATCCTGCTAACATGTTTGTTCCACAAGTATGTTCAATGAAGAGTATGAAAATATCTTGTTTTTGTTTTTTTTTCTTCTACCAACCAAGGTAATGCCTCTGTTTGTATTATACCAGTTCACAAATTGAAGTGTGATGACAGAGAAGGAATATAGTATAAATATAGCAGTAGTTGTCAACCAAGCCTATTTGGTGTCCCAGAAAGACATTTTGGTTGTCATGCTAGGAAGATGTTATTGGCATCAAGTAGTTTAGAGGTCAGAAATACTGCTAAATAAACATCAATGTACAAGACAGTCCCCCACAACAAATTATCTGGTCAAACAGTGAGGTTGAGAAACTGAGCTAAAAATAACTTAGGCAATCTGAATTACTATCCTAATTCCTTTAACAGATGATTAGTCTGCCGTTCGACAACTGTAAGAATCTATATTCAGCCTGAGAAAACTGTTTACAGATGTCCTCATTCACCTGAGGTATAATTATAGCATATACAGTAAGGCTGAACTATGAAGGAGAAAGGAGGTACCAGCAAAAACCATTCCTAACTACAATCTAAATTACTTGAAACAATCAGTAGAGCACCTAGTCCACTTGACAGAACATGCTTATTAAAATAGCTGCTATCAGCAAAATATCAAAGGCAACTTGCTCTAAACTACCGCTAGAATACATAAAAGAGCTCTAAGATATCTGTTGCATTGTGTTAATATAATTTGGGGTCTACTCACAGTGAAACCAGGTAAGAACAGTTTTACTCATCCAAATTTGACTCTTCTTGTGCTGACTGAGCACACCTCTCCATTTCAGCATCTCTTTCCTAGCTTCAGTTTTAGCTGTACTAAAGGAAAGGAGCATCTGGGTCATGGCCAGTACAATACTTACAAGCTCTCAAATGTAACACATCAATCAAGAGGGAACTGGTTTCCAGAGTTTGGCTTTATTTTGCAGTACAGAAATCATTTGGAGCCATTTTGACACGGATCACTGAAGTAGAGGCTCTGTCAAATCAATACTGCATTGCAGCTTGGTCCATTGAAGAAGCCACAACTGGGATATAAAAGAAGCTTCTACATTTTACCTGCTTTATGATAGGTTTCTTTCCCCATTTTGCTCATCAATTTTAGTAAAACACCGCACACAGGCCTCCTCCAAAATGACTTCATTGTCAAGTTTGATTAGGATTTTAGACCCACACAAACCAAACTTGTAGCTGTGTCATGTGGGTATTTTCATAATACTTGACACAAAATGTAAGAGCATAGAGAAAAACTTAGGGAGGCTATCCCAAATTATGGAATTTTCAATTTAGAATTGCAACGTCAAGAGGACAGATGGCACACAAAATGTACTGATCCAGCTCTTGAGCAGCAAAAGCACGTAATTGCAAAGGCTGCACTGATTAAAAGATACAAATACTGTATCAAGTTCTCTATCAGTTTTGCAATGTTCCCCAAAACTGATCCTTCAGTAAGGAAGAAAAAAAAAAAGCCAGTGTTGGTTAAACTGAACAGAATTATAATTATCAATTCTGAATAGCCACTCCATGAAACAAGTTAATACATGATATTAGAAAGGGGAGGAATATTTACTGGTACAGTGCTCCGCAATCTCAGTTTTGATTACAAAAGCAGGTCTTAGAATAGTGATTTCATGTAATATGCATTATTTGCCAAATTTTAACTTTGTCCTAATTAGATGAGAACATGTTCCGCTGTTACTCTTCTCCGTAGATGTCATTTTTCTTGCGTTTCATTTCCTCAAAGTCAAACTCTGAACCTGTCATTCTCTTGTAGATGTCTTTAATGTCATCACAGGTTGTCTCAAAATGAGTAGTAGCATCGTATGTGCGAGAAATGAAGATCTGGAAATAAAAATCACAAAGACTTAAGACTAGGGATATTTCCCAAGAGAGCCTAACATACCCTCCTTTTCAAATCAATCACCACACTTGCCTGGCTTTCTTTTCCCAAATCTTTTGGTACAAGGAGATCACTGATGCTGACAAATCTGGAGAAGGGAAAAAAAAAAATTAAGTAAATTTGGCTGACCTTGCAACCACCCGCTTCTCTGCCCGAAGTTCAAAGCCCAAAGAACGAGTCTGGTAGAGATGATACCCACACAACAGCCATTGCTTTCACTTTCATGGGATTCACACCACCTCGGAGCCAAAATCAAAGGCTTTACTCTTGATTTTAGCTGATATAAATGAACACATCACTCACTTCTGTTCAATTGGTTCCAAGAGCTCCAAAGCTGGTCTGATTTCTTTCTCAGGTTCCTTGGTCTCCACAGTTGTACTCACTATGGCAATATACTTTCCCTGTGCTGCCACATTGTGTGCAGAGGAGATCATGCAGACATAGATATCTAGAAACAAATAATGCCAGTTCACTGCTAAGTTCTATAAATTTCAGGCATGTGTATGCTCAGGTTTCACCCAAATTTCAATGAGGTGTGAATTAAAGTTACTAGGAACACAGATAATAAGCACCAAAACTATAAAATACACTGAAGAAAACAACAGGTGAAATATGACATTGGCTTCAGATATACCTTTGGAGATTTGTATCCAATGGCAAGGGGCCCAATGGAGCATGGTGAGGATTACTGGGACAGTGGAGTGGGCATGGTATGAAAATATACATTGTATAACCCCCAAAGATAAAATAATATAAAACAACTTTACCTGAAAAACATAATTTGAAAAATAAAATTATTTGGAACAGTATTTTCTAAACTTGAATTCTTTATGGGGGCAAACAGGGTCCTTAAAGTATTCAAATATTTAGCAACTTTCAGCCTTCAGAGACTAAGTCTGTATAGCAGTAAACTGTTGGATTTGGAAATAAGATTTCACGTGCCAGCTCTGCCAGTTAACAGGAAAGCTGGCAAGCCATATTAACTGCTGTGGGGTCTTCTGTTCTAAGGCCTCATTTAGAAAGGTTTAGAATAACTAAGAAAGAACCTATTAAGTACTAGCTTCTCATTTATAAAATTGCAGATCAACATCTCTTAATTTGAATGGACACGATAAACTCACAATTCCATAGATTTTACTTGTGTGTATGCCACATACATTATTACAGAATTTAACACAAAAAATAATTAAAAGGGTGCCGTTACACTTTTTTCAACTTTCATAAACACAGAGACCTGCTTGGGAAAGCTTGAAAGACGTCCAAATTCTTTTATTCTAATGATCTTATGTGATTTAATTTCTTACATGAAAAAAAAAACCCTACTATACAGATTGCACGTTTTTTTTTTTTTTTTTTAAGCTATTGCTTATTTATTTATTTATATTTATACAAGCACTCGGTACAGTCAAAAAGCACGGGAGGGGGGCCTCCCGGTGGTGCAGTGGTTGAGCACTGGGTTGCGAAGCTGCCCGCAGCCTCTGTGGCGCCGGTTCGATCCCCAGCTGCTCCCCGGCCACTGGAGGAGGGTCCCACATGGCGCGCAGACCTCTCCTGCTGCCCGCTGCTCCCCTCAGCAGTGTGCTTCGGTCCTTCTGCCTGCTCTGCTCTCCGCTCTGGCTCTGGTGAATTCTCTCACCCTCCCACGCTTCTGACTGTACCCAGTGCTTGTATAAATAAATTAAATAAATAAATTAAAAAAAAAAAAAAAAAAAAAAGCACGGGAGGGTGAGAGAATTCACCAGAGCCAGAGCAGGGAGCAGAGCCGAAGTACACTGCTGAGGGGAGCAGTGGGCAGCAGAGGAGGTCTGCGCGCCATGCAGGACCCTCCAGTGGCCAGGGAGCAGCCGGGAATCGAACCAGCGCTGCAGAGGCTACAGGCAGCTTCACAACCCAGCGCTCAACCACTGCACCACCAGGGAGGCCCTATACAGATAGCTCTTAACTGTTACTTAAAAGCTGGTAACTTTATAAAAAGGAGGATGGAAAAGCTAGTGGGTAAAAACTGATTAAACCAAAAATTAGGAGCTACAATTTTATTTAGCACTAAATCCTAATGTTAAAGCTGTTTTCTAGGGCCTCCCCGGTGGCACAGCGGTTGAGCGCTGGGTTGCGAAGCTGCCTGCGGCTCTGCGGCGCCGGTTCAATCCCCGGCTGCTCCCCGGCCACTGGAGGAGGGTCCCGCATGGCACGCAGAACTCTCCTGCCGCCCGCTGCTCCCCTCAGCAGTGTACTTTGGTTCTTCTGCCTGCTCTGCTCCCTGCTCTGGCTCTGGTGAATTCTCTCACCCTCCCGTGCTTCTGACTGTACCCAGTGCATGTATAAACAAAAAACAAACAAATAATAAATAAAAACATGCCTCTAAAAAAAAATAATAAAATAAAAAAAAATAAAGCTGTTTTCTAGCATATAGCTAATATTGAATAGAAAGATTAGGCTAACAGTGACTTAAAAGCAGTGTTGTCATCAGCTCAAAAATACACTGGAATCATGTCAACTAGTAAGCATAAACCTCAGAGGCACGGAACACTGAACCTAGGAAAAACTGCTTATGTAATTATTTCACCCTCTTAAATTCTACAGGTGAGGAAACATCTCCAAAGCAGTGAATACAAGTCCAATGTAGGACTCTGGTCCATTTCGATGTAATGATTAGAATGTCCATGAGCTTAAAAGTGATCAATTGCACATTTTCTTTACTATATGTAAACTAAAGTTTCTTCACTATAATAGAGCAGATAAATTTGAGAATTTTGGGTAGAACACAAAACCTTATATCTAGCAAAATTCTACCAACATCTGCTGATCTTTAAACTCACCTGACTTTCGATTCACTTGGTTCTGTGGGATAATAATCTGGCAGGAGTTGGCATCATTGGTGTTCTTAATGGGGTGGCTAAGGACACAGATAACTCTGATCACCTGGCCCACTTTTTCTACCCGATCTTTTACATAGCTGGGATCACAGATGAGCTGCTTACAGCGAGCAATCTATACCAAAACATTAAAATAGTGTATGATAGTCAGAGTCCACAGTGTTTTTAGACAGTATGTTAATGCCATTTCCTTTTAATATAATCTTTCTAATTACAATTATTGAATTATAATCATTAAAATCAACTTTGCCAGTAACTCCTATAAATTCCCCTGTAACACAGATAAATTCTAAATCCTATTCAAATATTAGGAAAACAGTTCCATAATGTTTAGAAATATTATTTTAGTATTGGGCAGACCAGGGTTCAAACCCTTGCTCTACCCAACCTCAAATGGTTAGATTAAATGAGTACTGAATATATTTTAAGGGCTGTCATTATTTGTGAATGTACTCAATAAAAAGTAAATGTTTTGGGGCCTCCCTGGTAGTGCAGTATCAGCACTGTGAGGCTATCAGCAGTCACTGAACCACAAGTTTGATCCCTGGCCACCCCCTCCCCACCTATGGCCTACATTCCAGCTCTTGTATGCATAAATAAATAATTCTTTGAAAAAAAAATCTGTGTGATTTTTTATTTTAAAGATTTATTTTATTTTTCTTCTGCATACAAGAACGGGTGTAGGCCAGAGGTGCAGGGGTTGAGAGGACTCACCAAAGACAAGAGTGGGGAGCAAAACAGATGAATCCGCTGCAATACACTGCTAAGGGGAACACAACGGGCAAATCAGGAGAGGTCTGCTACACCATATAGGTTAGCTCCCTGACCTGGAATCAAACTCAGGTCACAGCAGCAACAGCATGACAGTGCTGAGACTTAACCCCTGTACCACCAGGAAGGCCAAAGATCTGTGTTTTCAAATGAAGCACAGCCTCTTTATCTAATCCTTTATATAAATCAATGTACCAAGAAGAAATCATATAATCTGAAATCCACCATTAGTATCCCTAACAAATTAAGTGCTTTCTGATTAACAGAAATGTCTTCATAAGAACACTATTTTTCCCTCTCTCCCTCAAAAAAAAAAAAAAACAGTTTTTTTAATTAAAAAAGCTACTTACCTCTCCTTCAGATTTTACACCAATCACTTTTCCATCCTGCACAATGATTTCTTCAATTGGCTTATTCAGCATGTAAGTACCTCCATAAATAGCACTTAGCCTAGAAAAATTTTCAAATTACATTTAATAATTTATAAATGTTTCAACTATTAGTGTCCTCATTTACATCTTAATGAGTTATAGGTAATACATATTTGCCCTATTTCCTTGAAGATGTTTTGTCTTTAAAAAAAGAAGATTTAGGGCCTCCCCGGTGGCGCAGCGGTTGAGCGCTGGGTTGCGAAGCTGCCTGCGGCCTCGGAGGCGCCGGTTCGATCCCCAGCTGCTCCCCGGCCACCAGGAGGAGGGTCCCACATGGCGCGCGGACCTCTCCTGCCGCCCGCTGCTCCCCTCAGCAGTGTACTTCGGTCCTTTTGCCTGCTCTGCTCCCCGCTCTGGCTCTGGTGAATTCTCTCACCCTCCCGCGCTTCTGACTGTACCCAGTGCTTGTATAAACAAAACAAACAAACAAATAAATAAATAAAACATGCCTCTATAAAAAAAAAATATTTAAAAAAATAAATAAATAAAAAGATTTATTTATTTATGCATACAAGAACTGGGGAGTAGGCTAGAGGTGCGGGGGGTGAGAGAATTCACCAGAGATAAAGTGGGGAGCAGAACAGGTAGATCTACTATAATATACTGCTGAGGGGAGCAGCAGGCAAGAGAGGAGAGGCCTGCTGTGCCATGTGGGTTAGCTCCCTGGCCAGGGATCGAACTCATGCACAGTGGCTGGCGATAGCTTGATAGTGCTGAGACTTTATAACCCCTGCACCATCAGGGAGGCCCTCTTTTTTGTCTTTTGTAGTTACAAAACTGACAGAATCTTTTCCCCTCAGTTGTAATGTTAGTTTAAAAGTCACTAAAGCATCAATTTTAAGATTCAAAATCATGTAATTATGAATATATTTAGTTATGAATACCAAGCCCAAATGGAGGTATCTAGAAAAACTTATATTGGTCTAATCCTCCTGCATATAATTAAGACCTAACAACCTGACCTAATTTTCTATAAAGGCACCAAGACATGTGTAAAAGGAAGTCTTTTCAACAAATTGTGAGAGAACAACTAAGTATCTGTATGGGAAAAAAATAAACTTCAAAGCTCTACCTTGCTCCACACACCAACATTATTCAAGGTGAAACATATCTAAACACAAAGTTAAAACTATAAGGGTTGAGGTAGGCACAGTTTCTTAATTTTTTTTTAATATATTATTGAAGTTTAAGATTTCAGCTTATCAAAATGCAAGCTACAATCAGGGAGAAAATATTCACAATACATATTATCTGTCAAAAGACTGGCCACCAGGATGTATCAAGATCTATAAACCAAAAACAAAGACACCCAAACTTCAAAAATGTGCAAAATACATGAACACATCACAAAATCATGCAAATAACTGACAAGATATATAAAAGTTTATCAACATTAGTCCTCAGGAAATCCAAATTAAAACCCTAAGGAGGTAGCATTTCACACTTCCATGGACAGTTAAGTTTTTTTTTTTAAACTGACAACACAGTGTTGACAAGATGTGGCTAAAACTCGCAATACATTTCTGAGTGTGTAAAATGGTACACCCACTCTGGAAAATTGGCACATTCCTATTAAACACAACTTGCTGTTATTAATCAGCAATTCCACTCCTGGATATTTATGCCAAAAGTAAGCCAACCTATGTCCATAGAGACTAATACACAAGTTTATGGTGGTTTCATTCATGATACCCCAAAAATGAAAACAACCTAGATTTTCACCCACAGGAAAATGATATATTTGCATAACTCATAACAGACCACTACTTTATGTTTAAAAAAATGAACGTTCAGCATATGCGCCAACAAGGATGGCTATCAAAATACTGTTAAGCAAAAACCTGACACTAATGTATATACATTATTTCTTTACTATTTATTTCAAAAACAAAAGTAATCTACAGTGGTAAAAGTTGCAAATGTAGTAGTGGTGATTATGAGATGATGTACAGGGAACTTCCCTGAAGTGAGGAAAATGTTATCTTGATTGGAGTTTGGCCAACATTTATCAAATTCATTTATCACTGTACATCTGTGGCTTTGCTGTATGTAAACTTTACAGCGATAAAAATAAAAACATATTTCTCACAGATCTATCTTGTCTCATTATCCACAGCATATCATATACTTCCATTAAAGACAAGGTTAGGAGCAATGGAGTTTTAGCAAATATATTAAACATGAATTCTGACCTTGCAAATCCTTGTGGCAGTTCTCCAAGACCATAAAGTGGATACAGGTATGGGCTTTTGCCGTATCTTGCCAAAGACTCACTGTAAAGTTTAATCCTATTAATGGTTTCGCAACATGGTTGATCTAAATAGCTGGAGAAAAGGAAATGCATATAGAAAAGAGCTTTAGTTTTTACTGTTGTTTCCACTTTATACTTTTTCTTGAAGAGATTTCAATTAACTACCTTAACATTCTACTTAAAAGGGTCTACAAGTAAAACCTCTTCTTTCATAGTTATACATAGTTACATGGTTATATTGTTAGAATTTCCACTTTCAAGAGCTGAGAAATTCCGTGAAAGTGCTAAGGAAAGTATTAATCTAAAAACCAAAACACTTACTCATCAGTTCTATAAAGTGCCAGGGCATGACCAGTAAAATCTATAACATCTTGGCCCAAGTCAAATTTCTTATACACATCTCTCATCGCAGTCTTCTGAGGATCAACACCCTCGAAAGTTCTAGGATCTTTTTCATCAAAATTGGCAATATACACCAGGAATTTTCTGAAGCGACGCTTTTCAAACAGCCCCATTAAGCCTAAAACATAATTGTTCAAAAAAGCACACTCACAATGGGAACCGTGTAAAAGAAAAGCATGAAAAGAAATTACTTTTTCAATGCAATTTACAATTTAAAATGGTAGTCTGGATAACATGATTTCTAGTTTCACAACACTTAAAAATGAACAATGACATTATAACTTCAGTTAAGTCTATTTTACAATAATTTTAATTTTTAACATAATTATAAACAGTACTTAAATACAATATGTCCAATTATACCTTATTATAGGTACAAGGTAAATGATTTGAAAAAACTACTACAAAGGTATCCATCTGAATGTTGTTCTTTTGACAACTCTGATCTATACTCAGTCAACTGCCTAAAATTCTGAAAGCTCTTTTCTTTTTTGTATGCTGATACACTCTTGGTATTAAACAGAAAAGAAGCTTAGATACCAAGAACAAATGAACTCAAAATAAAATGCTAATTAGGCTACTAGTCACTTTAATGTAAAGTCCTAGATTATCAGTTTATCACTCTGCACACTATAAAAACAGATGAGGAAACAGCTATCACATTAAAAACCCTTAGCTCTTCCTACTACTAGTCCATATTTTTCCTAGTCCACAGTTGTTAAGGTGTGTTGAGGAAGCAGCTGGTTGTTAACAAGGAACTTAGCATATATGATGTAAAAGCCCACAAATGGAAACCATGAGCCCCCATGAATGTCCTAAGAAACCAGTATGACACTAACATCATTTGGAAATTTCTTTTATGTCTTTGGTGGACAGAGTAATCATGAACAAAAGGAAAAATTGTAGTTGATACAACCTTCAGATTTGATCATCAATACAATATTGGCGAGATGCATATTTACAAAAAAGCACACTCTCCTCCACTTAAGTGCCCTGAATGGATATCTTTATGTTATCAGTGAGGGAAATGCAACTGGTAAATTGCTTCAGTAGAATGTTACAACCAAAAAACTATCCAATGGAACTAAGATGACAAAATGAGTGAGCCTATGAGTCATGCTGGAACGGTAACAAAGGAGTAATATTTATTTCAGGAGAGATCAATAACAACAATTTCCCAAAAGAAGTTCATACACTTCGACCCTGGTACTGACAGATTCAGAAGGCACAGATGACCACAGTCATTGAGGGATGCACTGCATGTGTCCTGTGGGAGAAAGGCTTTGTATGTCACTGGTGGCAATTACTTCAAAAGAACAGAAATTATGATGCTGTCCTAAGCTGTGACTACTACTTACCCATTGTTGACCAGTGGACCACAATTGCTGCCATGTTGAGTACAGAGTGATGAAATTGTTATCTTTGAAAATAAAACCTACAAGGTTTTTTTTGGGGGGGGGGGTAGGTCGTATTCCTGGAATAATCATTGTATGGTAGAGACAGTGCAGGCATATAATCCAAAGATAATGGATTAAGGTTTTGGATCTCTGAGAGTCCCTTGATGGTATTAATTTAGTACTATATAATTTAGCATTACATACTAAATTTCTCCAACTAAAAACCCATACCACCATCAATTTCCAGAGTCTTTTCTTTCTGCACCTTAAAATAATCTCTATAACTAAGATGCTCTGGTAGTTCTACCTCTTAATAGTGTGTTATAGATCTCCTTTCTGCTGCCTTAAGTAGTTTATGTTAGGATCAATCGCAGTAATTGATATAAATATAGGAAAAAGACTTCATTGTTGCTATTTGTGCTGTCTGTTTATAACACACGTTAATAAGACCATTCTGGAAATGTAGTCCAGAGAAGTTGATGTTTAATATTAAAAAAAAAAAACCCAAGGTATGTCTATAAGATGTTTCTTCAGTATTCTGATACTATATACTGAGTGTAAGGTATTTGTCATCTTATAAAACCTAATAAACCAAGTTGAAGGTGGTTATAGTAAATGTATGACTGCTAACTAGGCATCAAAGTAAAAAATTTTCATCTTTGGCTATGATTTCATATAGTCATCATGACTATATGATTTCAAAGGGAGGCAGCCTGTTGAAACAGGAAATGATATAGACAAAAAGGTTGCTAATTCCCATTAGCTACCTCCCTCTTTCCATAAGTGTTTTGACTTATCTACCAACTTAACTGTCTGTGTGGGTATACTGAGAACATACAGTTCCTTAAACACGTAAGAGAAATAATAACTGAGATTCACCATTAATTAAAGCGAAAAAAAAAAAGGCATGACAACTCTACTTATAAACAAGGTCTTGGGTTTTTTAGGTGTGTATATATACATAACACACACATCAAATACAAAATTTCAAAAACTGAGAAGCCTGTGTAATGTAAAAATTTTAGAAACATCTAAAGAGCAGCTTCTATTAAAATGGCAACCAGGGCCTCCCCGGTGGTGCAGCAGTTAAGCGCTGGGTTGCGAAGCTGCTCGCAGCCTCTGCAGCGCTGGTTCAATCCCCTGCTGCTCCCCAGCCACCAGAGGAGGGTCCCACATGGTGCGCAGACCTCTCCTGCAGCCCGCTGCTCCCCTCAGCAGTGTGCTTCGGTCCTTCTGCCTGCTCTGCTCCCCGCTCTGGCTCTGGTGAATTTTCTCACCCTCCTGCGCTTCTGACTGTACCCAGTGCTTGTATAAATAAAGAAAAATAAATCTTCAAAAAAAATAAATAAAATGGCAACCAGTGTGCACACAGTGAATGCACATATATAGAATCATACTACATTTAGACAGAATAAAAGTTTGAACCTTTGAGCAACTACAATATTATTTTGTCACATGACCAAATTTTATCTTCCCAAGCTATAATCTATATCTCTGCTACAGAAGTAAATTTACATATTCTATGTATTCTGCATATTCTCAGTTCATAACGCTATTAAGCACAAAGTACAGTAGCTTTACCTGGCAAGCTGTTTCTGATCAGTGAATTCAACTTCCAACTTTTACCTTTTTTTGTATAATAAACAAGTATTTAATATTCATCCCCTCCAAAAAAAACCCCACAAATTGTTTTTATAAACTTGGAATTTATTTCAAATAAATCTGGAATAAATTTTGGAATTTATTTCCATGAAATAATTTATCTGGATTAAATTTACACTATCACAAGATTTAAAAGAATTTTTAGCCCATCATTAACTACCTTCAATTTAATTAACAGCCATTTTTTTCCTTCCCCAACAGCCTATCCTAACCTAGCCAAAATCTTAGAGGTGCTTTATTTTATGGTTATTGTGTCTTTCAACATTTTTGCTCAGTATTTTCTCCACAAATGTTGAAAGACAAAATAATCATAAAATAAAAAGTACCTTTAAGAATTCTGGTCAGGTTAGGATAGGCAAAAAGTAAATTAACAGAGTTAGAGAAAGTGCCAAAATGATTGAAATAAGGTTTTGAGGTGAGAAAACTTTCTACACTTATGCCAAAATAATTACTGGAGAATTACTGGCATTTTTCCTACTCTCATCCAAACCTTGCTCTCCTGTAAACTCCTAGGGCACTTAAAATAAAACTCATCTACCCTTTAGTTGTATAAACTTATCCTTCATCAACCTGCTTTACGTAACAACTAAACATCTTAAAGAATTAAAGGTCTTTTCTAGTAATGCTTGCTAATCAAAGAGAGGTTGGGATAGCAAAAAAAAAAAAAAAGTTACATTGATATAGTGATGTTCATTTAAACTCTTACTAAGCTTCAAAAATAAATAATTAAAATAAATTCCCAACTGCTAGTCAGTGTTTGGCACAAAATAGACATTCGATAAATATTAGCTGACTGCATGAGCAGATGAATGGTTAATATAAGGGAGCTTAGGTTTTAACTTTAAGATTCCTTTCATTGAAAAATCTTCATATTCTGAGAAAATGTAATAAAATAACTTACTAGATGCCAGGGCTTCTGCTTCAGTGGAAGGAACCTTGTAGATTTTTCCTCCCTTATAGACAAAACTCCCTTCAATCACTTTGAAATCCAGATAGCGGGTGACCTCTGTATAAAGCAGCATCTTAACCAGCTGACCTATAAAAATACCACATAATTTGAATAACTTAAATCCTCCAGTTCCTTCAAAAATTAGTAGAAATAAAAGTACATTTACTGATAATAATTACTTTGCAGTTTAACACTGTCCATTGAACCCTAAGTCTCGAAAGTTGTATTTTAAATGGGAAAATTAGAATGCAAACCAACTGCTCAGTTAAGAAGTATTTTTTAATTTCACAACTTCAAGGTTAATGATTTATCAACATGTTATACAATATTATTAGAAATATGAGGTTCAGGATTATGCTATTGCAAATGGGTTTGTGTTTCCTTAAGGTTCCTATTATTTCTCAAAGAAAGATAATTCACTGGCAAAATTTTTCAGCAATTTGGGCTTCTCAGTTTCAAATTTAATAAATTCATATTAACTAAACATTAATTTCTGGTAAAGACAAACCTGATGTACAACGAAAATATTATCAGCCTGCAAACCTTAGAAATGTAGGTATACTAAAAATAGCAAACTTCTTTAAGAAACCAATTATTTCAAAGCTCATCTGAAAGGATAAATATACAGTCAAAAAAAAAAAAAAAACTTTGAAAATAAAATACAAAGTATGGAGAGTTTTTGCAGCCATATATTAAAGTATATGTACAATAATGTTAATTCACCAATTAGTGGAAAACAATAGAGATGATATATAGGAATATTATAAAAGTTCAAATTAGAGTGAAAAAGAGAGTGATTATTCATTTTGAAAAGTAAATTTCAATCACTACTTTTCAAACAGGCTAATAAATTAGATTTATATAGTAAAGCAGGTTCATGTGACAAATGAAATTAAGAAAAGTTGTGTTTACACAATTTACCTCAAAAGACTTCAGTTAATTAACTTTAAATTTTAGGGACAATTCAAATAAGACCTTTCCACTGAAGCACTCTCAGCATAAAAAGGGGGGAAAGGTATATGCTTTATTTTATGGAACATAAATATTTATACCAACAATTTAGTTTTTCAATGTCCTCTCATAAAAAAAAGTACAAATATCATGGCAATTTTAAAAGCCACCTAGTTCCTATAATTAAAAATGAGAAAAAAATAATATGAAGAAAACTTTCAAAGCCTATAAGCTAGAAAAACCTTATACGGCCTTTGAAGATTCAGTTAGCTAAGACTGTCACGAAATCAACAAGACGAAAAAGGCAGTTACAAATGGTTTGCCTTTTTGTATGTATTGTTTCTTCAGAATCAATTACTAAGAAGTCATCTCCCTCTTCCCTTCATCCTTAACTTACTGACTTTACACCTCTAATGGAGCATTTATTTTTCTGACCCTTCCTTTCCATTGGCATTCAACAAAACCCATTCCCACATACCTCAAATAATACTGTCAAGATAAGTTTCTGCTTTTAAGTCTGATTCAACGTACTGTCACAAATTTAAGTTAGAATTCTTTACCATTAGCCATAAGGAACTTGGGAATTAAGTCAACATTCCAGTCTCTTCCTCTTCCCATTGATGCTGGTGGTGTTCCTGGTAGTTTAAATCTTTTATATAACTAAAATCAAAACAGAAGTTCCCACAATGTAACAAAATTCAACTTTCAATCATCATATTATATAACTGTTTTATGATAAGTGGTTTTGGTATAATAACTACACACCATTTTATCAGGTAAAATATCACTGAACATTTTGTTTTTAATCAGAATTTTTAGCAAAGTTCCAATACATATGTAAATTAAATACTAAACTAATGAATTCTAAAAAAATAATGCTGGGGTTTTTTTTATTAGCGGAAAACCCAAGAACACACACAAAAAACACAAAACAATCCGTCAATGTTGCAGATTTATCAAACACTGCTGATACACCCCACATTATTTGTAGAAATCATTTAACTCATTCTCCTCTGAATGAAAACAGAAGCTTAATTTCGCAAATCATTTATGTATAGTTAAAAATAAATTCTGGATTCTTCAAATCAGAAAAAAATTAAAATTAGCTTCAATTAAATAATAGTTGAGAGGTTCTAAATAAAAAAAAATGCAGTTTAAAATATGAGAGTATTCAACTCATCATCGCTATTATGATAGAACAGAATAAGCAAAGTTGGCATATACTCAATGAAACCTCCTAAAGTCCTTGAGATGTAGTCACCAAAAAAAAGTGTGTGTGTGTGTGTGTGTGTGTGTGTACGTGCGTGTGGTGGGGAATAGAAGGGAAGGGAGGGAAAATGGGGGAAAGGAAGGTGTACATGTTCTTTAAGTACGAGGCAAGGCAGTACAGCAAAGAAAACTAAGCTTTAGAGTCAAATACCTAGGTTCAAAACCATCTCTTTGACTTAAACCCCATACTACTTGTTTTTTTGCTTTTATTTTTTAAAGATTTATTTATTTATGCATACAAGAGCTGGGGTGCAGGCCAAAGGTGGGCATGGGGGAGAGGATCCATTAGTGACAGAATGGAGAACAGAACAGGAAGACTGACTGAAATATACTGCTAAGTGGAGCAGTGGGTTAAACACAAGAGGTGTGCTATGCCATGTGAGTCACTACCCTTGCTGGGGATCAAACTTGTGCTGCAGTGGCTATGGATAGCCTCATAGTGCTGACACTTAACCCCTTGTGCCACCAGGGAGGCCACCCACACTACTTTGTTATCGAAAAAATGAGGATAAAAAGATCTCTTTGAGTGACTGGAAGAATAAACTAGGTCATGTGGCAAAACACTGGAATTGTGCCTGGCATACATTAGCTCTTCATCAAAGGTAATCCTCTATACTCCCGTTCTTATCCTATTTTTTTTTTTTTACACTTCATCTTAGCCAAAAGGCCGAAGAGCGATTAAAGATTTATTTATTTATGCATACAAAAACTGGGTTACAGGCCAGAGGTGTGGGGGTGAGAGGATTCACGAGAGACAGAATGGGAAGCAGAACAGGCAGATTGACTGACATACACTGCTGAAGGGAGCAGCGGGTGAGACAGGAGAGGTCTGCTGCACCATGTGGGTAGCTCCCTAGCTGGCTGGGGATAGAACTCCTGCTGCAGAGGCTGCAGATAGCTTCACAGTACTGTGCTTAACCCCCTGTGCCACCAGGGAGGCCTATTTTCTTATCCTATTAATTTAGAGAGAGAAACTGCTCTAAGTGGCAACCAAGGCCATAAGCTTCTACAAGTCGCAAACTAGGACTCCTGAAAATTGTGATGCTATAGATAACCTAACTAATAAAATTAAAACCACCTATAAAGGACCTCCCCGGTGGAACAGCGGTTGAGCGCTGGGTTGCGAAGCTGCCCGCGGTCTCTGCAGCATTGGTTCAATCCCCGGCTGCTCCCCAGCCACTGGAGGAGGGTCCCACATGGCACGCAGACCTCTCCTGCCGCCCGCTGCTCCCCTCAGCAGTGTATTTCGGTCCTTCTGCCTGCTCTGCTCCCCGCTCTGGCTCTGGTGAATTCTCTCACCCTCCCGCGCTTCTGACTGTACCCAGTGCTTGTATGTATGTATGTATGTATGTATGTATGTATGTATGTATAAATAAATAAATAAATCTTAAAAAAAAAAAAAAAACCTATAAAGAGAAATTTATTACTTACATCTTCCAGAGGTGTTATCGATGCACTTTCTCCCCCATAGTATGGATTTCTATCCATGTGAAGAACTTTCTTTCCATTCACTGACATTATGCCTGACAGGATACATTCCTACAGGGAAAACAGAAGTGTCTTTAAAAGAAGGAAAGTGCTACGGCATGCTTCAAACAGACACTTTAAAAGAAAGTGTCATTAAATATTCTTCTAATAAATAACACACACATGTATGTGCAAAATATGTGATGTAATTTAAGGAAAAAGCCCTAAAGCAACCAAGTGTGGTCTATGGAAGCCTGTGGGTCTCAAGGTTAAAACTAACTTTACTGCGTTAAGACATTATTTACTCTTTTCACTGTGTTGACATTTACATAGAAGGTGCAAGACCAATCATGTGGTGGCCAAACAAATTAAGGCATTAGAGCTCTCAACTACAGTAGACATTATACACTCATTGATTTAAAAAAAAAAAAAGCTAGTTTCACTTAAGAATGTCCTTCATGAAGCACTAAACATTACCTCATTTTAAAAAATGAAAAATTTAAAAAAAAAAAAAATGAAAAATTTTAAGATGTCAAGGTGTGTAACACAGTGTGTTGCCCCCCCAAAAGGTCAAAATTTTGAATAAAAATGTTGTGCCCACCACTGGCATGTCAGACCCCTAATACTTATTTTTTTTTTTTTTTTTTTTTTTTTTTTTTTTTTTTTTTATAGAGGCATGTTTTTCTTTATTTGTTTGTTTGCTTGTTTGTTTGTTTTGTTTATACATGCACTGGGTACAGTCAGAAGTGCAGGAGGGTGAGAGAATTCACCAGAGCCAGAGCGGGGAGCAGAGCAGGCAGAAGGACCGAAGTACACTGCTGAGGGGAGCAGCGGGCGGCAGGAAAGGTCTGCGCGCCATGTGGGACCCTCCTCCGGTGGCCGGGGAGCAGCCGGGGATCGAACCTGCGCTGCAGAGGCCGCGGGCAGCTTCGCAACCCAGCGCTCTACCGCTGCGCCACCGGGGAGGCCACAGACCCCTAATACTTAAAGGACTTTCTTTTCAAACATCAACAATGATATTAATAAGCATGAATTTTTGATAATATATAATGAAATGTATCAATAACTCACAAGATTTACATTACTCAGTAATTCAGTATTTTCCTAATGATCAATGAATGATGCCATCAAATCACGCAGGGGGATAAAAGAGGAATTCAAAGTGCAGGCTAGATAATGGATTTTAATGTTAGAGAGTATGAAATGTTCACGAATGTGGTTTCAGATTCCATACTTCAATTAATCATTAAAAAAAAAATCCTGCCACTTGTGTTTTGGCATAAATCAAAGAATAAACACAATAATCTGAAAGGCTATTAATATTCCCCCCTTTCCAACTACCTATCTTTATGACTTATTTTCATATACTTTAGCTAAAACAATCTTTCAAGGCAGACATTGTAAGAGTTGTTCAGATGTAAAACAATGATAGTCCGCTCATTTTTTGAAAAAGACAAAGGAAATTTCATGTAGCTTTATAAATCCGTGGTGTTTCTCAAATTTTCCAAGACTCCAGATTAAGAAGAATCTCATTCCCTTTCAAATCTGACTTTGAAACTTTTATTTTAAAAATTCATACATATTTCATGTTTTTTTCTATAATATACCCATATTCATTTTAGTATTTTTAAATGTTTTAAATTACTTGCTATCAGTCTCAAATCTTACTTTAGGAGGGTATATAGTTTCTTATTTAGATCAAAACACAAAGTATATTAAAACTCCACAAGGCCCTCATGTCCTATTCCAGTCATCACAATTCCTCAAACTCCTAGCCAGTCTCTGACTTCTAAAGAGCAAAGATTTGTTTTTGAACTGAATGGAAATATGTCAGATACTTTTTGTTCAACATTATGCTTACAAGATTAATCCATGTTTTATGTGTGGTCCATAATTTACTTAATTTCATTACTACAGAGGCTATAGAACAGGAGTCCCACAAAGCACCTAAATCAAATCCAATCTGTGGGCTATTTTTTGTAAAGGAAGTTTTACTGGTAAACACCCATGCCTAGCCATTCATTTACATATTGCCTATGACTGTTTTCACCATACCAGAGCAGCAATGTAGTTGTGACAGACTGTAGCATGCAAAACCTAAAATCTTCATTGTTTAGACCTTTACAGAAAGTTTGTCTAAAGTTGCAAGCAGTGGATTTCAAAGTCTGCTTCCCAATTTGCTATCACATCTAAACCTGTTAGAAATATAAATTCTAAGCAGCTTCTCAAACTACAGTTTACATCCACATCACATGGAGGACTTCCTAATGCTGGGCCTCATCCTCAGAGATCCCAGAGTCAGCAAAGTCTGGATTGGGAGCTGTGAATTTGCATTTCTTAACAATTTGTGCTGATGCTGCTAGTACAGGACCAATTTCCAGAATCACTACTAAAGCAGTGCTGCTCAAACTTCATTAAAGCTAAGAATCATCTGGGTATCATGTTAAACTATATACTTCAATTCAATATATCTGGGATGAAGCCTAATCTGCATTTCTAGTTAAGTTCTCAAGTGTTGCAAAGCAGCTGACCCGTAGACCACTCTAGACAACAAAGCTGTAGAGGATCATGGAACAAATTTGCTACATGAATATACTACAATTTACTTATCCATTCTACTATCGATGGATAGACTATCTGGACAGTCTCTTTGACTAATACAAATAATACTTTGAAAACATTCAAAATGTCTTTTGTGTATGTTGGATGCACATCAAGGGGCATACAAGTATGTTCAACTTCAGCAGATACTGCCAAAGAGGTCTCCAAAATGGTTGTACCAATTTATACTTTCGTCAGCAGGGTATGGAAGTTGCTGTTGTTTCAAATCCTTTCCCAATACTTGTATTGTCTTTTTAAATTTTAGTCATTCTAGTTAGGATGTGGTTTAATTTGCATTTCCGGACAACTAGTGAGGTTGAGCATTTTTTTTAATAGTTTACTGATAAATTTATGGTAACTTCTTTTGATAATATTCAAATTATCTGCCCATTTTTAAAATGGTGTTTTTCTTATTGTTATATTAAAAATTCTTTTTTAAATATTTTATTTTATATAATTCTTACATCATTTTTCATTTTTGCACAATGTATGCATTTTCATTTTGGTTATATTCCCCATACAATTGCACACCCCCCTTATTTTGACCCTAGTCCTTCCTCTCCCCGCTCCTGCCCCTCCCCCCCCTTGTGTGTCTGATTTTGATTTTTACTTTGTATTAATTAGCCTTTTTCCTGGTCCTTTATTTAGGTTTTCTAAATTCCTGCTATGAGTGAGACCATCTGGTATTTTTCTTTTTATTTATTTCGCTGAGCATGATCCCTTCTAGCTCCATTCATGTTGCTGCTAACTGCATGTGTTTATGTTTTTTGATTGCTGAGTAATATTCCATGGTGTATATGTGCCACATCTTCTTGAGCCAGTCATCTATTTTTGGGCATTTGGGTTGTTTCCATAGCTTAGCTATTGTAAATAGTGCTGCTATAAACATAGGGGTGCAGGTGCCCTTTGGAATTAATGTGGAATTGCTGGATCATATGGAAGCTCTATGTTTAGTAGGTCCAGAAATCTCCACACAGCTCTCCATAGTGGTTGGACCAGTTTGCACTCCCACCAACAGTGCAGAAGAGTTCCTTTTTCTCCACACCCTCGCCAACATTTGTTGTTGCTAGTTTTTTTAATATGTGCCATTCTCACTGGTGTAAGATGGTATCTCATTTGTAGTTTTGATTTGCATTTCCCTTATTGCAAGTGACAATGAACATTTTTTCATATGCCTGTTGGCCATTTGCATTTTCTCCTTGGAGAAGTTTCTTTTTAGCTCTTCTGCCCATTTTTTGACTGGATTATTTTCTTTGTTTGTGTTGAGTCTCATCAGCTCTTTGTAGATTTTTGTGATCAGTCCTTTATCATTAGTGTTGGGTGCAAAAATGTTTTCCCAGTCGGTGGGGTTTCTCTTTGTTTTGGTTATTGTCTCTTTTGCTGTGCAGAAGCTCTTTAATTTGATATAGTCCAGCTGTTTGGCCCATATTAAAAATTCTTTATAGGACCTCCCTGGTGGTGCAGCAGGTTGAGCCCAGTGCTGTGAAGCTGTCTGCAGCCTCTACAGCGTGGGTTCAATTCCTGGCCGGCCAGGGAGAGACCCACATGGCTCAGCAGACCTCTCCTGTCTCTCCCACTGCTCCCCTCAGCAGTGATTTCAGTCCGTCTGCCTGTTCTGCTCCCCGCTCCATCTCTGGTGAATCTTCTTACCCTCCCATGCCTCCGGCCTGCCCCCCAGCTCCTGTATAAATAAATCTTTAAAGAAAAATTATTTATATATTCCAGATATGTAAAAGACCTTTCTGGTTATTACGTATTACAAATATCTTCCATTTGGTAGCTTGTCTTTTCAATTTCTCAATGTTGTCTTGAAAAACACAACTGAAATACAAAGTTCAACTCTAACTAATCAAAAGCAACTCACTTGTTCTAAACAAGTTCTTTTGGTATGACTTGGTAGCTTAATTTTTGGTTCTGGAAATGCTCAAAAATAATTCCATGTAGATTAATGGTAATTGCCCATAAAGGATCACAATAGTTACAGTTAGCTTAAATAACTAAAATTGGGCATGTTACTACTCCAGTTGAGTCTTTTAATTAGGTGCTATGAGGGGAAATAGAGGCAACTGCAGATTACAATGTGAGTCAAAACATTTAATTTACCAAAAAGTATTTCAAACCAAATGTTTCCCTACTACCTCTACATGCTAAAATACGACTATAATCCGATCCTTATTCTACTGGGCCAGAATGCTTATGGTTAATTGAAAATACCAACTGCCTGCAAGATATTTATACCTTCCAAAGATATTTGTACATACTGGTCCAATAATCACTACTATGGTTAATAGAAAGTCCTTGTCTACAGAACTCAACATAGGAATGGCAAGGATTTTCAAAAAGCAAAACCAAGAGGCAATTTATAGTTCAGTATTTTAAAATCAAGTACAAAAACTCATCTTTGAAATCACAAAATTTTATAAGGGGGGAAGTATGTCTGGGATGTATAACAATTTCATTAAAGATATAATGCTGAGAATAATCTGGTTAGACTGAAGTACACATTTCTATTCATAACTCCTTACTAGAATAATGTAGAACAGAACAACAAAAATACCTTGAGACCCACGAAAAGCTATTGTGCTTAACTTTAGATGCTATTTCTAAGATTCATGAGTTTACTTACAACCAAGCCCAACATTAACTATAAATAGCGAACTAGACTATCAGAAGCTATATACACAAGCTGAAATCAAAGAAAAGTGAAAGTTAACCGTCTAACAACAAGGAAGAGGGATGAGCAGGAATAAAAAGTAAATTAACAAAGAACTCACAATGCTGAGCAGACTGAGATCATAATCTAAAGAAGGTTAAAGTTCCTACAAAGCTTACTGGGTTGCAATGGCTTCATTATATTACAGCACAGCACAATAATTAATCTTCATGATGTGAAATTTTAGTTATCAAGTAAACTATGTGCCTTCATTTATTGAAGAAGCTGGGACATCATTTGGAAAGGCTTTTATCCAAAAGTTGTAGTTCTTTAAAGGGTAATACTCAATTCCCTAAAAAATTCAATTATGTGAACTATACCATTTCTTCTGGACAAAAAAATGAAGATATTGTGCCAATTTAAACCAAATTGTTTTATGCCTTCTCCACTGAAGCCACTATTAGTATTTGTAGATTAATATTACCTTACTTCAGATGTAACAACTTATACAATGACAACCTTAGGCAACAAAGATAAACTCCTTACACTTTCTTTTAAAAGTAACAAGTTAAGGGCCTCCCCGGTGGCGCAGCGGTTGACTGCTGGATTGCGAGGCTGCCCGCAGCCTCTGTGGCGCCAGTTCGATCCCTGGCTGCTCCCCGGCCACCGGAGGAGGGTCCCACATGGCGCGCAGACCTCTCCGGCCGCCCGCTGCTCCCCTCAGCAGTGTACTTTGGTCCTTCTGCCTGCTCTGCTCCCCGCTCTGGCTCTGGTGAATTCTCTCACCCTCCCGCGCTTCTGACTGTACCCAGTGCTTGTGTAAACAAAATAAATAAATAAATAAAATATGCCTCTATTAAAAAAAAAATAATAAAAGAACATTAAATAAATAAATAAATAAAAATAAAAGTAACAAGTTAATAGCACTAAAAGCACTTGGCACACTGGCATCATGTAATATCTGGTACCATAAATGCCATGCCTGCTGTGAGGTATTTATAAGCCCAAAATTATGAAAATTAAATGGTATCTTCACTCCAAATACTCAAAGTGAATTCTACCTTGTGGGTTTTTAGCTTTAGTAGTCTCTTAATTTAAATTTAAATAATATACGTCCTTGTGTATCTAAATATTAGTGTACAAGGGCCTCCCCTGGTGGCGCAGCGGTTGAGCGCTGGGTTGCGAGGCTAGGCTGCCCACAGCCTCTGCAGCGCCAGTTTGATCCCAGGCCACTGGGGAGGGGCCCACAAAATAAATAAATAAATAAATAAATAAATAAATAAATAAATTAGTATGCAAGATTTGATACTATCAAAATCATCCTGTCACTACTACTGTCAATGATGGTGATTGCTATGAATTGATAAAATTCTCAAAGAACATCTCACAAAACAATCTAAGCAGACTGATAAGGATTAAAGTTATCACAACTATGTAATGACAGCAGAAATTGGTGTGATTTCTAGTTATGCAATCATCACTCATCCAAAAGGTCACAATTCATACAAATGAAAATTTAAAGTGCATTATATTAACTTGGTTTCAATACTCTTTTTTTAAGTCTGTGCCATCTTTGATAAAAGTGATGCTTCTGAAGTAACATAGTATGTAGCTCTCTGCATGATGATGGATTTGCACTCTTCTGTCCATTTTTAACTTACCTTATTCAAGAGCAAATATGAAAGGTCAGGAGTAACCTCAGAATAACAGTGGAAGGAACTGGCTCTTACAATATGCTGGCAGCAACAGTGCCCATTCCAATGGGCAAAATCCACCACAAACTACTAAACCCAATCAGAATCCCAATTAGGCTCTTTATAGATAGTAAAAATTTAAAAACGAACAAAAAACCTGCAGTAGTAGCTAGGTCTATTCATTTGGATATCCAAGAGTTTTCAAACTCAACATCAAAAAAGAAATTCATCTGAATCTCTCATATTCGAAATGACCCAGTAGCTTTCTGAGTAATTAAGCTCATCTATTTGGTATTTTTTCCTATGGAGTCACATATCTTTTTGTGGACTGATCAAACACAATGAAGCATTTAAAAATTGGTTTTCTCCAAAAAATCACCATATTTCACTATAAACAGAAAAATGGCCAGCCAGAGAAATGCTATTTTAATTCTTAACAGCTTTTACCTAAAAAAAAAAATTAGTGAAATCAAAGTTCAAAGGTTTTCTCTTGTGTAGAGAAATCTTAAAATAGTTATTTGGGGTGTTACCTGGAATGAGTATTAATTTGATCCCAAATGAAGAATACAATCCAACAAATCTGAAGTGATGGTTTGTTTACATTAAGTGACTCTGGACTTTGAGGTCAGGTTTTTACATAGAATACACAAGATTTATAACAGGGTTTATCTTTTTACGATGAAATACCCCCCACCTCCCCAACAAAAACCCGGGCAATATAAATGGTGCTCTCTTCAAATGGAATTTTTTTGCAAGATGAGATTTCATTTTCTTTAAGAAAGCACAAAGAGAATTAATTACCAGACACAATACCTGCCTACATCATCTGCACACTATTATTTAAAGATCTCTTTAGAAGACAGGTACCCAGAAAAAATTAATTTACCACATTAGGAACACCATGCATTCACATGATGACTGTATTCTTTATGTAGTTATCGATTTATCTTCCAACTCCCTGAAGAGAGTACAGTGCTAGAGAACCTAGCTTATAGCGCTGCATCGCCCATCCATCTCTTAGGGGAAAGCAACCAGAAGAGACAATAGACGCAAGGAGCAGACCAAACAAAAGAAAATGACAGAAAAGGTCAAATGAGAAAGCAGTTGGCAGAAAACTTCTGAGAAAACTCACTTCCAGCTCGACAGATGCTCAACAAAGCGGGAGGGTGGTTAACAGATACGGGCAAATAATCTCACTTGGAGTGGCAGAGGGCGATTAAATTCTCCTATTTCCCCCCAAATCTCAAACGAACTCTCTAACAATTACAAAACAGTGCCTGTCCCCTAACTCGTCACCAAAACGTCTCCTCGGTTTTGGTCGCCAAAGCTGACTCCAGCGGCTGTTGGCTAAATAGGAAATGCAACTCGAAGTACTTCCACCCTCCCCCATCCCGCCTGGGGCCTCTCGGTTTCCAAAGGAGGTGGAGGACATCCGTACCCCACAGTACGGAATTTAAATTTTTTTTCCTTTTCCTTAGCAAAGTGAAACTCTCATTCACCACCACCACCTGCTTCACTTCTTCGTGACGATTCGTCAACTCCCTGGCCGGGTTTCCACCTCCCGCTGCTTCCTGCCACATTCACAGACGGCGCCCTCCAACCTCGCCGAGGCTGCGGGCGGCGCGCCCCAGCACGCCGGTCCCCGCCGCAGCCCGGCCTCCGGGGCGCGCGCCCACCCCGCGCCCCACCCCCGCGCCCGCTCCCCTCGGAACAAAACCCGGAACCGCGAAGAAACTGTCTCCACCGGGAAACGCTCCGAAGCGCAGCTCCGGGGCCGGGCACCCGCCCGCAACTCGGCGGCCGCTCCGGGGGGCCCGGCCTCTCGCGGCGCCGGGGCGCAAAGGGTGGACGCGGGAGGACGCCGCGGGAGGAGCAAGAGGGGGGGCACCCGCGGTTCGCCCCCCCCCCGGAACCCCAGTCCCTCCAGCCCTCCCTCCCCGCAGCCCCCCGGCCCCCGGCCCGCCCCGGCCCGCGCGCTCTCCTCAGTCCTCGGCCGGCGCCCGGAACTCACCGTCAGGCCGGTGCCCAGCACAATCACGTCGTACTCCTCATTCATGGCGGGCAGGGCGCGGACCGAAGCCCAGAGAAGAAAGAGAAAGACCCGGGAGTCTAGGGGCCAGGAGTTACACAGCCACCCGGAGGAGGCGGAGGAAGCGCCGAGGCTGGTCTCCGGGCCTGAAGGAAAAGGGAAGCCGGGAGGAGAGGTAAAACAGCTGAGCAGGGAGGCCGGCCGCCACCTCAGACGGAAAGCGAAGAGCCGGGCCGGCGGGGGAGGAAGGGCAGGGAGTGAAGGCAGAGGCGGGCGGCGACCCGGGCCTCCGCAGGGGGGCGGGGCTTAGAGAAGGCGCTCGGAGGGCCGTCGATCACGCCTTTCGCGCACTTTCATTGGCTGCGTCTCCTCCACCGCCCCACTTTCTTCCTGTCCCAGCTATCGCGAGAAGAAGGTGGCCAGTGTCCATCTTAAGTTCCGGTTCTGCGAGGGGTCCGCTGCCACGGTGGTTGAGGGCGGAGCGGCGGGCGGGTCTGGAGGGCTGGGGAGCGAGCGTTTCGGCGGACGGAGAACTGCTGTCAAGTTCGTTTCTCCCGTTGCCGAAAGGGAACCGATGTCCCTGTGCCCTGCCGCCGCCCTTGGGGACTTTGAGCCTGTGGCGGCCACGTGGACCGGAACGGCTGGCGGCGGGTGCGGGCGGGTGCGGCGCGTGGAACGCGGCTGCAGCCTCTGGGCCCCGCGACCTCCCTCCGTCCCGCCAAGTTACGTAACGTGGCCTGACCCCCCCTTTTTCTGCTGCCGGGGGACAGGCCATGGTCGCGTGCGAGCCCCTCACCACCTCTGCGGTCTTCGTGTTTGCAACTCTTAAAATGTTTTCTTTCTGTTCTGTTTTCTGATGTAAATGGACCAACACAGGTTCAGAAATCACAGGGTTTATCCTGTTTTCCACCCTGTTATTTTTGTTTGGTTGCAGCCTTAGGAAATTTAGAAAATAAAACATCTCTTTTTGAAAGTTGGTGGGGGGCGAAGATGGCCGCGCCCGGCAGTTTCCGGGCTTTACCGGCAAGTTTGATGCTTCGGTACCTCTCTGGTCAGGGTGTTGGCCAAGTTGTGAGGCCACCTGTTCAGAGAGATGGTGTCTGTGGTCGCTGTGCCACTGCTCTTTATTCTGCTGCATCTGAACAGTAAACGGGAACAAGTAGAAAAGGAGTTGAAATGTAGCACAACTCTTGAAGGAACCGAAAATGGCTATTTCTATTCTGAACCCCCAACATGAAGGATCTAATTAAAGTGAAAAATTTAAATGCTGTAACAACAAAAAAGGCTTTCTCCCTTTAAGTCCAACCTGATAAATTTTCTGGCCGAAAATGATTTCGCTGAATAATAGCTCTGGAGTCTTTTCTGCCATGAGTGTCCACTATCTGCACAGTTCTCTCTACATCTCCTTTAGATGGTGCCCCTTTTCCAAAATTAAAAACCTCGAAGAACTTCCTAAGTAAAAACCAAGTGTTGACATAGAAGTTATGACTGATCCATCAAACATAGGTGGAAGGATTGTCTATAATGGAGAGAAACATATTAATATTTCTGTAAAAATCAAGATTAAGAAGCTGAGGGAGGCCATGCAGGAGATTATCTGAAAGTGTCAGTTTTCTGTCATTGCAAATTCTAGCCTTGGAGCAATAATAAAAATGCTTCCTGAACAGGAAAAAAAAGTAACTCAGCAAAAATAAAGGGGAACATGAGTTTTGATTTGGATCCCGATCTGCACCTATGGAGAACTGTAACTTAAACCTTATAAATATAGTTGCTGACCCGTATATGAAAAGGTTTAGGCCACCAGTGTAGACAAAACGATCCCTGTTTGTTTTTCTCTACCCTCCCCCAACACACCTTTTCTTAGGATTCTCTTTGGAATCTCCAGCTTTAGGTGAAGACAGGTGTAAGCAGAGTCTAGTGTTCTCAGTCAGAGTAGATCCTATAGAAACCTTCTTGACAAGTGATTTTGCTAAGGATGCCGTCAACTAATGTTTTCAGCCTGTGCTAGGTCTGCATACTCAGCAGACAAGAGTTGCTATTTCCTTCAAGATTTTCTCTCAAATATAGCTGGATAAGAGCTATTCAAAGCACATCTTGGCAGGCTGACTTCCTTCCTATTTAAATAATTAAGAGTCAGGAAAGACTGTAACCATTTTTACAGTGTACCCCCATAAGAGTTTAAGTTATATTGGACAATGGATCCTTTTTGAGGAGAGGGAAGAGAAAACAGTTTTAATTGACATACAATTTTAATGCATTAGTGACCAAATTAATTTTTAAAAGTCGATGGAAATCAAGTGCAAAGTTTACTAGAGCACTCAGCTAATTATTTGAGTGGATGTAATGAATTTTCTTTTGGCCTAACAAATGATACCCCCAATGGGAAGGTCCTGCTGCTACTCTCCAAGTAATCAGGATTCATGATATAATTATATATACTTAAACTACAGACATTGATTTCTTACAGTTCTGTAGAGATCTAAGAAGATCTAAGATTCTAGGAAGATCAAGGTTCTTGATCTGCAGATTCTGCATGTGGTGCTGCTCACTTCTGAGTTCACACTTTCTCTGTGTCCTTATAGGATCTCTATTGCTTTTGTAATGTTAGCTATTTTTTGAAATGACATGTAATATTGACCCTTTTAAAAAAAAAAATATAGCAATAACAATAAATAAAGAGCATCTTTCTCATTGCCAGCAGCCTCTGAATGTTGAAGAGGACTTTAAGCATATCAGATGAATTGTTATGTGCTAAGTGAAGGATATTTTATCGATTTTCAATTGGAGTTATGAAGAAACGTAAAAACATTGGATGAAAGAATTGAAGGCTAATAAATCTCACGTATTCTAGTTCCTGATGGAGTAAAAATTAAGATTTGGGGGAAGTGGGTAGTTGGTGGAGATGAGTAGAAAGCAGCATCAATCTTGAAAACATTTCAAATCTTTGTACATAGCAAGAGTCCCATGAGTGTTTGTTATACTTGGGTAACTGGAAATAGTTGTTAATGTGTTTCTACCAAGACTCCCCTTGCATTTTGCAAAGAAGAGAATAAGTCTAAGGAAAAAAGTAACACTTTGTCCAGGCTATCTTTCTCTGCCCTGATCCACTACATCAGTTTCTCAACCAGCTTCCTCACTCCTGACTTTTTAAAATGTGAATCATATTGTTCTACCTATCTTTTACATTTAGAACCATATATAATGCCTTACATTTGGATTGCACTATCGAAAATCATTTAATCTGCCCTCTGAGTAACTCTCCAAGTTGATACACTTTTTTTTTAAAGATTTATTTACACATACAAGAGCTGGGGTACAGGCCAGAGATGTGGGGAGAGGGGGTGGCCAGTGAGAGGATCCACCAGAGACAGAGTGGGAAACAGAGCAGGCAGACTGACTGACATATGCTGCTGAGGGGAGCAGCGGGCGAGACAGAAGGGGGCTGCTTCGCCATGTGCGTTTCTCCCTGGCCGGCCAGGGATCGAACTCATGCTGCGGAGGCGGTGGATTGCCTCATACTGCGGTGCTCAACCCCTTGCACTACCAGGGAGGCCCTGATATACTTCTTGCTCACAGTACTCCAGACACCCTACTATTTCAGTTCCTAGAATTTGATCAAACTTTTACCCACCAAGGGCCTCTGCACTCTTGCTGGTCCCATAGCCACCCACCCTTACTTCCCTTCTTGCACCTCTTCTCATAGCAGTTCTTTCCACTTCCTTAAACTTCAGTTTAAAAAATCTTCCCAAGCTGTCGCAGCCTCTGCAGTGCCATTTCGATCCCCACCGACCTCAGAGCAATCCATATGGTGAGCAGACCTCTCCTGTCTCGGCCGCTGCTCCCCTCAGCAGTCTATTTCGTCAATCTGCCTGTTCTGTTCCCTGCTCTGTCTCTGGTGAATTCTTTCACCCTCCCGCGCATCTGGCCCGTACCCTGGTTCTTGTATAAATAAAATCTTTTAAAAATAAATAAATAAATAAAATAAAAAATCTTCCCAGACCACCTTATCTAAAGTAGGTCCCACTCAACTTTTTTCCTCTACCAACACCTTGCTTATTTCTTTCATAGCATTTTATCGAATTGGTAATTTTCTGTACTCATTTACTGTCTGCTACTACTCATTTACCAATCAGAATGTAAACCCCAAGAGGGCAGGATATTATCTATCTTTTTTTTTAAGATTGATTTATTTATGCATACAAGAGCTGGGGTGCAGGCCAGAGAAGCAGGGGGTGAGAGGACTCACAAGAGACAGAGTGGGGAACAGAACAGGCAGACTGACTGAAATTCACGGCTGAGGGGAGCAGTGGGCAAGACAGGAGAGGGCTGCTTCGCCATGTGGGTTACTCTCTGGCTAGCCAGGAATTGAACTTGTGCTGCAGAGGCACAAGGATTGCTTCATAGTACGGTGCCTATATTATCTATCTTGTGCACAATTATACCCTTAACAGAAGAGTGCTGCTTAACCTGGTAGATGATGAGTAAATAATGATGATAATAAGAGACCTAGAAATTGATCCCTAAGTCAACAAGGACTAAATGTGATGAAATAGGTACCAGTTCCTCCTGATGCTTTTGAGAAGCACAGCTTTTCTTACAGCATAAGATACTAAAATTACTATTTTAGAAGGTCTTAAAGGATAAAGATCTATAATATATAAATTCACTTAAAACGTGAACAGCTAATACTGAAAGAATAAGATGTCTAGAAAAAATTAATGAAACTCCAAAAATATATATTTGCTCATGGTACATTGTTTACCTACACCCTCCCTCCCACAAACTGTATCTGCTCCTAGTCTCCATCTCAGTAGTGACTGACTGCACTCTAGACACCAGAATTCTAGATACCATGCTTGATTCTGCTACTTTCCTTCCACCTCTATTCATGTTTTACTTATATGTAATTTCAAAAGGAAGAGCTATAGATCCCCACCTGTCAATGAAAAGAGTGTCAATAGATTTGTAGTCATCTTTAACCTGCCACCATACCCTGTTATGTTCTAGCCATTTCACCTCATAAAAATCCTTCCAGTCCCTTTTTTCCAACCTCAGTGCCATTACCCTAGCATGACACCATCAAATTTTCTCCTCCATGATTGCAAAGGCTTCCTAATTGGATGCCTGACCTTGAGTTTAGGTATCCAAAATCTGTTCTCTATGTTATAGCCCAAGTGGTAGTTGTAAAAATCTGAAGTGACTGATTTGACCATGTCTTTAAAATCTTTAATGGGTTTCCACTGTTCTTAGAACAAGTCCAAAATCCTAGTCACTTCCTATGACGAATTTGAATGATCTCTCAGTTACTTATTTAACCAGATCTCTCACCCCTCACCACATTTTCTGATTCATTGTTGTATTAGTCAGTGTCCATTCAGAAAAACACTCTAGGTATTTTAAATAGAGACAGTATAATATAGGGAATTGTTTTCAAAATCTGGAAGGGAGATAAAAATAATCAGGTTATCCAGGGTTAGAAAGTGCCTGAAACTCTAGACTGGAGTAAGAGGTCAAAGGGTTCCACCCAGCATACTGGTGCTGCTCATGCTGAGCCACCTCACCCCTCTGCACTAAGCTGCTGTGGCTGTGGCAACCAGAGCCCCACTTGCCAGTTGCTGCTGCTGCCACCATAGAAGATGCTATCAACAGCAGAGGGAGCATGGCTTCTCCCTCACTCCTGTCTTCTGTCTTAAATAATGCTCTCCATTGGCAGAACCTAGCGGAAGCCAGCTGGCAAAGGGATCTGGAGAGTGTGATTTGCTGACTCAGCCCCTGCAATATGGAGAAAAGCAAGAATGGACTAAGAGCCAACAGACATATGACTAGCACAGCAGCTGTAAACATTTTTGCATTCCATGAACTCACCATGCTCTTTCCCTTGTTTACATACTTTTTCCTTTGCCTAGAATGTTCTTCCACTCTTGTTCTCCTAGATCTTGCTTTCTCCTACTTGTTAGATTTCTCAGGGAAGATGTCACTTCTTCCAGGAATCTTTCCTTAATCCCTGAGCTGGAGTAAGCTCCATCATTCCAGGTTACCATAGTGCTATTTCTCTTATCGTAGCACTTGTCACCTGGGGAGCAGTTGGATATTAAAGTTCTGTAGGCTTACTAAATTGTGTTCCTCTCAAAAGGAGAATTCTACATTATTTATCCTTTTTTCTAACCACATAGACCATAATAGGCACTAAATAAATATTCACTGCAGGGGTTCATAACCTGGGGGATAATTATAATGACCGCTAACTGGTGTGTCAAACAGTTTGCATTTGTATGTAAAATATAGTGCACATGTACATTTTTTCAGAGAGAAGGTTCACCATCAAATTCCCAAAAAGGTCAATAACACCTAAATAATTAAGAAACCACGCATATGGATAAAGGAGTGAATTTAGAATATTCTTACAACTTAGACAAAGAAAAATATAACTTCCAGAAAGAAATTGAGTATCAAAGACCATTTCAGAGGCTTGCTTTAGATCATAACTTTTATTGAATTCCTGTATATAGAGAGATAAAATTGTACCAAAACTGACGACGTGCATGGAAATACAAACATAACATGCAAAAGAGAAACCACTAGCAAGTATAATTAGTAGGATCTCTATGGAATGCTTTGTGTACAGTGATTAGTTGTTGGTGGATTTGGGTGGATCTTGGGTATAGTGACAGAGCAGGTGAGCCAGGTGTCATGATTCCCCAAAGACTGACAAGCACGATGTAGGTATATTCTAGCTCCCTTTGCCCTTCAAAAAGCTTCAACTCACTCTATTGCCTAATTGTAAAGTTGTGGGAAAATAACATGGCTGTCATGAAAAAGTAATGATAATTGACTAATTTTATTTATTTCTTCCATTCTAGAAGACTAGAATGATCTCTAAACTGCCCAAATCTTCATGATTTTTACATCACTTTAAAGTCATTCACTTGAGCGTTTCTTGTGTTAAGTTACTTCTGTTTCAACAAACAGAAATATCAGTTTATCTTAAATATAGACAGAGAGTTTTTAGGAAGAATAAAAGTCTCTGGAAAGAACTAGAATTGGGAATTGGAAAATTATCTCTAAGTTCAACTTCTTTCTATATGACCTCTTTATTATTTTCTCTCTACCTAGTTGACTTTGTTCCTTTGACTGTGGCGGGTAGTGACAGCTGGCAGCCCCTCTCAAGGGAGTTATACAATATCTGTTCAGGTGCTACTACAGGAAGGTTTCTCAGCCTCACCCTTATTTTAGGCCAGAAAATTGTGGTGGGTGTGGTGGTCCTGTGCTTTCTAGGATGTTTAGCAGCAGCCCTGGCCTCTACCCACCAGATGCTAACAGCACCAGCTTCTCCCCCTTCCCAATCGTGATAATCAAAATGTCTCCAGACATTGCCAATCACCTTGAGTGAGAGCTACTACCCCAAGCAGTCTGTGTTTTCATAATTCAATATCAGATTTCCAGGACAGAGAATGTGTCCAACTTCACCCAGTTAACTGGAGCCATGGTACAGAGGCACGTGGCAAGATTATGGCTGCCAGGAGTCTACACTTGTGGGAGGGGTAGCCAGTTCCCAGAAAAGCGGGTTGAACAGATCTTCTAGTAGGTATCAATTGCACTTCCTTAACCCTAGAAGTGATGTCTTCTAGTCTGACTGTATATGGTATATTCTGTGTAGTGGTTCAAGGGAACTTTTTCTCAGAGATATATTTATCATATCTATATTCCTTAAATTTTTTAACCCAAAAATCTTCCTACAACACCACTTTGGAAACAAAAGCATCTGATATTTTTCTTTTTCTTTTTTTTTTAAGATTTATTTATTTATGCATACAAGAGCTGGGGTACAGGTCAGAGATGCGGGGGGTGAGAGGATACACCAGAGACAGAGTGGGGAACAGAACAGGCAGACTGACCGAGGTACACTGCTGAGGGCAGCAGTGGGCGAGACAGGAGAGGTCTGCCACACCATGTGGGTTGCTCCCTGGCTGGCTGGAGAATCGAACTTGTGCTGCAGAGGCTGCGGACAGCTTCAATAGATTGCACATCTTAAGCCCTTGTGCCACTAGGGAGGTCCCGCATCTGACATTTTTCATTTGTTTCTTCAGCAATTATTTATTGTATCGCCTCTGAGCTAGATTCTGGGCTAGGTTTTAGTAAACTAAGTAGATGTTTTGTCTACACAGAAGTTATGTTTTAATTCCAGATTGATTTGGTGGTTACAATACTATGGTCCTACTTTGGATTAAGCTTTTTATTTTTTTCCATTTTCAAAGTTTCTTTTACCTTTGAAATCTAATTATTATTTTTTATTGTTTTCAAGTTTTTAAATCAATTCTCTGCTGTGTACTACTGTGGGGTTATCTGCCTGTCAGAACGGAATGTTAGTCTTGGTATTCTTATCAGCATTTTGTGAACACATGCCCCTGTTTTACTGGAATAGTCACAGTTTTGAACACTGAATCTGAAATATTCACAGCCCGGGAGGGGGCGCCGAGGCAGGGGGGCGGGGGTGGAAATCCAAGGTTAGTCTTGATTCCCGCCAGAAATAAATAACAAAGTATTAGAATGGACATCTTTTCTCAGAAAACAGAAAGATAAGTTATGAATTAGCTGACAAGTAAGGATTCACTATCTAGTGAAGGTTATACAGAATGATTATTACTTTAAAAATAAGTGATGTTTACAGCTACCTATCTCCATCACTCCAAACAGTGTGCCTCTCTTCCAGGCCTGCATGTTCCATGTTAGTATCCCCCATGAATTCTGTGGAACCCAGAAATATCAAAACACTTTTCAAGGAAAGAGTTCCATGGTCTTAAAAGTTTGGGAAATGCTACCTATTATGTTCTCCTTTGGGAGAGTCACAAGAATGATATTAAAGGCTATGAGAAGTTTTCACTATCATATCTCTTTTGGAGAGAAATCTGGTAGTATTTAATATGAAATTGAACATGTCTGAATCATATATCCCAACTTTATTCCTGGGCATATATCAAATAGAAATTTTTTGTTGTATAAGAAGATTCGCTAAAGTTCAAATTTTAATATATGATAGCACAGAGTTGTACATAACCTCCATGGAGCAGTCAGAAACATCAAACTACAATGTAGCAAGGTGTATGGAGCTGAAAAACAATTGAGACAAGTGAGAAACAGAATGAGATTTTTAGTAAAAATACCATTACTATAAGATTTACATGAGGCTGTTATGCATTGTTCAAAGTATACTTATGTTTATTTTTTAAGATTTTATTTATTTATGCATACAAGAACTGGGGTACAGGCCAGAGGTGTGGGGAGTAAGAGGATTCACCAGAGACAGAGTGGGGAACAGAACAGGTAGATTATGAAATACACTGCTGAGGGGAGCAGTAGGCGAGTCAGGAGAGGTCAGCTGCACCATATGGGTAGCTCCCTGCGCAGGGATTGAACTCATGCTGCAGTGACTGTGGATAGCTTCATAGGTTGCTTCTTAACCCCTTGCGCCACTAGGGAGGCCCCCAAAGTATACTTATGTTTATTTTTTATTTTTTTCATTTTTTTAAAGATTTATTTATTTTTGCATACAAAAACTGGGATACAGGCCAGGTGGGGGATGAGAGGATTCACTAGAGACAGAGTGGGGAGCAGAACAAGCAGACTGACTGAAATACACTGAGGGAAGCAGTGGGCGAGACAGGAGAGGTCTGCTGTACCATGTGGGTTGCTCCCTAGCTGACCAGGGATTGAACTCATGCTGCAGAGTCTGCAGAGAGCTTCACAGTGCTATGCTTAACCCCTTGCGCCACCAGGGAGGTCCCTATTTTTTTTTAAAGATTTATTTATGCATACAAGAACTGGGGTACAGGGCAGAGGTGTGAAGGATGAGAGGATTCACCAGAGACAGAGTGGGGAACAAAACAGGCAGATCTACTGAAATACACTTCTGAGGTGAGCAGCGGGTGAGACAGAGGTCTGCTGCACCATATGGGTAGCTCCCTGGCCAGGGATCGAACTTGTGCTGCAGTGGCTATGGTGAGCTTCATAGGTTGCATCTTAATCCCTTGCGCCACCAGGGAGACCCTATACTTATGTTTAAATGCACAAGTGGAGGTTGATTTTAATGCATTCATTCAATGAGAGAGTGGATACATGTAAGGGGACAGGAGGGTGGGAAAACAACACTCTTTTAAAACATCAAACTTGAGATGACATTTTGCATATTGAACACATGTCTTTTACTTGATTCCCTCCCCAAAGTCTAATAAAATGGCATTAAAGGAGGGCCTCCCTGGTGGCGTAAGGGGTTAAGACGCAACCTATGAAGCTGTCCGCAGCCACTGCAGCACAAGTTTGATCCCTGACCAGCCAGGGAGCAACCCACATGGCGCAGCAGACCTCTCCTGACTCGCCCACTGCTCCCCTCAGCAGTGTATTTCAGTCATTCTGCCTGTTCTTTTCCCCACTCTGTCTCTGGTGAATCCTCTCACCCCCTGCACCTTTGGCCTGTACCCCAGCTCTTGTATGCATAAATAAATAAATCTTTAAAAAACATAAAATGGCATTAAAAGAATAAAAAAAGGATATAAACCCAAATTCAAAGACAATAGAAAATATCAGTCAAGGCAAGAAGGTGATAGAAAGCAGATGCAGATGATGAAAGACAGAAAGCAGATGATCAAATGTGACTTAACATTCCAGAGAAAATAAAAAAACTGTAGGGTCTACATGGAGGCAAGGCACCCAGAAGCAAACTCATTTAAGCTAGGGTATCCCAGGAAAGACCAGAAGTTAGGGGGAATCAGAACCTCTGAAGGGCAGGCTAGGATCTGGGGAGAAACAGGAGAGTCACTGTAGGTATTACAAGGAATGGTGAGTTCTTGGACCCCCTCTTACCATTACCCCTCCACACAACAAAAGACGTTGGTTGACTCTGGGCGGTTTTAACCAGGAAGGTCCTGGATTCTGGAAAATCAAGCACAGAGAAAACCACCCACATCCAAACAAACAGGATTCTGGTTTGGATGTTGATAGAGGTTTTAGGGGAGCAAAGGGGGATGGTGGAATGTGGGAAATCTCTACCTTCAGTTCCATTTTGCTGTGAACCTGAAATTGCTCTAAAAAATTCAATCTTTATTTTAAAAAATCAACCAAAAGTTTAACAATGCTTTTAAGATAAAAGCCCATTTGAAGATAAATGGCATTTTCACTTTAAAAAAGTAGAAGGAATCCAAAGGGTACTTGGCGGATGAAAAACTAGGTTGTAGGGAAAGTCAGGATCTTCTAAAGACGACCTCGTGCTACAATTAAAAAAAAAAAAAGATGTGCTGCGCTGCTAAGTGGTGGCCTCATCTGGCCTCTTCTCTCCTCCCGCCACCACACCTGCCTATGGGCATCATGGCAGCTGTGGCTCTGCAGCCACTTTCTGGTTCCTCTGGTTTTCTGTGGCCAGAGGGCAATACCTGGCTACTCAGGTGAACACCTGAAAACAACTGGAAAAGAAAGCAACTTCCAAACAGGAACTGGTGGAAGCTGTGTTGATTGCCAAAGCAGTGCTTTCAAGCCGCTCCTGTCATCTGTAAACTAGATGCAGTCATTTTATTCTTGCCATTTTTCACTTGCAGATGAGCGTATTTTGTTTCTTCACAAGACTTTTAGTCTCCCCACACAGTAAAGAAATGGCCTGGTTCCATTTCACCTCTCTACACTTCTCTGCAGTTTAGAGTCATTGGATTCTGGAATGAATGGAAACCATCTGAGAGACTCCCTTAGTGACCCTATCTTATGAATGAGGAAAACCTATGGTTAAGAAAGTTTGAATAGCTGTACCGTCTCTCAGACATTAAGGTAAATTTCTCTTGTGGTGGGTTCCTGTCTACATTGTATGTTTTATTAAATCTTGCTTCATGCTTTAAAGATTTTAATGCAGACCCACAGAGTTTCTTTAACTTCCTCTGACTCTAGATACAATTCCCACCTCAAAGTTGTCAGTGTGCTTCATCTGTGCTTGAGGGGTGACTCCCAAGCTAACAGACTCAGTCCAAATGACTGTGTGATTTGCTTGCTATCCTACAGGTCATGCAACAATAAAAGCAACCAAAATACAGTTTTAAAATGAGTCCTTGGGCCCATATGCTTCTTTTGACAGTATTTCCTTTATTGTTTTAGGTAACACTCTTTTGCGTTGGAGCAGTAACTGGCAAGAACAGATGGCAAAGGGTTTAGAAGATGACCAGTGGGCCATCTGGTTTGCCTGGGTAATTGAAACATATCCTCTGTTCTCCGTCTCCATCTGTCTCACACTTTCTCTTCTCCCTCTTCCCATTTTTTGAAAGGTTTATTTATTTATGCGTACAAGAACTGGGGTACAGACCTGAGGTGTTTGGGCGTGTGTGTGAAAGGATTCACCAGAGACAGAGTGGGGAATAGAACAGGCAGACTGACTGAAATACACTGCTGAGGGGAGCAGTGGGCGAGACAGGAGAGGTCTGCTACGCCACGTGGGTCACCTCCCTGGCCAGGGATCTAACTCATGCTGCAGTGGCTGTGGATAGCGTCATAGTGCTGCTTCTTAACCCCTTGCACCACCAGGGAGGCCCCTAACATTTGATTTTAAAATAACATACATAGTTTAAACAGTCAAGTAACATTTAAGAATAGAATGTCAAGATGCAAGCGTTCCTTCTATCCTAAGCTATAGTCCCCAATGTTCTATCTCTTAGGTGTCTTCCCAGAAATACTCCATGCCTAAATTCCTATGTGCATGTACCTGGCAATTTAAATGGCAGCATATTTAACATTATTCTTCTCTTTCCTTTTTCCACTTAATATATCTTTTTTTTTTTTTTAAATAAAGGCATGTTATTTATTTATTTGTTTGTTTGTTTGTTTTTGTTTATACATGCACTGGGTACAGTCAGAAGCGCGGGAGGGTGAGAGAATTCACCAGAGCCAGAGCAGGGAGCAGAGCAGGCAGAAGGACCGAAGCACACTGCTGAGGGGAGCAGCGGGTGGCAGGAGAGGTTTGCGCGCCATGTAGGACCCTCCTCCGGAGGCCGGGGAGCAGCCGGGGATCGAACCGGCGCCACAGAGGCCATGGGCAGCTTCGCAACCCAGCGCTCAACCAGTGTGCCACCGGGGAGGCCCTCCACTTAATATATCTTACAGATTATTTCATTTCTGCATATACAGATATGACTGTGACATAATATACTATGGTTCAGTCACACTTTTTTTTTTTTAGGGTATGATACAGAGACATTATTAAGGTAGAAAGTGGAACACAGTTTGGAAACACTTAATGTAAACACCCAAATAAAATAGTAAGCTGCATGTTTTTGCCAAAGTACTACATTCATGGCAGGACAAGATGTTTTCCCCACCAAGGATTATAGAGTAGGTTGACTGGTGCCTCCTGAAGTCCCATGACCTAACCCCTGAAACCTGTGAATATGACCTTATTTGTTTTTTTATTTTATTTTTTTAAGATATATCTATTTATGCATACAAGAACTGGGATACAGGCCAGCGGTGTGGGGGGATGAGAGGATTCACCAGAGACAGAGCAGGGAACAGAATGGGCAGATTGACTGCTGTGCCATATGGATATCTCCCTGGCTGGGGATTGAATTCATGCTGCAGTGGCTGCAGATAGCTTCATAGGTTGCATCTTAACCCCATGGCTACCACGGAGGCCCGAATATAACCTTATTTGTAAAAAGATGTAATTAAGGTTAGTTATAATTAAGGATCTCAAGATGAGATCACCCTGGATTAGGATTAGGATGGTCCCTAAATCTAATCAGAACGGCTATACATGAGAGAGAAAAGGACACATACACACAGAAAAAAAAGGCTATAGGAAGATGAATAGAGGGACTGAAGTGAGGAAGCCATAAGCCAAGGAACATGGAGCCAATAGCGCAAGTAATAGACAATCCTTCCAAGAAGCTACAGTGATGGCCAACCAGCCAGGAAAAGCTGTTCAAGGTCATTAGTGACAGGGAAATGCAACTTAAAACCATGAGGTAGCTATCTTATTAAAACAGAACAGCCAAAAACAAGTGTTAGGATGATATGGAGAAATTGCAACCCTATACATTGCTGATAGGAATGTAAAATGGTCCAGACCACCACAAAAACAGCTTGGTAGTTCCTCAGAAAGTTACAGTGGGTCTCCCTGGTGACACAGCGCTATCAAGCTATCGCCAGCCACTGCAGCATGAGTTCGATCCCTGGGCATGGAGCTGACTCACATGGTGCAGCAGACCTCTCCTGTCTCATCCACTGCTTCCCTCAGGAATGTATTTCAGTAGATCTGCTGTTTTGCTCACCACTCTCTATTGAATCCTTTCACGGCCCCCCCACCTCTAGCTTATACCCCAGTTCTTGTATGCAAATATAAATAAATCTTTTAAAAAAAGAAAGTTAAACAGAATTATTATAGATATATGACCCAGCAATTCCATTCCTAGGTATTACCCCAAAGAATTTGCAAGCAGGTACTCAAACCCACATCTGTACACCAGTATTCATGGTAGCATTATTCACAATATTGAAAGGGAAAAAACCCAAATGCTCATCCATAGGTGAATAGATGAACAATTTGGATACACATACACAAACACACACACACATTATATGTAGATATAGATATCTATATTTATATATATCATGTAAAGGAATGAAGTAATGTTTGCACCAAAACTATTTGGGGGCAAAGAAGTCATACACAGAAGGACACGTGGTTATATGATTTTCCATTTATGTGAGAGCTACTGATGGGTAAATCCACAGAAGCAAAGCAGATTGGTGGTTACCTGGGGCTGTGAGCAGGGAAAAATGAGTAACTGCTTTGGGGGTTTTATCTAGAGTGATGAACATATTTTGAGACTAAGTAGAGGTGGTGTTTACATAGCTTTGGCATGTATTAAATGTCTGAATTGTTGCTTTAAATGTTTAATTTCATGTTATATGAATTTCACCTCAAAAAAAAAAAAGAAAAGGGAATAAAAAAGCCTTTGAAGTTACACAAAAGTCACATAAAGCATGTGAAAATAGTTGCTAGAAGAGGAGAGGTGATTAAGTGCATCTTTGGAAAGTCTTTCTGGGTAAATCTGTTTTGTCTGAGTGATTGAGGTAAACCCAACTGCAAGAATCTGAAGTTCCTCTTTACTTTTCAATACAGCCTCCTCCCCAGGGAGGCCAGATTTCTCTCCATGGAGGTGGATCTTCATTTCAAGGTCAGACCTGGAGTCTGGGTTATATTTGCTGCAGTCATTCTTAGTGTGTTTGTTACTTTCATGTAGAGGCCTGGATAAAGGACTATTATCAAAGGACTGCGTGTTCCCTGCCCATCACTGCTGGCCTGCCTGGCCTCCCTGGAGGCAACAAGTTTACCAGGCAGGAACAAAGCGGCCACTGTGTGAGGATAAAGCAGTTAGAAAGTACATTTTTCTTCGGGGGTGAATTGCTGGCCCAGCAAGGCATGAAGATTTCTTTCTATTTCACAGAGCCCCTCATTTTGTGTGTGAGGGGTCATAGACAACAGTGTCACTCAGGTCTAGGCCGCATGCTGCAGAGTGGGGAACAACAGGTCCTTTGCGCTTTGAGTTGCATTGTGTCAAGTGTTCAGGCCACCTGCATTGGTAAAGCTTTCCTGGAAATCCCTGCAGGACTGATGGAGAGAAACAGACAGAACGTGATAGGATGTGGAGTCCCTGGAAGGAGTCTCTGATATTGTTAGCTTGATGGAATTTAAATGGGGTGCCAATTCATCTTCTGCCCTTAGAGCTCCTCTCTGCCTTTTATTTTTGGTGTTTCCTCCCTTGTAAGGCTTTCCATGCTGTTATCACCTCTAAGACAGTTCCCTGGAGACACACCAGACCACTCCTGGCTTCTCATCTTCACGTTACCATTTCACCTGTTGTGGCCCATTATTCTGTTCTCTCAAAGTCTTCTGACAGAAATTCAAAGTACTGTTTTGAGGTTCTTTTTTTTTTTTTTAAGATTTATTTATTTATTTATTTATTTATTTATTTATTTATTTATTTATTTATTTATACAAGCACTGGGTACAGTCAGAAGCACGGGAGGGTGAGAGAATTCACTAGAGACAGAGCCGGGAGCAGAGCAGGCAGAAGGACAGAAGCACACTGCTGAGGGGAGCAGCGGGAAGCAGGAGACGTCTTTGCACCATGTGGGACCCTCCTCGGGTGACCGGGGAGCAGCCGGGGATCAAACTGGCACTGCAGAGGCTGTGGGCAGCTTCGCAACCCAGCGCTCAACCGCTGCGCCACCGGGGAGGCCCTTGAGGTTCTATTTTGACCCGGCATTAGCTTGGTGTTTTTCCATATGCTGATTCAGTTCATTCATGTAATTACCACCCGAAGTAGGTATTACTAAGTCCATTGTACAGAGAAGGAAACAGAGAGCTTGGAATTTGGGACAAAATGAATGGAACTTGAGGCGCTTGTGCTAAGTGAAATAAGTTAGAAAGTGAAAGAGAAGTGCTGGATGGTTTTACTCATTTGTGGAATATCAACAATCGAAGGAAACAAAACAAACAAAACACAACAGAAATAACTGTCAGACTTTGTGAAAACTATCCGGAGACCAGAGCGGGCGAGGGTGTGGAGGAGGGTTTAGGGAAAGAAGATGGAGCACTGGAGCATTGGTGGAGGGTGAGTGAAGCTGTACTCCCAGAATTATAGTTATGTAAATGATGGACAAATCAATACAATTTGAGGAAAACAATTACAATCTCCCCAAATTATCTAGCTCTCATGATGGAAAGAGCAGCTGTTCTATCAAAATAGCTACTCCTTCCTCCCTCAGTAAAAATAAGATCACACCCCAGCTATTTTATCTGCATAGGTAATAATTTCCTCTCTCTTCTCCACCCCCCCCCCGCCCTGTTTATTAAAGAGGGGAGCTTTGCATATTGTGCAGCTATACTTGGCAGTCAGAAAGATAACTAACTGATTTCAGAGGGGATCGTTCAATTGGACTTAGTCTTTATTATGAGGTTTACCTTGAGAAGCTTTTAATGTTTTTGTTTTTTTTTAAAGAGGGCAAACTATGAGTTTTTGGCTGTTCTAGGAATCCCTCAATTTGGAAGCCTGGATGTTGACTCAGGGACTCCTACTGATCTTTTCTCATCCTGTATGTGGGTCAATCCAAGGGCACACTGCCTTAAGGGACCAGCCCTCCCTCTTTCTAATATTTGCTCTGAATGCACATGCTAAATCATAAACCATTTTTTTCAAAGGTAGTTTTAGAGCCTTACTATAGAACTAGATATTTAATTTATCATACAGCCTTGAACATATCCCCTTGCCAGTCTGCTCGGTGGATGATCTGTACTGTAATTTGCCATGGGGAAAGAGCTAGACTAGATAATGGTATTTTGTTACTCACTGAAAATCACTTGTCCAGGAGAAAAGGTTCAGGAATATTCAGTGGGTTAATCGTTGAGGGACATTGTTTCCCTAAGTGTACCACCTCACCTTTGGGTAAGGAAAAAAGGGGAAATGATTATTTCCAACGATCTGGAGAAATTTTTATTTACACTCCTGTCTCATTTTTAGACAGTGGCAGCTGGGCAAGGCCGCCACAATAAACCAGCCAAGGCTGTTACAATAGATCACACAGCTGGGAAACCTGATACATTCATGTCACAGTTGCTTCTCTCTCCCTGACCCCTCTTTTCCTCGTCACTTGGGAAAATATGGTGAAGATAAATTAGCTGAGCGGCGCAGACAGATGCTGACCGGAGAGGATTCACGGGCTCTGCTGTTGGGTCACTGGCGGTTCAGCGTCCTTAGCTGGTTCCTTTAACAAGGCAAACTGAAACCAAGTTGAAAACCAAAAAGCAAAGAAGGGGGAATTGTGGTTAAAGCCAGTTAATCGTCTGTTGTCACTAGCCATCACTTTCAGTTCAGATTGACAGCTAAACAGTAAAAGTGTTCAGTTATTATTGTGGGGGGTGTCATATGTGCTGGAAAACGCGAGTTCAACCTATGGAGGGGAAATTCAGCGCTGCCGAGAAGGTAATTGTAGTGCTGAAGCTGGTCAAGGCAGACACTGTGGTGGGAAACTGAAATTCTAGCCTAGACATAATTCTCACTGATGTTTTAAAAATATTTAAAAGAAAAAGAAGGGGCACTTTCCAACTATTTGGGAGAAGTACCAAGTGCAGCCTGACCCCTTCATGCGGAAATGTCTGGGTGACATTTGGTGATCATTCTACTCGTTTACTAAGAGGGCAGGGTGCCAGCTGCATTCTGAGACCCTTAGCTCCATGAGCTCAGTGGAGTTATTGAGCTTTGCTGAGCCTTCGCTGTTTTGGATGGTTTTTCAACTATAAAAATCTAAGATATGAAAAATGTTGATACTAGTCTTTTGTGTTGCTCTAGGGGAAAACCAACACCACATACAGTAACAGCTTCTCACTTTGTATTCTGACAATACTGCAAGGTGCTTATTGTGACCTTGTTACAAATGAAATAGTTGAGTAACTCAGTCCCAGGTCTTAGAGTGAAAGACAAGGCTGCAATTTAGAGTTCTCAGCTGCCAAAGTCCATCTTCTTTCCATTCATTCTACCCCCCTACTCTGGACTTTACCCATCAAGCTCTGGGGCACATGGCAGGTGACAGTTCCTGACCCTCCTTACGTCTGGTTTTGCTGCTGGAATGTGGCCAGGCTTGCTGCCGGCCATTTACAGGCCTGCCCACAGAAGGGCATGTGACTTTTCATTTGGTCTATCTTCCCAGTTTGAGACCCGAGATACTCACAGGAGGAACGTAGGTCCTTGAGCTCATTGCTTCACCAGAAAGCACCAAAGAGCCCCCCACTAAGAACAGCCCCCGTGGATGTTTTACAAATGAGGAATTAATCTTTACTCGGCTAAGCAACTGAGATTTTGAGATGTTTTATTTCATCAAGGATTGAGATGTTGGACTTCAAACTCATTTTTTTTCTGTGTTTAGCTAACAAATCAAAGAGCAAATGAATTTAGCCTTTTAACAAAAAGAGGCAAAGTTGCTATGTGAATTAGCATCTCCTGTAGCATTGCCAGGCCTAACAAATGGAAATATGAGATGCCTAGTAATATTTGAATTTCAGAAAAACAAAAAAGTACCCTTTTTAGTATAAGTGTGTTCTATGCAGTATTTGGGACATACTTATACTAAAGAGTTACTTATTGTTTATCCACAATTCAAACCTAACTGCGTCTTACCATCTCATTGTATCACATCCTCACTGTTGACTGTGCTCAGAAGGCTCTTTCCTACCACAAAGGAAAATCATTTCCATCCTTCAAGTCCCTGCCCAAATGCCACTTCCTCTGTGTTCTCCCCTACAGTCCTTCCTGTGTAGCTCCTGATGGCCCTTGTCGTGGTGTGCCTGCCAGAAGGGTATGTGGCAATTCTTGCTCTTTTCAGCTTCAGATACTCGAGGGTAGAGGCGGTCTCCTCGCCCCTACCATCATCCCTTCAAAAAATACTTACAGGGGCTTGTGCTAAGGCAAGCACAAAACAGATGTGGACATTGATATTGAAGATTTAAAAGTTTTATAGGAAAGGCAGGCAGTATTCAAACAATCGTGGATAATTATAAGAAGGAGTGTTATAAAGTGCTAGAATTGATCAAGGGAGACTTCTCTGGGGGCGTCACATTAAAGGACCAGAGGATGAATAAGAGTAAACCACACGACAACTCAAGAGGAGAAATTTCCAGGAAGATACTGAGATGGAAAACAATTTGGTCTGTTTGAGGAAGTGAGAGAAGGCGTATGACATGAGGGTGTGGCCTGGAAAGAAGCACTCCACTGGGGGAGGCAGGGTTGGGCTGGCCCAAGTGGACTTGCCAGCAGTCATACCACTTGGCTTTATCCCAGGTGAAGAATTGTGAGCTGGAGAGGGACATGACCATGCCCATCAAAGCTTTTTCAGGCTGTTATATGAGAATTACATGAATGAAGTGTGAAAGTGGAAGTAGTAAAACCAGTTGCCAGTCCACTGTGGTAACTCCCAGCAAGGGAAATGCGACTGAGTCTAAGTTTGAAAAGGGCCCACAAAATACTGCTAGTCCTACCTGTTCTGCCAGAACTTTACAACTTCCCATGAAGAGGCGGAGTCTATTTCCCTTCCCCTTGAAACTAGGTAAGATTTTTTTGGGACAGTCTTGACACTGCCTGGGGTCATTTAATTTAATTAATTCATTTTTTAAAGATTTATTTATGCATACACCAGGCCAGAGGTGTGGGGGTAGGGGCCGGTGAAGAGGATTCCCCAGAGACAGAGTGGTCATTTTAAAGAAAGGTAATGAAATGAAAGCCATCTCGGTTTCCTTTGGCCCAGCCTGCTCACTTGCCTCTCTAGATGCTCATCTACCCCAGACCCCAGCCTCTGTCATGGGAGGAGCTCACACTAGCCATTATGCGGAGAGCTCCAGAAAAAGCCCATGTGAAGAAAGAGGCCACTAAGAGCAGCTGGCATCACAGGGCAGAGAAAGCCATCCCTATGTGCCCATCTGAATTCTTTAGACTGAAATCTTTAGATTTTATCTGGGTAATGTGGGTGGGTGGTATTATTATCTGGGTAATCTGGGAACTTGTGTGGTGACAGTGGACGTGGGAGAAGTGCAGCTATTTAAGATGCTGTACATAAAAATGACAAGACATAGGGCCTCCTTGGTGGTACAAGGGGTTAAGCACAGCACTGTGAAGCTATCCGCTGCCTCTGCAGCATGAGTTCGATCCCTAGCCAGGGAACTACCCACATGGAGCAGCAGACCTCTCCTGCCTCGCCCGCTGCTCCCCTCCACAGTATATTTCAGTCAGTCTGCCTATTCTGTTCCCCACTCTGTCTCTGGTGAATGTTATCACCTCCCACACCTCTGGCCTGTACCCCGGTTCTTATATGCATAAACAAATCTTAAAAAAAAAGGTGACAAGACATAGTCATGGGAGGGACAGAAGACCCATTAGGACTTTCTTTCAGCCCTTCCCCTTGATGCCCAGCTGTCTACCATGATGACTTCCATTCATCATTGACAGAGACAAACTGGGGCTCTTTTATTAACAACAAGGATGCCTAAATTCACTGGGTGCTTCCCTGTGCCAACATTACACATGTTAATTCTTTTAATCCTCACAACAAGCACCGGAAGGACATGTCGTTATTACCTGTGCTCACCAGGAAGAGAGGGCATGGAGTTTAAATAACTGGCAGCAGGTCATGAGGCTGGGAAGTAGCATGGCCTTGCATACCCAGCTCCTTGTGGCTGCAGAGCCTGCTTCTCATCCCAGCACTGACCTTGCAGATCATCTCTAAGCTCCCTTCCAACTGCAAAGTCTATAAAGCTCTAGGGCTTTAAAATCTGAGGTTTAGAAGAAAGTGTGTATGGGGAGGGGAAATAGAGTTGTGGGGATAGGTGATTGTACGAACAGTCTACAAGGAAGAGACCCTCACTGCCTCCCAACTTTAATCATCTTCTAGGGATCACATGGCTAAGTTGTGGCCAGTGAGATATGAGTGAAAGGATAAACATAAATTCTTGAAAAAGGGGTGAGACCTCCCTTTCAACCTATCCCTTTCCACAAATTGGTAAACAATCCTGGACTCCATAGAAGAGGGTCCTGTTCATTGCAGCAAACCAGCAGGAGGAGCCTGGATCACCAACATCAAAATTAGGGGTGTCCCTAACTGACCTAACTCAAGCTAGGTTCCTTTTGCCCAGATCTCTAATAGAGAGGAATAAACTTGTGTGTATGCCACTGTTATTTTGGGTCTTAGCTGTGGAATTTATGTTCTAACACTGGCAACAAGGCAGGTATAAATACTGCTATGAAAGCTCTGAGAAGGAACAGTAATGAATGAAAATATTATTCCTCCCCACCCCCTCTGTGTGTATATGCCTGCCTGTCTATGTGGGTGTGTAAGTTTAAGGAGTTCAGCAAAGAGCAGCAAAATCATCCAGATGACCTACAGATAAGAGAAATAATTAACAGCTCTCTTTTTAAATCACTGAGTTTTGGGACAGTTTATTATGAGGTAGTAGCTACCTGATAGAGCTAAAAGTAGGAAAAAGAGATACAAAGGTCAAAAACAAGTCTAGAGGGTCTTCAGTCTGATTCATAATTTTAAAAAATGCAAATATTGGGCCTCCCTGGTGGTGCAAGGGGTTAAAACCAACACTATGAAGCTATCTGCAGCCTCTACAGTACGAGTTCTATCTCTGGCCAGCCAGGAGCTACCCACATGGTACAGAGACCTCTCCTGCCTTGCCCGCTGCATACCTCAGCAGTGTATTTCAGTCAGTCTGCCTGTTCTGTTCCCCACTCTGTCTCTGTTGAATCCTCTCACCCCCTGAACCTCTGGTCGGTACCCCAGTTCTTGTATGCATAAATAAATAAATCTTTAAAAAATGTAAATTTAAAACATTGAGATACTTGATTACATTAGTAGAAATCAAGAGTATGATAGCAGGCAGCTTTGGTGATGGTGTGGAGAAATCAAGCACCTTTAGACATGGTATATTCTGGAAGGTATCTTGGTGATACCAAATGTGGGGAGGTGTGTGGCACCCAAGATCTGTCTCCATCTCCTTTTATAGTTATTTCCTGGCAGAAGCAGGAAAATTATACACTACATTTCCTGGGGTTTCATAGTACTAGATTCTAGATGTGAGTTGGAGTCTGCTAATTGTTGGAGTTCACAGAGGAAACCATACTGCCATTGTTTTTCACACAGAGACTTCCTGATTGTTCCAGTTTCTCATCTGTGGCCAAGGCAGCAGGATTCCTGTCACTGAAAAGGCAGCAGCTGTTCCTGAAGCCAGTCTGCAGGGTGACTGGAAGGCATTCAGCCCAGCGCTGACAGTGAGCATCCCCAATAGCTCTCTATGCCAGTGGTTACCTGTGACAAGTCTTGTCTCCTCTGTGTCTGCTGGCCAGGATGTGTGCTGCTGTCTAGCTGATACAGCAAGTAACAGGGAACATGACCTAGCCTTTCATCCACTTCTAGGAATCAATCTTCCAGTTGTTCACAGGACACAAAGAGAGGTGTCCACTGCACCACACTTTACAATAATTTAAAAGAAACTTAAAAATATCTTTTATGGGGCCTCCCCGGTGGCGCAGCGGTTGAGCGCTGGGTTGCGAAGCTGCCCGCAGCCTCCGCGGCGCCGGTTCGATCCCCGGCTGCTCCCCGGCCACCGGAGGAGGGTCCCACATGGCGCGCAGACCTCTCCTGCCGCCCGCTGCTCCCCTCAGCAGTGTACTTCGGTCCTTCTGCCTGCTCTGCTCCCCGCTCTGGCTCTGGTGAATTCTCTCACCCTCCCGCGCTTCTGACTGTACCCAGTGCGTGTATAAACAAAACAAACAAATAAAATAAATAAATAAAAGCATGCCTCTATTTTAAAAAAAAAAAAAAATATCTTTTATGTCCACAAAAGGAACCAGTTTAGACAAATTATGGTACACATGAATGACAGAATGTTAAAGACCGTGATGTAGATCAATAAAAACTAAAGAGAGGGGGCCTCCCTGGTGGCGCAGCTGTTGAGCGCTGGGTTGTGAAGCTGCCCGCGGCCTCCGCGGTGCCGGTTCGATCCCCAGCTGCTCCCCGGCCACCAGAGGAGGGTCCCACATGGCGCGCAGACCTCTCCTGCCGCCCACTGCTCCCCTCAGCAGTGTACTTCGGTCCTTCTGCCTGCTCTGCTCCCCGCTCTGGCTCTGGTGAATTCTCTCACCCTCCCGTGCTTCTGACTGTACCCAGTGCATGCATAAACAAACAAACAAACAAATAAATAAATGAATGAAACATGCCTCTTAAAAAAAAAATAAAGAGAAACAATGTCCAAAGTGCATTGTTATATTAAAACGTTGCAGAAGAGTGTTATAGGATCCTATTTAGAATCAAAAAGGAGATGTATCTACATACTTATCCCTCCTTGGAAAGCCCTTCAGGTGGTTACTTTGGGAGAGTGAAGAGGCTATTAAAGGTTTATTTGCACTTTGAATTATGTTTCACCATGGAAAGAATCATTTCTTTTATAATAAAAACATTGAAAATTAAACACTTCATTTTATGGCACTATGCAAACACTGTATTTTTTATAAATTGAAGGTTTGTGGCAGTCCTGCATCAAGCAAGTCCACTAGGGCCACATTTCCAATAGCACACACTCATTTCATGTCTCTGTCACATGTAAGGTATGTATATGTCTTTCAATTATAATGCTATCACACACTTGATAGGCTACAGTCCAGTGTAAACATGACTTTTTTAAAAAAGATTTATTTATTTATGCATACAAGAACTGGGGTACAGGCCAAAGGTGTGGAGGGTGAGAGGATTCACCAGAGACAGAGTGGGGAGCAGAACAAGCATATTGACTGAAGTACACTGCTGAGGGGAGCAGCGGGTGAGACAAGAGAGGTCTGCTGCGCCATGTGGGTTGCTCCCAGGCCGGCTGGGGATCAAACTTGTGCTGCAGAGGATGCAGACCGCTTCACAGGTTGCATCTTAACCCTTTGTGCCACCAGGGAGGCCCTAAACATGACTTTTATATGCACTGGGAAACCAAAATATTTGTGTGATTCACTGAATTGCAAGTTACGCTCTATAGCAGCGGTCTGGAATTGAACCCCCAGTGGGCGTGAGATGCATGAGTGTTACATCACAGAGAAGATAATTTCAAATCCATAAATAATTCTTGTGGTACAATATGGCCCAGGGAGCCTGCACAGTCCTTCTTGGGGTTAGAAGATGAAAAATGATAATAAAACCTGCTGCCCTGCAGGGCTGCAGTTTGGAGAACTTGACTAACTCCTAGATAAATAATTCTAACACAAGGCAAGTCATGTGACCATTGCTAGACTGGAGAGCAGAAATAGGAGAGCAGAAATGACTTCTCACTGTGACTCTGGAAGAGGTTAGCTAGCTCTGTGGCATCCAAAGAACAGACTGTGCCCAGAGCTCATTTGCATTCACTGCCTCAAATAGACAATAGGATTTGTTGATGAACTGGATCCGAGATTTTAGAGGTTCATGTCGTTTTTTGTCACTATGTGCCTGAGACTGCTGGGTGGCTGCAAAGTCTTGAGCGAAGTTCCTAACAACTCTATGAGGTAATGTTTTTATTGTCCCATTTTATGGATGAAGAAATGGAAGCTCAGAGTTAAGGGTCTAGACTCTGGGGCTGTACTCCTGGAACTGGATCTATGACCTTGGGCTAGTGACTTAACATCTCTGAGTTATAGGCCTGAAAGAAGGGGTCCTCTCTGTTGGGAGGTGGGACCCTAAGGGCAGATATTGTTCTGATATTGGATAACAATAACTTAGGTTTGGGGGCATACACCCTGTACTAGTTGTGTGGAATAATCCTTTGCTTGACCCCTGTCTTGATGAAATCTAACGTTCACGATTTGAATGTTAGCAGCCGACCTCAAAGCAGACTCTGGACCAGCAAGCTTCATGTCAGCATCCTCTGGGGCTTTGTTAGAAATGCAGCCTCTCCCCTCACAAACTCCCCACATTTACTGACTTGGCAACTCCATGGGTCAATAGCCATCTTCTACAAGCTCCCCAGGTGAGCCCAAAAATCACTGCCTGGTTCATTCACTCCTGTTCTCCTACGTGTCTCATTTGTACTCTCACCTTTGGTGATACTACCCTGGCACTGAACACTGTGAACTTGAGATCTTGTGCCTCAACATCAGATCCATCCACCTGCCTACTGGACTCCCACTAGATAGTGAGTGGGCAGTGCACAGTCAACAAATACCTAAACCTAAACTCCCGACCTTCCTCCGCAGCCTGTTCCACACTCAGCCTTTCTGGCCCAGTAAATGACAGCTCTGCCTTGGGCCCAAAGTCTTGACTCTATACTCTCCATTCTTGTATCTAATTCTTCAATAAATCCTGTTGTCTATTTGTGAAGCAAACCCTAACCTTCTCATCCCTATGCCCCACCATCCTGGCCCACGCTGCAGCGTGCCTCACATAAATGACTGCATTGTCTTCTCATCACAGTCTTGCTTCACCCCAAAAATTCAGAACAATCCAATTAAAAAATAGGTCAGATTTAATCTTGCCTCTGCTCAAAACCCTCAAATGGCTTCCTCTTCTTACCCAGAGTAAAATGGCCCAAAACGGCTTGTACGACCTGGCTCCCCACCCTGTTCCTTGCTTACTCATTTCTGGCCACATTGGCTGCTTCCCTTCCCTAACATGCACGCACAGCCTCCTCGGCACTCCTGTCATCCTCCCCTGCCCTTCTCGGGCACAGTTCTTTGCTCAGAAGTCCCCACATCCCCACCCAGCTTTGATACTTCCTGCCCCTTTGCTGCTCTATTTTCTCACAGCATTTAGCACCATCTCATATCTTCTGTGTGTGACTAGTTTTTGGTTTATAGTCTGTCTCCCTCAACTGCATTGAGTCCAATTTTTATCTAGGGTGTTCCACGTTGACTGCTAGTAGGTGCTCACAAGTACTTGCTGAATGAACAAACGAGGATTATCTCATTTAATCCTTGTGGTAGGTTCCTTTGTGATAGTACTGGTACTTGTATTCTAGAGCTTCAAGATATTAAATCTTCCATGGTGAGGAAGTAAAAGCTCGGGAAGTCTGATTCTCATCTACTCTGGTAGACAAGCTTTACTGCCTCTCTGTGAAAATATCTGCAACAATGAAGTCCTGTACAGCGTTGACTGCCATTGCTCTATTTTCAATGTTGTTCCATAGGCCCCCAGCACCACTTACCATGAGCCTTTAAACATTGTGAAAGGAGATTTAGCTACCTGATAAGGTTGGGGAAGGCAGCATGCTGGTTGGAATGGCTGCACCCATACTTAGGGGGATGTGTTCAGACCAGAAGATGTTTGTGATGGGAAGCTGATAAACATAATTATTCCCTGGGTTTTTCTCAGGAATGTCTGGACCTGCCCTTATTAAGAAGTTGATTGCCTTTCTCAGTGATGGTGAAGGGAGTTAAGACTGGAAATGCCTTATGAAAAGACCTTGTCATGCAGGTTAAGCAAATCCTTTCTGACCACAGCTACTGGCCAGAGGCCAGACCTCAGCTCACATCTACCTCCTTTTTTAAAAATAAAAATCACATCACCCTTTGATTGGGTTTTGACCTTCTCCACATCCGTGCTGACTTGTGAAAGCAATGTTAAAGTCTAAAGATGATCAGATGTTAATACTATTGCTTCTTGTGGAGAATGTGACATGCATGTTCCACTAGTCCTCGCCCTGCAGACAATGATACTAAATGCGATACAAGCCTGGGCTCCATCTGGAGATTTTCTCCTCATCTTCATCCACCTTCTTTTCATTTTTGAATGTCTCTTCTGCATCTGGGAGCTGAGCCTGCTCAATGGCTTTGGGACCTATATCCCTCAACCTCTCACAGCATCTGCCCCATAAACGAGCCCTTGGCTCTCTGGCTTCATTTCCTCCCCACACCTGACCCATCTCCACCTCTGTGAACACTCTGTGGTCTCACTCTAACAATGAACAGATAGACAGAAGTCCACTTTCTGTCTGAAAACAAGTCTTTTTCTTTACTACTCAGCATATCCAAAAAAGCACAAGCCTCCTCAGATTTCCTCAGACTCCCAAACACTGGCTCAAGTCCTGGTATTAAATCCAAAAGCCTGATAACTTTTTTTTTAGTGCTCATGCCCCTTCCTTTGATTTTACTCAAATTTGAAAAAGTTTCACTGATACACCCTACCTACAATTTATCTTGGAAAAAAAACAAAACAAAACACCAACCACCCCCAAACATGACAACCTAAGCAAATAAATATGGATAATAATAAAATTGACGATTAGATAGCAATTTAAAAAATGTTCAGGGCCTCCCCTGGTGGCGCAGCGGTTGAGAGCTGGGCTGTGAAGCTGCCCGCAGCCTCTGCAGCGCCAGTTCGATCCCCGGCTGCCGGCGAGGCTCCCACATGGTGTGCAGACCTCTCCTGCTGCGCCCGCTGCTCCCCTCAGCAGTGTATTTCGTCGGTCTGCCTCTTCTGTTCCCCACTCTGGCTCTGGCAAATTCTCTCACCCTCCCGCACTTCTGACTGTACCCAGTGCTTGTATAAATAAATAAATAAATAAATCTTAAAAAAAAAAATGTTCACAAAGTTTTGAAGAGCATAGGATATGCTTATGGTATAGAGTCAGGAAAAATATATTGCATCCACAGCATCATCTCAATTATATACATTTAAAAATACAAAGAGGAAATAAAACTGGTTATTTCCGGGTGGTGGAAGGATAGGTTATTTTTGCTTCCTCCTTTACTGTTTTCTGATTTTATGAGTCTGAAATCATCCTGGGAGAATAAAGGCAATTTCTCTGGCCTGCCACCTGCTGGTGAGTTCTAGTGCCATCACAATTAAATTACTCCACTGCCTGCTCCTCCTTTTCTGAGTTCCCTTCATATAGCAATTTTTTGTTTGTTTGTTTGGAGCTTCATAATTTCTTTTTCACCTTGTAATCCCCTTTTCATTACTGTCTTGCAAATACTTTCTTTTATTTTTAAAGATTTTTATTTATTTATGCATGCAATAACTAGGGTACAGGGCAGAGATGTGGGGGGTGAGAGGATTCACCAGAGACAGAGTGGGGAGTAGAACAGGTGGATTGATCGAAATACACTGCTGAGGGGAGCAGCGGGTGAGACAGGAGAGGTCTGCTGCCCCATGTAGGTAGCTCCTTGGCTGGGGATTGAACTCATGCTGAGTGGCTGCGGATAGCTTCATAGGTTGTGTCTTAACCTCTTGCGCCACCAGAGAGGCCCCTAATGTTTTGTTTTTTATCTCTAGAGAACTTATCTTTAAACTGGGCTATGATCTTAGCAGTGGCAATTGCGTCTTTTATGAGCGAACTGGAACATTTGCTTTTCTCTTTTCTCATCCCCAAAAATGTGTAGGCAATATTTGTACTTCTCAGGACAATATCTTTGCATAATCTCAGTAGGGAATTTTATTTCTCCTTAAACTAGAAAATTAGGGAATTTTATTTCTCCTTAAACTAGAAAATTAAAAACCTGTTTTGTTACAAGGCTTTGATTGAGATTCTCCTGGGAGTAAAATTTGAGCTGAGCTGAGAAGAGCAAACCAAGAAGAAAGATTATGCAAATATAGATAAAATTATTTAAAATTAGATTTGGTTTACAATTTTACAGAATTGGGATGAGGATAGAGAAAAATGATGTCTCAGTCACTATTTATAAAAGTCTCTGGTCCTCTTCAGTGAGGGCTGTACCCTCAATGTCATCCTCTCGAGGAAGGGAAAAAGCCATCCCTATTACATTGAGGACTATGATATGTTTTACACCTTATTACAGCCACACCACCACCAAAGCCTTAACATCATGTCATGAACTGTGGCACCAGCAAGTGCCGGCCTTCCATGGTAAAAGCCCCCCCCCCACCACCACCAAGACCCCACTCACCAGAAGATGCCAAGTCCCTTTCTCCCACAGAAATGGAAGGTCATAACAGAGAGGGGGGATCATGATGCAGTTACAAATGAATGGTCTCTCAGATAAGCATGAACCAGTTTGTCTTTCCCATGTTTCTTGCAATTTCCCCCTTGTTTGACAGGTCTGTCTTCTTGCATTCCAAGAATGGCGGTAAACAGCAGAGGTTGTAAAAAAGCAAACTGGCGCTCACCCCTCCCACTCCCCTTTGCAGACCCTTGCCCATCTTCCCCACTCTTTCCATTTGCATAAAGACCCCTGCCCTCTGCCAAAGAGCAGGACGGTGGTCTTTCAGACGTGAGTCTGCTGCACAACCACTTTCCTTTTCCTCAAACTCTGTTTCCTTTTATTGGCTGAGGGAAACTGAGGTTGCCTTTTGGTATCATGGAGAAACCTAAAACCAAATGGAAAAGAATATAAAATTCTACACAAAGTGGAAACACACTATTTGAAAGAGAACCCTATCGTACACTGCAAAATAATTGAGTTAACTGTTCTTTACTTAAGCTGGTAGTCATAACTATATAATCAATGAATCCATCTTTAAACACGAAACATGTCACCTTGGCAGGCAGATCACTATTTTTATTAAGTAAGTAGCTATCATAAAGGTAAACGAAAGAATATATTGGAAACCACATTTGAAAATTTGGGCAGCGTGGATGAGAGACCTGCGGGCCAGATGAGACTACCACTGATGGAATGAGGCCCCAGGGGTCTGTGAACCCCCAGCGGCCTGCTTGGCTGCCATCTTGTGAGCTGCAACTTTGCCTTCCCGTCCCAGGTCAGAGCTGCCAGTTCCTCAGTCAGAACCCAAGCGGTCAGAGCCCAACCTTAGGGAGGTGCCTTTCGAATCCACTCTGAGCTCTGGCCAGGGAACCCCAGGTGTGGCTGGGAACACCCGCCAGGGGGCCAAGGACTGATGCAGGACTAGCCTCCATAGAAGTTGCTGGGGGGCTGAGGGGCCTCAGCACAGTGCCTTGCTGATAAGACGTGGCCACATCTCCATGACTGCTCCCGGGCATCCTGAAGCTGAGAAGCGCCTGGGGGCAGACTCTGTAGCCGCCCTTGATGGAGCAAGTTTTCTAGCTTCACCCCTCCCTTCTCTCTTCGTCCAAAGGGAAACCAAGCAAGTGAGATCCATACAAACTTAAAAAGCGGGCCTCCTTCGTGGCTCAAGGGCTAAAGACAGCGCTGTGAAGCTCTCCCAGCCACTGCAGCGCGATCCCCCGCCAGCCAGGGAGCTACCCACAAGGCACAGCCTGCCTCTCCTGCCTCCCTGCTGCTCCCCTCAGCTGTGTATTTCAGGCAGTCCACCTGTTCTGCTCCCCACTCTGTCTCTGGTGAGTCTTCTCACCCCTGTCCCCATCCCTGCATCTCTGGTCTGCAGTCCAGTTCTGGTATGCATAAAGAAATACATCTTTTTAAAAAAATCACACACACAAAAGGCAACCCCCAGAAAGGGATAAAGTGTTCGCACACCCCGTGTCTGACCAGGGCTTCATCTGCAGCACTGACACAGACACACACACAAGAGCAGTGAAGCCAATGACCCCGATACACGGCAGGCAAAGGAGCCCGGTGGGCACTTCTCAGAGAAGAGACCCCATGGCTGGAGACCTGGGCAGACACTTTGCCATCGTTACCATAGGAAGAATAAGAGGAATGGCAGGAGAGGAGCCTGAGTGCTGTGCGGGTCCGAGAGAGAACACTGCGTGACTCCTGAGATGCAGCAGCGGGCGGGCCCCAGGGACAGCAGCTGAGCAGGATCCACACACCTCCCAGTGCGAATGCAGGGCTTGGAAACAAGGACACCCAGCCCAGAAGCACAGGAGGGGGTGCCGGATCGTGGATGGAGGGACCTCTGCCCCGGGGCCCAGGGTGGGGGGTTCTGGCTCTTTTGGACCCTTTTCTGACTTGGGGCAGCTCTTGGGCTTTAGTGGCCCTGCTTTGGGACAACCCTATTGGGCTGGGCCTTTCCCCACAGGGGCCAGGGAACTCTGGGTGCTGGGTTTGGAAACCGTATTTGTCCCCTTTTCTTTGTTGCACACTAATTGTATTAAAGTTCCTTTCCACGGAAGGCCTCACGCGACAGTGGATGTCTTGTCTCAATGCGCTGGATGGCAGAACCCATTGAGAGCGGCCAGGTTTGGGGGTGCTTGGGTGTCCTCACCCTGCCCTCCAACACTTTGTTGGAAAGCAAATGAGAATGACAAAGACAAATATCCTCCATTGACTTAGCAGGTGAGGGGGGAAAAGTAAAATTCCTAGAAAAAAGAATGGACTCTAAGAAGCAAGCAAGGTTACTGAGCTCAGAGGAAAGGGGAGAGCAGAAAGGCCAAAGGGAAAAATGTCAGGGACTAACAGGTATTTGGAAGGAAAGTTCAGGAAAATAGATTGAGGTTACAGGGGTGCTATTGATACAGTTAACAGATTTGTCTTTCCCCCATTTCTTGCAATTTCCCCTTATTTGGCATTAACAAGATTAATAATTTGTCTTTCCCCATTTGTTGCAGCTTCCCTCTCCCCTTAATGAAAACAAACTGGTGATCACCCGTCTCGGTGAGGTGCTGACCCCTTCTCCCTTCCCTTAAGAAGAAAAATGAGGGCCTCCCTGGTGGCTCAAGGGGTTAAGCACCGCACTATGAAGCAATCTGCAGCCTCTGCAGCACGAGTTCGATCCCCGGGCTGCCAGGAGCGACCCACATGGTGCAGCAGACCTCTCCTGACTCACCTGCTGCTCCCCTCAGCAGTGTATTTCAGTCAATCTGCCTGTTCTGTTCCACACTCTGTCTCTGGTGAATCCTGTCTCACACACACACACACACACATCTTCCCCCTGCACGTCTGGCCTGTACCCAGCTCTTGTATGCATAAATAAATTTTTTTTAAAAAAGAGGGAAAATGAGGGCCTCCCCGGTGGCGCAGCGGTTGAGCGCCGGGCTGCGAAGCTGCCCGCAGCCTCTGCAGCGCCGGTTCGATCCCCAGCCGCTGGGTGAGGGTCCCACATGGCGCGCAGACCTCTCCTGCCGCCCGCTGCTCCCCTCAGCAGTGTATTTTGTCGGTCTGTCTGTTCTTCTCCCTACTCTGGCTCTGGTGAATTCTCTCACCCTCCCGCGCTTCTGACTGTACCCAGTGCTTGTATAAATAAATTAATAAATCTTTAAAAAAAAAAAAAAGGGAAAATGAGACACCCACCTGTCTCTGTGCTGACCCCTCCCCGACTCCTTCGCAGAACCCTGCCCAGATCTCCCCCTTGTATAAATACCCCTGCACTCTGCCGAAGAGCAGGGCTGTGGTCTTTCGGACATGAGTCTGCCGCCCTCCTCGTTTGTCGACAAATAAAACCGCTTTCCTTTTCCTCAAACTCAGTTTCCTTTTATTGGCTGAGGGAAACTGGGACTGGCTCTCAGTAACACTATTACAGAGTGACCTTGGGTGGGGGTTGGGGGGGTCTCTTGACGAGCAATTACTTGACAGTGAATGAAGTGACACAGGGGGCGCTTCAAGCAGAGCGAACCTCCGGTGCCAAAGTCCTACACGGAAAATGTGGTTATTGTCAGCGAAGTTAATAGGGCCTGTGTGTGTATGTGTGGGGTGGGGGGTGCGCAGAGAGTGGAATGAAAGCTGACATACAGCCCTGTTTTTGTCATGGTGATTTGATAACTGCCATAGGAATGGTGATTTGATTTTCCCCTGGGTTGGACACCACCTAGGAAGTCAGCCCTAAGTCTGGGGAAACAAACTGATCAGCAGCCATGAGGGAGATAAATAAATAGATAGATAGATAGATAGATAATTGCACAGACATGAAATCCAAAGGGTAAGAGTCTAGCAGAAAGGACCCTCACGGGGCCTCCCTGGGGGCGCAGGGGTTAAAGAAAGCGCAGTCAAGCTCTCGCCTGCCACTGCTGCAACAGATGGATCCCCCACCGGCCAGAAGCAGCGCATAAAGGGCGCAGCAGACCTCTCCAGTCCCACCCGCTGCTCCCCTCACCAGGGTGTTTCAGCAGATCCGCCTGTTCTGACCTCTGCTCTCACTGGTGCCTCCCCCCCCCCACCTCTGGTCTACATCCCAGTGCTTGCCCCCCGCCCCCAACACACACACACCACAGTGCAGGCAGGGGCACACACTAAACCCAGTTGCCAAAGAGAAAAGTCGATCAGACGGAAGAAGATGCTCTCACCCAGTGGGAGCAGGTGTTGACGGTTGAAATGGGCCGGGAGATTGGATTCCACATGGGAACCGAGATGATTTATTTTGGGGGGCGATGTGCTGGGCCCTGGAATATTTTGGTTAAGTGCAAAGTGGAGGGTTGCGATGAGAACACGCTGAGTCCTGCGTGTGAGGTTAACAACGGTGAGGAGGTGTAGTGGCAGGAAGGACCACCGTGCAGGTTTTCTAGGATCCCATGCAGACCGGGTAAAGGAGGAGTCAGAGTCCTCAGTGGCTTTTTGCAGGTCTTTTATTGGGATTTACCCGGTACACAGCAGACAGGGGTGCTGGGGGGCGGGGAGGCTGGCAGGCCTCCCAGCCCCCAGCAAATCCTCACTCTACCTGGGCTCTCCGGCCTTCTCTGCTTCTCTCTCGGCCTTTCCATCAGCACTGGCGAGCTCCGAATCGCGGTCCTCTCTTCCCTGACAATTCTTGCTGCCTTGGGGGGTCGTTGGGTGGTCTTCTCGGGGGTCGTTGGCTGGTCCTCTCGGGCATCTCCTTCACGCCAGGTCTCGTCCTGTAGCTCCTGGACCTTGTCCATCTCCTGTGTCGCCATGATGCCTCCAGTGTCATCACAGGCAAACACAGTCTGTTACAACTCCTTAGTCCCTCCAGGTCTTCGGATGGCTCCATACCCAATTGCATGGATCATCTTGCTGACTTACACCAATTGTAGGGTCAGGAATGGACATAGTGCAGGTTTTCTAATCTAGCAGACCAGGTAAAGGAGGAGTCAGAATCCTCAGTGGTTTTTTTTGCAGGTCTTTTATTGGGATTACCAGGTACATGGCAGGCAGGGGTGCTGGAGGGCCGGGAGGCTGGCAGGCCTCCCAGCCCCCAGCAAGTCTTCACTCTATCTGGGCTCTCTGGCGTTCTCTGCTTCTCTCTTGGCTTCTGCTACTTCTTTTTCAGTTTCTCTTTCAGCTTCTGCTGCTGCTGGCGTCCCCGTGACGCCGCCCTTAAAAGTCCAGTCTCTCAGCCCAGGTGTACCCACTCCAGGTGCCCCCCATCAGGCATGCATTCAGGACCACAGGGTTCCCTCATCTATCCTGATGGCGGGAAGGCAGAAAAGCCTGATACCTTTTACCTTACCCTACAGGAGGGTTCTGAGAGTGACAGGGGGAGCACCTGAGCACCTGAGACAGTCTCCCGCGCGTGTGCAGTCACTGGAGCGTCAGTTACTTTTCGAGGTGTCTCCCGAAACACAGACAAGACACTGCGATGCTTGGTGGAGCGAAGCCCGGAGCAGGTCCAGGGCGCGCACCGTGGTGGGGCTCAGGGCCTGGGCTGGGGTCTGAGGGTGAGGGGGGAGAGGCAGCCGCTCCGGCTCGCGCGCCAGGGGCTCTGGGGCCACCACCTGGGCCCTGGCCGCGGGGGCGCGGGGGCGGGGAGGGCGCACACCTGCGGAGCCGGGCCGGAGCACAGAAGGCGGCGTCTCGGCGGTTCCCGCGGGCCTGGGCCCCGCAGCGAGGGCGGACGCGACCCCCGGGAGCGCCGGAGAGAGCCCAGAGCGAGTCAAGTCCCCCTGCTCCGCGTTTTCACAACCATGATGGGTGTAGAGAGGCAAGACCCTGCCAGCCCCCCGCTCCTCAGCCCGGGATCCCCGGCCCCTCGGCCCCCCGCCCGCCCGCCGGCGCCCGCCCAGAGAGCCTGGGGAGTCGGGGTTCGCGGGGGCCGGGAGCCTCCCCCCCCCGGCCCGGGCCTCCCGCCCGCCCTGCCCCGGGCGCCCAGCTGCGGTGTCCCGGAGGACGCGAGAGGCCCTCGCCAGCCCCGGAGCCCCGGGACCTCCGCCCGCGAGCCCGCAGCCCTGCGGAGCCGCCCCTGCAGCCGCCGCCTCCCGCCCGGAGGCGGGACCCCGCGCGGCTCCTCGGCGGCCCCCGACCCCGCGCCGGGGGACGGCGCGCACCGCGGGGGCCGCCGAGGACTTGGCCCCGCGCAGGGCGGGACTGGGGTGAGCGTCCCTCGATGCTCTGCCCGGGGGGCGGGTGGACGACCCTGGAGGCGCCGCGGACCCCAGAAGGCGGACGCGGCCCGGGAGCTGCGGGAGGAGACCTGGCGGGGCGGGGGGAGCTGCCGGCGGGACCCCCAGGGCCCCGAGCCCGACGCCCCATCCGGGGCCCCCACGGACGGCGGGGACTCGGCCACGCCAGAGGCTGCGGGCTGGGGCGGGTGATGCCTTCTCCGTGGTGCCCGGGGGTGTGGGAACGAGGGGATCCTCTGCGCCCCCGGAGAGGAGAGTCGAGGCCTGGGGGCGCGGTTCTCCGCAGCAGGCGGGAGAATCTCAAAAAGCCGCTCAGACCAGCCAAAAGCGGGCGCCCAGGGCTGGCGCCCCGACCTTATGGGACGCAGCCCCGGACCCTCACAGCACCTGTGGGCGAGCCCCGTTGGCTTCAGAGCGAGGGTGAGGGAGAAGGAACCTCTGGGGGCAGGTGGGGACGAGGCCTGTGGGGGGCCCCACGGCGGAGAGGGGCCCGGAGCGCCCCCGCGGGGAGCGCGGTCTCCATGACCCGGCATAGGGCTGGCCTGAGCGCAGGGCGCCTGGCAGCGGCGGCATTGAGACCTGGTGCCAGGGGACCGCACTGAGTGCCCCTACGGCTGGGCTGTTTCCCCCCGGGAGAGCTGAGTGTCTCAGACCTCAGAGTGTGCACAGCTGGGATGGGGGGTGGCTGGTGCTGAGACCGCAGCCTGGAGAAGGCCCGCAAGCTGGACGCCCCTGTTGGGAAGATGGAGTCTGCCCTGACTGAGCAGTGGTTGCCCCTGGAGGGAGCAGGGCTGTGGGGGCCAGTCGAGAGCGATCCTGGGGAGTGGGGTTGCAAAGGAGCTGCCTGTGGGTTGCTCCCTGGCCAGCCGGGGATCGAACTTGTGCTGCAGTGGCTGCAGTAAGCTTCATAGGTTGTGTCTTAACCCCTTGAGCCACCTGGTAGGCCTGAGAAAGTGACGTTTAAGGCCTAAAGGAAGTAAGAAAAGTTACTATAATAAGGAAATGAGGGACTAATACTAATATCATTTTTGTCATTAGCATTATTATTACAGTAAATGTTAATATACTATTTTTTAAATGTTAATATACTATTAATATCATTGCTTTCTCTGGCTTTTAAATAGATGGGGCAGCAGTGTCTAGTACCCAGTTTTTATTATAGGGCAAATCACAACGAGAACTCCTGGGAAACTGAAGAGTGACCTGAGACACTATTGCTAGTTTATAAGGGCAGAAGCAAAGCTAAGATGTGAATGGATTGTGCATGGAGTCAGTGCAAACAAAAAAGCAGCACTGAGAGAAAAGGCCAGTCCCAGACTGATCTCTGTCCATGCTGCAAGTCTGGACAATCACATAACATAATCTTCAGACCCAAAGGGCGTCAACAAAAAGACATCTCTGAAACCACAGAAAAATGGCAACTGCCGCTTCAGTCAGGGAACATGTAGTGTGTAACATAGCAGCCACAAGACAGGACATTCTGTGCTCAAGCTGTGTTTCCACCAGAACATTTGTTTTGTTGTTAGGGGTAGGAATGAGCCAGAACCATCTGGGAATAATTAAGGAGACATGGAAATACTTGCTGGTTATCCAGTCTAGCACAAGGCTGAGAATAGGTGGGTGTCTAATAAATTCTTACTGGATTACACTGAATAGGGGGAATCAACACTTTTTCTTTTTTTTTTTTAAAGATTTATTTATTTATACAAGCACTGGGTACAGTCAGAAGTGCGGGAGGGTGAGAGAATCCACCAGAGTGAGAGCGGGGAGCAGAACAGGCAGACTGACGAAGTACACTGCTGATGGGAGCAGTGGGCATAGCATTAGAGGTCTGCACACCATGTGGGACCCTCACAGCTGGGGATCGAACTGGTGCTGCAGAGGCTGTGGGCAGCTTCAGAGCCTAGCACTCAACTGTTGTGCCACCGGGGAGGCCCAAGGGATCAACTCTTGATTGTGATTCATACACAATTTTTTTTTGACTTATTAACTTGGACTAATAATCATTCTTTGTAAGTCAGGGGAAATTATAAAAAAGAATAAAATGAAAAACAGGAAAAGAATCCAAATGCTTGAAGACTCATGATTGTCAATTTGTTTTAGTTGCTACAGTATTTTTTAAGTTACAATGTCAAGTGTTTCATTCCCTAATAGTCACAGGCTTCAGGTGGACTGATGGGCGAGGACAAAAAACAGCATGTGGGTTTAAGAAAAATAAAACAAAGCAAAACACCACATTCTTCAACTGAAGTAATAGCAAAGTTGAAAAAACATCTTTGGTACATTTTTAGGTGTATTTATTACCCAAAGGTAATTTCTAATTTCACTTTAATGGGAGAAAAAAGTGAAATGGAGGTATGGAAAGATTCTGATTGTGCTGTACATCTCTGAATGTGCCACACAGCTCAGAACTCAGTCTCCTAATTGTCTGGGAATTCTCAACTGAAGGGGAGAGGGCAGGGGCAAGAGAAGGGAAATGTGGCTACTGACAGATTTCACTGACTCGGTAATCACATGAGAAGCAAGATATAAATGACCATGCATCTTATTGTCTTTTTTTTTTTAAGATTTATTTATTTATACAAGCACTGGGTACAGTCAGAAGCACGGGAGGGTGAGAGAATTCACCAGAGTCAGAGCGGGAAACAAAACAGTCAGATGGACCGAAATACACTGCTGAGGGGAGCAGCGGGCTGCAGGAGAGGTCTGCGTGCCATGTGGGACCCTTGCCGTGGTTGGGGATCTAACGGGCACTGCAGAGGCTGCAGGCAGCTTAGCAGCCCAGAGCTCCACCGCTGCGCCACCAGAGGAAGCCCTCTTATTGTCTTCTTTTAGAAACACCCTTGTGTCTTTTCACAGTGGGCGAAGCACTGCAGAATGTCTGCTCTCTGGGTGAGTTGCTGGGCCCAGGTCCCTGTACTGTCTGGAGAGTCCTTCAGGCCGGTCCGCAGAAGAAACTCAACACAGGCCCTGTGCTGCCCTGTGCAGGCCAGATGCAGGGCTGGAAACAGAAGCCACAGGAACTAAGCGCATGACCTCCCAGAACAATAATGACCTGGTGAGTGGGTTGCTGCTTATAAAAAGACTGATTTTTTCAATTCTACAGATATCATATGTCCACAATTTATCCTATGACTCCGCCTATATGGGATCAAAACATTTTTCCTTTCTATGGAACTGGGGAGGAAATGTTTTAAAGATAACAAAACCGGTTGGAGAGGATTTAAGAGATTTGTCTAAAGCAACAAAATGAGCTGATGAGAAATAGGAGACTTTAAAGGTATAGAGAACTTTGAAAATTTCAAAGTTTTGTGAATTCTTTATTTAAGTGAAAATGTCACGATGAATAAAAATGACAGGACCAAAAAAAAAAAAAAAAAAACCTACTGCTAAATTTCCCATTCTAGTTAAAGATCAGTAATGAGGGTTTCTGATGTGTGGCAAGCCGGACTGCTCTGAGGTCCTTGTGAAGAAAGTCTGTGATTGTCCCCCCATGCCATTATCTGTGAGTCTTTCAAGCACCACTAATATTCACTAAACCCTTGCAAGAGGGCCATACACACAGTGTTACCAGAGGGTTTATCACAAAATTCAAATCTAAATAATTAACTCTGAAAATACCTTTCTCATCCCTAAACTTAAAAAATTATAGTGAATATAGTTTTTAAATACATTCCAAAGAGATAGGACCTATAAAGAATCTATGTGATAGCTGGTGTCATTGTAGATTAAGAAACATATGGTTTAAAATAATAAAAACAGCAATAATAGCAGCAGTAGTGAGCAGTAGGCATCATTGCTGCTGTGGTAACAGTATAATAGAGCTTTGCAAACAGAGATGTTATTTTAAGGAAAAGTTGCTGAATTACTAGAGAAATAATATTAAAACCAATGCTTTTAATATAAAAGTCCATGCATTATTTACATTCAGTTTACTAGGTAGATGCAAAATGAAGTCATACCTGATCTATTTTTTTCATCTTTAGAGCTGATGTCAGCACCCAAGGATAAGAGCGTCTGGATTGTGCTTATATGTCCTTCCTGAGAGTTCAAATAAACTTGTTATCACTGTGATGATGAGGATAAAAGCAGCCTTTAAACACAAACTCAAATGTATATTAGGTACTTTTTGTAAAATACTCAACTGCTAAAACTGAATTTTCACATCTAAAGGAGGACAGTATTTACATCACTTTTAAGTAAAGATGTTGGTGACATTTAGTTACTAGAATACAGATGATCAACTTTTTAGGCCAAACTATCAACCAATACAATTGGGTGTAAGTACAAGGAGTATAGTTTTGTGACTTATACAGAACACATAGTTCTCAAATCTCTAAAGCAAACATACTCAGCAAAAATCTTTAGGGCGAAATAAACTAGGAAGACTATAACCTCTCTTGGATGGGGTTCTTATCACAGCTAGCACTACTATTTATGAAGTAATTTATATTCTTCTTGTCTAGCCCATTAGCCTATAAGTATGTGGTGAGACAAAATGAAGATTGTAGGTTCCCTCTTCATATGGAGGGACCCACCAGCTTTTTTATCCCTGTGGTTACTGACAATCTTTTTTTTTTTTTTTTTTTTTAAAGATTTATTTATTTATTTATACAAGCACTGGGCACAGTCAGAAGCCCAGGAAGGTGAGAGAATTCACCAGAGCAAGGAACAGAACAGGCAGACTGACGAAACACACTGCTGAGGGGAGCAGCGGGCAGCAGGAGAGGTCTGCACACCTTGCGGGACCCTCGCCCCGTGGCTGGGGATCGAACCGGCGCTGCAGAGGCTGCAGGCAGCTTCGCAAGCAAGCGCTCAACCGCTATGCCACCGGGGAAGCCCACTGATGATCTTCTTAACCTACCCTCATCTATATGCCTGCTTTCTCATAGGGAGAATGTAGGCAGGAGAGCGGAGCTCAGGAAAAACTTTATTCCTGCAACTAGAAAAACAAGTAAAGGCAGATAGCATGTAAGACAGGACATGACCAGATATTATCCTTGTGAAAAGTTGTTTGTGTGTCTTAAATATTTTATACACTGAAGAGCCCAGTAAATGCATTCTTGCTACAGTTAAGGAAAACTTTCTGAAGTTCAGTATAAATATTGAAAGCTAGGAATTTCATGCAATTTTGCAAACAACACTATTCCTGGAAACAAAAAATGGTGCGAAGGAACACAAAGTTCAGGCATTAATAGGGAGTAGAGGTATTTTTTATAGTTTTTACAAAGGAAAAAGAAAAGTCAGGTTTCTATTTAAATGGACACAGGGCTACAGAATCATGAAAATTTCAAGAGTATATCATGGGCAGCTTCTTCTATAGATGGAGCTAAAGAAAACAGCCCTAAGGAGGAAATAAGCAGCAACAGAATAAGGCAAGCCCAGGGAAGCAGGGACACGGCTACAAAAAGAAACAGACCTTAGCTGCATAATGAAGCGCTGTGAAGTGGGTGGCTCTTGCTCTCACATCTATGTCAGTGCCAAGTTCAGAGACCAAGAATCGGATGGCTTCATCCTGCCCAGTGACTGCTGCCCTGTGTATAGCCTGGGCCCCCAGGGAATCTTCAGCAGAAACACAAACCTAACAGATTGGAGAAAGAACAAAATAAGCAGAAGAACCCTGGTCGATGGCTCTTTTTTGACATTCTGGCAAAATTCTGTTGTCTATGAACAGTTTTTTGGGCAGATGATACTGTTTTTGTCAGATCCTTCAAGGATTTTGGCAAAACAAAAAAAAAGGTTCATAGTCAACCATTTAGGCTAAAGTGTCAGAAGCATAGTCAGTAGGGAATTTGTTGTTATTATTAAACTATAAAGTAGCTTGGTAAATGTTAACTTTGCTAACTGCTTTATACATATGATTTAATTATTACAGTAACCTTTTGGTGAAATTTGTCACCATTTTATTTCGTTTATTTTTATTTATTTTCCCATGACCATGCCTTATGTCCCCTTTGATCCTTTCTTTTTTTTTTTCAAGATTTATTTTTATTTATTTCTACAAGCACTGGGTACAGCCAGAAGCACGGGAGGGTGAGAGAATTCACCAGAGCCAGAGCGGGGAGCAGAGCAGGCAGAAGGACCAAGGTACACTGCTGAGGGGAGCAGCAGGCGGCAGGAGAGGTCTGCACGCCATGTGGGACCCTCCTCTGGTGGCCAGGGAGCAGCTGGTGATCGAACCAGTGCTGCAGAGGCTGCGGGCAGCTTTGCAACCCAGTGCTTAACCGCTGCGCCACCGGGGAGGCCCCCCTTTGATCCTTTCTCCCTCCCCCTTCCCTTTCACCTTAAAACCTCACTTTGTTTATTAATGGCCACTAGTTTTATAAGTATTTTACCTTGGCAAATCACCCACTCTGTATTAATAATGTCCAATATTTGTCATTCCGACTTGCTCAAACTGCTACTTTGCTGTAAATGAAAATATTTTGTCTGTCTTTATTATTTTTTAAAGATTATTTATACAAGAACTGGGGTACAGTCAGAGGCATGGGAGGGTGAGAGAATTCACCAGAGACAGAGCAGGGAGCAAAACAGGCAGACGGACTGAAGACACCGCTGAGGGGAGGAGCGGGCGAGAAAGGAGAGGTCTGCTGCACCATGTGGATTTCTCCCTGGCCGGCCGGGAATCAAACCTGCACTGCAGAGGCTGCAGACAGCTTCATAGCGGCGCTCAACCTGCTGCGCCACCAGGGAGGCCCTTGTCTGTCTTTACTGCTGAACAGCATTCCATAGTGTAGAATACCACACCTTAATCTAAACTTCGATTGATGTGCATTTAGGCTGCTTCTATACTCTAACTATTGTAAACAGTGCTGCAACATTGTAGAACAGTTTTTTGAGTCCATAGTTTTACATTCTTTGGATAGATGCCCAGGAGTGGGATTGCTGGGTCATGGGTTATTTCCAGTTGTAATTTTTTTTTTCCATTTGTAATTTGTTAAGGTAATTCCAGATCACTTTCCAAAATAGTTGCATCAGTTGACATTTCCACCAACAGTGTAATAGTGTCTTGTTACTGATCTTAAAAGAGGGAGCTCTCAGTTTCTCACCATTAAGTATTCTGTTGGCTGTAGTTATAAAATATGACCTGCATTATATTAAGGTCCTTCTATTTTTCTCTTGTTCAGAGTTTTTATCATAAATGTTACTGAATATTTCTCTGCATCTATTGGCAGTATTATGATTTTTATCTTTTGCTGATTTTTAGCTTTCCTTTTGTAAAATGCATTATAGTGATTCAGTTTGTCTCCATTTTACAGATGGAAATACTGAGGTCAAAGGGTCCACAGGGGGGATGTGGCAGAGCTGGGTTTAAGCCCAGGATTTGAATAACTATTTTTCCTACTTTTTCTATGACTAAATTTTACAGGAAGACCCAAAGGAGTAGAACCAAACCATTTCTATACCTTTTGTGTTTCGAGGAGCAGCCTGGCTATCGTGATGTGACCACACTGAATTGCATCCATAAATGGTGTGAGACCACACTTGTCTCTGCAGTCTGGTTTGTAATGGCACCTAGATCCCAAACCCAAAATAACAGAACTTAGAAAGTCATTGCTTCAAACTCAATCAAGTGACTCGACCACCTACAGTAAATGACATGCCTTCCAAAATCCTATGAAAATCTGGAGTACTCTTACTTTCTCCCTCTCCACACCCCCACAGACTTCAAGAAGACCTCCAATGGTCAGGATGTTGCACCTGCTTGCCTCTTGCCAGCTTCTTCCTCCCTGTGTTTACTGCAGCCTACCATTTTCCTGGCCTTATCTTCTACCTGGGCTGAATTCTACAAGTCCTTCTGTTCTAACTTCTTTATTGTTCCACCTTTTGTCCCTGTCTTCCTTGTCCTACATCTTCATGTTTCTATCGTCATCATTTTTTCTTGTTTTAATCTTCTTGGCCCTACCTTCCAGGAATACTACCTTTTTCTGTTTCCACCTTGTTTTTGATCCTACATTTCCCCTGTCCTACCTTCTTCTGGTACTTCCTTTTTCCTCTCCCACTTCTAATCCTACCTCCTTCTGGTCCAGCACCCTACTTATCCTATACTCTTCCATTCTATCCTCTTCTGATCCTATATTCTTTCAGTTCTTCTACTGGTCTTAACATCTTGTGGGTCCTACCTTCTAAAAGCCCTACCTTATACACTCTACATTTTCCTACTCCAATCTTGTTTTTGGTTTTATTTTCTTTTTGGTCCTACCTCTTCCCATTTATACCTTTATCATCTTCTACATTCTTCTGTTCCTACTTTCTATGGGTTCTACCATCTTCCTAGTACTACTTTCTTCTCAGACCTATTCTCTAGAATCCTTCCACCCTGTACCTACCTTCTACCTGACCTACATTCTTCTGGTCCTACCTACTTTAGGTCCAATCCTCTACCTGTCTGACTTTCTTCCTCTCCTGTCTTTTACCATTCCTACCATATGCCAGTCCTGCTTAATACCTACCCTACCATCTTGGCCCTGCCTTCTACCAGTCCTATTGTCTTCTTGGTTCTACCTTACTCATTCTCCTATATTTATCAGCTCCTACTTTCTTTATGAGTTCTATTTTATGGTCCTATCTTCCTCAGCTCCCAACTCTTTCCTGGCCTACCTTCTTTTCCTCCAGTTGCCCAGCCCTTTGCTACCTTTGCACTTGCTGATCCCCTCTGCTTAGAACATTATTTCTTCATTCTTTACTTGGCAAACTCTAACTCATCCTTCAAATAAAATCTTCAATGTCATCTCAAGAGGTCTATCTTCTGTGCCTAATCTATAGTAACATCTTATTTTGTACTTTTCCTTGGTAGTATTAGTTTAATTTATAATTTTATATCTATTTGTACATTTGTCTATACTTGGCTTCCATACTAGACTATAGGTAGTTAAAGAAAAGTTTGTTTTGCTTATCACCTAGCACCTGATACATAGGAAATCCTCAAAAAATGTTTGTTGGGTGAATAATGAAAGTATATTTATAAATTTGAAGACAATCAAGAATGTTCTGATTTGTAGGAGGCAAGTCCTACTACATATAGACAATGCTTTCAGGCACTGCATTAAGCCTTCTTCTCTTCTTACTATACATTGTTTCCTCAGGTAATATCTTTTACTCTTATGGAATCAATCATCCTTTCCATGTTGATGAGGTACACATTTCTATCTTAATCCATACTTCTTTGAAATTTAGATCTGTGTCTTCACCTGCTTGACATCTTTGCTTGCATGTACCATTGGCATATGCAATCGACATGTCTAAAAGTGAAATTATTGTATTCTACACCCCCCCCCCAGCTTGTTCCTCCTTGAGTGTTCTCCATCTTAGTAAAAAAAACCAGCACCACTGCCAGCTACTTAAAAAACCCAAAAGTCAACCCAACCCCGCCTTCACCATCTCCCACAGATTTGTTGAGTCTACTCCTTAAGTAGCTCCAAATCTTTCTCTTCATCCCTACAATCAGCTTTAGTCCACCTACTATTACCTTTCCCAATTGGTTTTGCAGCACCTGCTGTTGCTACTCCTCCAAATTATTTTCTATTTTCCAACCACTTAAACAGTTTAAGAATATTCAGTGGCATCTTATATGCATAGAAAAAAACCTCTAAAATCATTCACATGGCTGGAGTTGTAAAATATGCCCAGCATTATAAACCTGCCCTTCCTGCCCAGTTTCATCTCACACCATTCTCCCTATACATACTGAATTTTTTCAGATTCTCCAATGTATTGTGCTTTTTCCACCTTCAGGTCACAGTTTAAATATCACTGGGGTTGAGTCCTTACTCCTAGGCCAAATGAGGTGCTTCTGTCAGACATTCCCACAGGGACTCTCCAATTCCTTGTAATGCTATTCTCACATTGTACAGTGTCTTTTCTGTTAGCATCCTGAGGGGGAAAACAACATTTGAGGTCTCTTTTCTGTTGTAGCCCTTGCACCTGGTATAGTCGCTAGTTTATATTCAGCACGGAATGAATATTTGTTGAATGAACATGTAAATGTATTTTTTTTCACATTGCTTAGCTATTTTTGTTTTGTAAGTCTTTGGGTTATCTGCTTATAGCCTTCGCTTATTTCTCTTTTGGTAGTCTAGTTTCTTTATGAACAATCTGAGCATTGTATGTAGCATCAATATTAACTTTATTATAATTAGCAAATATTTTCCTCAGTTTGCTGTTTTTTCTTACCTCTGAAGAAGCACCTTTACTGCCTCTAAACAGCCATGCATTGCTGGGAGAAGAGAGTTGAGAATGAGAGCTTTTTAGTGTCTATTTTGAATGTTTCTTTCCTCTCCCTGCCCCATCCTTTTAGCTTTGACTTGCAGGAAGAAGTAATTAAATTACATATCCCGCTATTATTCTGGAAATATAATAAAAATTTAGCTGGATAAATGGTAAAGAATGTTTTCATTTTTCAGGCACATAGCCAACATCTGATTATCTTGTCTTTATGAATATTGTCATTGCAAAATTTTTTTTTAAAGACTTATTTATTTTTATATAAGAGCTGGGGTACAGGCCAGAGGCGCCGGAGGGTGAGAAGATCCACCAGAGACAGAGCGGGGAGCAGAACAGGCAGACGACCAAAATACACTGCTGAGGGGAGCAGCAGGTGAGATAGGAGAGGTCTGCCGCACCTTGTGGGATCCTCACCGGCCAGAATTGAACCCACACCGCAGAGGCTGCGGATAGCTTCACAGCACGGTGCCCAATGCGCTGCGCCACTGGGGAGGCCCTCATTGCAAATTTTTAATCCTTACTTTCGGGCTGCAAATCCATAGTGTCAGATTTTGCCCAGAAAATGCAAAAACATTTTAATAGCATCCCATGACAAAATAATCAGGAATTTAATTCTCCTACTAAAAACAAACATAGATAATAATAAAAAAATTTCTTTCGACTCTCTGTTCTCCCTTAGTTTGTATGAATGACTGGGTGCTGATTGCTTCTCCAAAAGAGTAGGGGAGCTAGTCAAACATTTCATAAGCAGAGGAAAGTTCTACTTATAAAGATTTAAAAAGGATTCTTTGGTACCTAACTGCTCACTATAGCTAATAGTATTATCTTTTGCAGGTTTCCTGAACTGTACCATATCACTGGTATTAATTTTCAGAGAAAATAAAAATTCTGTATTATAATTCACTGCACTTACCTAGAAAGTTAAAGATTATTTTCTATATTTATTTTCTATAATTATTTTCTATATTTCTTGATCCAGAGCTCCTTAAGATCTATTTTTATCTAACACCATAGCAATTTTGCTTTTTACTAATATAAAATAATCTACAAATGGATAATTCAAAGAATATACTCCTACTGATGAGCACTATCTCCCAAATTTATATTTGACATTATCACTAGGTAAGATAAATTACAATCAAGCCCAGATATTTAATTATCAGCACTTATAAGGATGTATCACTTCTCCCTCCTGCCTTTAATCATCACTATCACCATCATCATAACAACAGTAACAATAAAGTAAACATAACCAAGAATGTGGCCAGTTGTTCTGTGCCACTGTGCCAAGCACCGTGTTAAGCAATTCACATATGTCTGCTCCTTACACCCTGTGTCACCCCCGTAATACGAATATCCTTATCATTATTTGGTGATAAGGGAAATTGCTCAGAGACAGTTCCTTGTCCCAGGTCAATGACTTGTTAGAAGACAGAGAGGGGATAAACATGAAAAGTGAACTAATACGAGAAACAAGAGTACTTCAAGTACCAAATTACATTAGTTGTAGAAACTAAATGTATGCCAAAGTACATCAAAGCTACTTGTTCCCTGCCCCTATTTTCCAAAACCCTCCATTTTGCCATGGATGACTCAGTCTAGGTGCTGTTTTGCATTAGCAGATGAAGCAGGCTGTACATCCTGCTTGTGTCCCTACAAAGCTGAAGGTCATACCTGCAGTATGAAGAGGTGTTCTTCCAATTCTGCTCTCTGTCTTCCAGGCAGCTGGGCAAGTTGTGAGCAAGTATTGAAGGACCAGAGGATCACCTTCTCGGCTGGCAATGTGGAAACTGTTCCAACCATCCTTGTTTCTCAGGAGTGGATTGGCACCATGGTCTACAAGGTCCTGGATCACCTCGAGATTCTTCTTGGCACAAGCCATCATCAGAGGCGTCCTAAGGCCAATCAAGACAAGCTGTCAGGTGGAAGAGTAGCTGAAACACTAGAAGTGTGCAGCTAGGTTTTTAGAAAAATGCAAATCTTTGGCAGAGATGGAAAACCTAGAGGTATTGGGAATCTGGAAAGCAGGAAAAGAGCTTTCACTGGCAACTTCTCTGCCTGCTGTGAGGACCCTGAGAGAAATAACAAGGGGGAAAATAATTGTAATGTAGAGCATGCCTGCAAAGGAGAATACTGAGGCCAAGCTACTTCTGAAATAGTTTATATTTAGCAGGGTAGTGAACTGGGACAGAGTTGATCAAAATCATAGAGACTCATGAATTTCTGCATAATCTCCAATCAGAAAATGGGTCTGAAAAGAGCACTTGACATAGCATAGCACCTGTTCATAAAGAGCCCCTGCTCATTGGTGAAGCAAATGAAATAGTGTGATCATAATAAATATTTGAACTTAGTTGTCTCCACAATTATCAGAGCATAAACTATATTCATACCAAGCTCTGATCTTCTCCAGGATCAGTGTAAGTCATTTCACTTCTACAAACTTCCAGTTTCTTGTTTGCAAAATGTGTGATTATAATAAATTTCTGAACTTAGTTGTCTCCACAATTATCAGAGCATAAACTATATTCATACCAAGCTCTGATCTTCTCCAGGATCAGTGTAAGTCATTTCACTTCTACAAACTTCCAGTTTCTTGTTTGCAAAATGAGGGAGCTGACATCCTGGAAAGCTGAAGCAAGTCTTGTTTGCCTTAGAATTTGGTGTGTGGCAATTGGCAGGAGTCTATTATATCTACATAGTCTCTAGGTTCTGTCTTCTAGATTGCCATGACATTAATCACCAACACTATAATTACATACATATATACACACATATATTTAATGTAGTAATGAATAGCAAATAAGAAACAGATAAATGAGAGTTGGAATCTTTTGGAAGGGTTTCACATGAGGGAATGAATCGAGCAGGGAAGATATTTCAGAAAGGCAGAGAAGTGGAAATGGACAAAAATAGCTATTGTGTCTATACCTCCCAAAACATTATCAAATGAACCTATCCTTTTAATGTTTCCCCAGCTCCCAAGCTATTTCCTTATCCACAAAACTGTTTTCAGGAGTATATGAAGTAATGTACCTTTTGAACTGTCTTAAAATCAATTTACCGCAGCACCAGTAAGTCAGTGCAGTGCTTAATCACAGCCAAAGTGCAACCCTCAAAATATAACCAGGCCTTCTCCCCAACTCCACGGGGAAAGATGCAGTTTATTTAACTCTTTATGGTTGTGTGCTGTGTTTACATCAGATCAGGAATCACTCACCGGTTGGAACCTGGTTATGTCATAAACCATAAAGAGTTCATACTACATATAGTAGACAATTTATTATTTGATTATGTTCCGTTTGGTTATATTTTATACTAGTCTCTGCTTTACAAAGGAAAGCAACTGCGTGGACCCAACTGTTACCTCCGCGGGGGTAAGAACAACGCAGACCATCTACTCTATCAGAAGACTGGTGCAGGAGCCTAATCAAATAGCCTAATCTTGAGAATCCGTTGAGAAAGGCTATGGTGTGGGAGCGGACGAAGTCCATGGTCATCTACCACTTTGCAGGGAAAGGGAGAGAGCTGCGGTTCTTTCTGAACTCCCCCCACCTACCAGTCGGCCTTCTTCAGGCAGTCGACCGTGGCTCCGCGGCCCAGCAAGTACCGCACGCAGTCCCGGTGGCCCATGGAGGCTGCCTCATGCAGAGGCCGCTTGTAGTCTCGATTGCTGGCCTCGATGTCCATGTCCCAGGCCTCAACCAGGTAGGCCAGGACGTCGCGCTGCCCGTGGCGGGCGGCCAGGTGCAGGAGGGTGTCCCCGGCCGGCCCACTCCCCGCCGGGCCTCGCGAGCTCTGCAGCTCCTCCCGCAGGGCGCACAGCCGGCCCTCCTGAACCAGCCTGCAGAGCCGCCGCGGGTCCCTGGGCGCGGTCATGCGCTCCTAGTCTTGTCCTCCTCGCCGTGGGGGGGGGGGTCTGAAGCTCGGGGACCTCGGTTTCCCGTGGGGGACCCTTCCCCGACTGCCCTGCCCGGCGCGCGCAGAGGTCGCCCTTGCTAACTGGGTAGGGCTGGACCCCAAGCGGACGCGACGCCTTGTGGGCAGCTGGGAACGTGCACCCCCGGGGCTCTGGCGTCCTGCCGCCTACACTGGCTTCATTTGGGGACCAGTGGGCAGTGGGGGTGCTGCCGCGGAACCCGCACCCCTTCTGGGAGCGCCCGGGGGGGAGGAGGCAGGCTCCCGAGCAGCCCGCCCCGCGGCTGGCCGCGCGCCCTCGGAGGCGGGTGGGGCCCGCGCGCCCCTCACCCACAGCCCCCCTCTCCCCGCCGCTGGCACCCCCGCCCCGCCGCGGGCCCCGGGAGCTCGGAGGAACTCTGGGAAAGTTTCCACTCGCCTTCCCGACCCCAGCGGAAACACGGGCGGGGCGGGGCTGGCCCGGCGGCCGCGCCCCCTCCGGGCGCGCGCTCCCATTGGCCGCCCGAACAGTCCGTCCTCGCGCCCCCGCCGCACACGTGCTCCGATTGGCCGCGGGGGCAGTCTGTCCAGTCCGGCGGCGGGCTCTTCCCTGGGCTGTGGCAGGGGCGGAGCCGGCGGAGGAAGTCCGGGGCCTGTTCTGGCTGTCGCTGCCCTGGGGACGCCGGGACGGGGAGGCCGGGCGCCCGGGGCCGGCGGCGGCTGGAGCGCTGGTCTGGAGCGCCATAGTGCGTGAGGCCGCGGACGTGGCAGGGAGCGCGGGCGGGGCCCTGCCTGTGGACACTTAGCCTTTTGGGGTTCCGAGTGGGGAGCCGGCCTCGGGGTCAGCGAGCGGGTCTGCGGGGGAGGTGGGGGGTCCGGCTCCCGGCTGAGCGCCAGTGTGGAGGGGGCGGCCTGCCTGCGGGGGCTCGGCGGGGCGTGCCCGGGGGAGGCCGAGGGGCACCCCCACGCTGCATCCTGCGCCCGGAGGAGAGGGGCGCTCGTGGTTTCTCGGTGATTGTAGGAGTCACGGGGGATGTGGTCTCGGCTGCCCGCAAGGCAGGATTTCCTTTTCTGCTCTAAATTTTGACCTTGGGCGAGTCATTTTATTGTGTCCCCTTTACGTCTTTTCCACTTGGCACCCTTCCTCCCCTATACCTGAATATTAAGAAAATTACTGGGATAGGGGGAGGCCTTGAGCTCGTGGAGGGTATTGAGAGCTGAGCAAACTGTATGGAGTGGTGGGAAAGATACTGGTAAGGTGTTGAATTCTTTACCTGATTGTATTAGGTGCTAGTCATTTAAACCTTGTGGTGTTTTCAGTTCCTTTAGAGAGAAAATGTGTGTTGCTACTACTTGCCAGGCCTATAAGCAATTATGCTTAGATTCCGTATTGTACTCTGGTTTACAGAACACTACATTAATGGTCTAATCTGCAAATAACCTTGTGAGGCATTCAAGGAATGGAAATTGAGGCCTAAAGAAGTTAGTGATTTTCCTACTGGAAGAAAGGACCATGCTACTTAGTGAATGTCTGCTAGTGCCCGCATTGTGGGCACATAAATTAAGGGAGACAAAATGAAAATAGTCTTCTGGTACGTGCCCATGAAAACAAGCCTATTTTACTGATGAGCAGATTGAATTTGTTTAACTTCCTGAAATATATAGTCATTGGGGACAGAACTAGATCCAATATAGGCTTTGCCAAAATGTTCTGTTTCAAAACCAGGAAGGTGTATATGTGCTTTAAACTGAATAAAGTTTTAGAACATGACAAGCATTATTCTGACTGCTGCTGGTGGAGTGAGTGCAAATGGAGGTTGAGACACCTGGTAGGTTCACACTTTTTGCAGCTAATGCTCCCGGCACCCTAATTACATATAACCCCACCTTTTCTTGACATATGTATCCAGTTTCCCTGATTTTTTTTTTTTAAGATTTATTTATGCAAGAACCAGGGTACAGGCCAGATACGCGGGAGGGTGAGAGGATTCATCAGAGACAGAGGGGGAAACAGAACAGGCAAACTTAACGAAATACACTGAGGGGAGCAGCGGGCAAGACAGGTCTGCTTCGCCATGTGGGATTCTCCCCAGCCGGCTGGGATCTAACCCGGGCTGCAGAGGCTGCGGATAGCTTCACAGCTCGGCACTCAACCGCCTGAACTACAAGTGAGGCCCCAGTTTCCCTGATTTTTAAGACAAAAGTGGGACACATGGATGCACAATAACAGAATATTTGAAATCCAGATGATTGTTTACTTCAGTGGTCCAAATGCAGTGCTACCTCTCCCGCCTTCTTTTTATTTTGGTCTGTGTCTCCCCTTTTCATCTATGTGAATCTCTCTACAGCTCCTATGAGTTTCTAGAGCAAAAGTCTGTCTAGAGGGGAGGGATATACACATTAAACTACGGGATGAAGCTGTTTCTGGGTCTTCCTGATTTTCCAGTTGGGCTGCCCATTTCTTTTGTGCAAACTTTGGAGTTGTGGTCTGGCCTTTATGATCTCTTTTCTCATGTAGTCACCATTGGCATTGTGATTTGTTACTTGACTGTTTCCTTTCTCTTGGATTGTATTTCCTGTCATGTGGCATTTAGCGATGGGCACTGAGGTCATGACCATTTGAGTGTGTGTGAATACCAAACATTGGTGTTAGACTTAGTTCTCTCATTTCAGGTGTGATCTCTTCAGCGTTTCTGTTTCTCATATCCCTCCATCTTTCCTAGGCTGATTTTATTTGAAGACTGAATTTGGATTCTGACTTTGCTCTTCTGGCTGTGAAATTTATCACCAAAGCATCTTAGATCTAATGTCTTCAGCTGTCACTTACATGTCTTCTGAGGACCATATTTCAAAGTTCTCCTGAAGCTTCACCTGACATTCCATAAATAACTTTAAAACAAACAAAACAACTATTTTCAAAACTGAAAATTCTCATCTTGCCTTCACTCCAGGAAAATGTGATTAGAACAAAAAATACTGTTTTTCCTTTACAAGGTAATGACATTATTAATTTCTAGCTAGAAATATCAGTTGTTTTTGCTGTTCTTTCTCTTCTAGTCTTTTCAAAAAGGACATTGGTCCTCACTTCCTCTTCTCCCTATTTTTGCTGCAGCAGCTCTCAGGTCTTTACCAATTCTTGTTTCAGTTAATAAAGTGCTTACTCTCTGTTTTGACAATTTCTGTGTCAACTGGTCCTCTACCCAAACTCTGGAGTTTCTGTTATAAAGTGTGCACACTGCTGATAAGGTAGATGATTCCTTGAATTCCCTGCATGATAAAATTCAGTTGACTTATCATAATAACCAAAGACCTTGCAGTCTGTGCCTCCTAATTTCTTTTCCTCAGGAACCTTGCTCTAATGAAACCCAACTTCCTTGTCACACCACTACTGTGTTCTTTCTCTGCATTTTGTACATACCTCTTTTGCCTTACTTGATCCTATTCATCTTTCAAGGCTGAACTCTTGATAAAGCCTTTTGCAGGCTTCCCTAGCTGTTCTCTGTTCTCAGCCATAGCACGTCAGGAACACATTTGTGTAGCTCTCATATTGCCTCTTATGTATGCTAATTTGTGTTTGTTGTGGTAGCTGCCTTATGGGCTGGCTAAGTCTTAGTCATTTTTGTATCCTTGCAGACTAAGATGGCATTTGACTCCAGAGATATTAACAGAGGAAGCTGTCAGTTTTAAAGAATTTGAGACATAGTAGGCACTTAAAAGTGGTTGTGGAATGGGTTAACATTAGAAAAAGTCTTTCAAACATAAAAATACATTCTGGTCTGCAAATAATGATCATTTTCTTTTCTTTCTTTTCACCATTCCCTTTTCCCTGTGAGAAACATGCTTAGAAAAAAGCGTTCTCCCACTTGTTTATTACAGTAAATGAGCGCTGTCTCCAGGGGAGGAATAGGTGTTTGCAAGGAGGTATGAGGCTCCCAGGAACATTGAGCCTGTAGCCTGGATCTTTTGGATTTTTAGAGAAACAGGATGTGGTGCTGGGAGGGACTTGGCTTTGTGAGCAGAGTGAGCTCTCTGGGAAGGAACTAGCACTGTGTTTCTTTCTTTCTGTTTGTTTCTTTTAGAGCTAGTGGGACAAAATATTTTTAAATTTTACTTTTTGATTGTACAGTATATTTCTTCTAGTTACATTTTCTAAGTTACTTGCCTGTTATTAAGTCTGATGATGATATTGCATCTTGATTTTTAAAAAGTGACACAAATGAAACCTGAAGTTTTTAGAAACGGTTTTAAATCTTTCTGGATATGGAAGGGAGAATGTAGAAAGAATGCTGGACTTGGGGACTCAGAAAACCTAAGTTTTGTTACCACAAGTTCTCTTGTGACTTTAAGCAAGTCTTCTTTGAGCCCCAGGTAAGCTGTGGAACAGAGGATAGTGAGATCAAATGAGAACATGGGAAAGAACTTAAAATAATATGACGCACTTAGGAACTTGCAGCTAATTTAGCATTTCAGAGCCAAAGAAGACAACTTCAACTTCTGTAGAGGGAAGCACTGTAGCCATGCATTTGTTCATTTATTCGGCAGTTATTTGTGGAGCATTGGGTGCTGGGGCTGAATGCCTCACTTTTTCTTCCCCACACTAGACCATAAAGCCTTCAGTTCAGGTGTAGAAGACATGTTCATATTTTTAAAGCACACTTTTTTTTTTAAAGATTGATTTATTTATACAAGCACTGGGTACAGTCAGAAGCGCGGGAGGGTGAGAGAATTCACCAGAGCCAGAGCGGGGAGCAGAACAGGCAGACTGATGAAATACAATGCTGAGGGGAGCAGCAGGCACAGCAGGAGAGGTCTGTCGCGCCGTGTGGGACCCACGCTGGCGGCCGGGGATCGAACTGGCGCTGTAGAGGCTGCGGGCAGCTTTGCAGCCCAGCACTCAACGGCTGCGCCACTGGGGAGGCCCCTTAACGCACAATTTTTAATAATATATAATGTAATAATTTGTACACAGGACATACTAAATAGTACTACAAATCATTGCTACAACTATCTCAGACATACTGTTGATTTTATTACTGCAAAGTGCTTCTGGACTTGAATGAATACTTTCTCCAATACTGGAGTTGGGGAATAACATTGTTAACTATGTTTAAATTGGAAGTCTCATTGATTCACTTTACCTTGTAGTTTGACCTGTGAAATACCTGAGTCCTTGTAATAAGGATTGCACTGCAGTATACCTCTCCTTTCTCTGTAGAAATAGAAGAGGGAAAGTGTCTACTTCTTAATCTTCACAGAGCCCCTCAGAGAAAAGTGGGAGACTTGTAGAGAACGAAGAAGATGAGGGTAAGATTTAGTTAGTAAAAGTGCCCTCTGTGGTTCTTAAATGCTGTCTCTCCAGTCAAGCTCCCTGTACTGGAGTGTTACTGTGATTTTTTAGGGGGGCAAAGAAGGTGTGTTTTTTTTTGTTTGTTTGTTTTACTGGACCTATTTTTTTTTTAAATAAATTTTATTTTTATATTCCCCATACGATTGCAACCCCCTTATTTTGACCCCAATCCCTCTCCTCCCCGCCATAGAGTGTCTCTGGTTCATAGTTGTTTGTTGATTTTGATTTTCACTTTCTTATAGTTATTCATTTTCCTGGTCCCTTATTTAAGTTTTCTAGATTCCTGCTATGAGTGAGACCATCCGATATTTTTCTTTTTCTTTCTGGCTTATTTCGCTGAGCATGATCCCTTCCAGCTCCATCCATGTTGCTGCAAATTGCATGAGTTTATCTTTTTTGAATGCTGAGTAATATTCCATGGTATATATGTACCACATCTTCTTGAGCCAGTCATCTATTTTTGGGCATTTGGGTTGTTTCCAAAGCTTAGCTACTGTAAACAGTGCTGCTATAAACATAGGGGTGCAGGTGCTCTTTGGAATTGATGTTTCTGTGTCCTTTGGGTAAATACCTAGGAGTGGAATTGCTAGATCATATGGAAGCTCTATGTTTAGTAGGTCCAGAAATCTCCACACAGCTCTCCATAGTGGTTGGACCAGTTTGCACTCCCACCAGCAGTGCAGGAGAGTTCCTTTTTCTCCACACCCTCGCCAACATTTGTTGTTGCTAGTTTTTTTAATATGTGCCATTCTCACTGGTGTAAGATGGTATCTCATGGTAGTTCTGATTTGCATTTCCCTGATTACAAGTGATGTTGAACATTTTTTCATATGCCTGTTGGCCATTTGTATTTCCTCTTCAGAGATGTTTCTTTTTAGCTCTTCTGCCCATTTTTGACAGGATGATTTTCTTTGAAAGAAGGTGTTTTTTTAATAATAATCTTTCTCTCCAGGAATTGTGGGCTTTTATTATATTCATTTTGTCCATTTAGGTTAACCTGTAAGTTTTGATAGCAGTTTCAAAAGATCCTGAATAATTAGGGTAAGCTTGGCTGTAGGAGCAAATAGAACCAAATGTGTAAGACCTCACAATTGAAGTTTATTTTCCTATCACTTAACAGTCTAAGTTATCCAGGTTGGAGTCTGTGTGTGTGTGTGTGAAAGTGAGAGAGGAGTGGCTCTTTTAAAGCAGTAACAAAAGGACCCAGACTGCCAGGGGCACATTCTTTTTTTTAAGATTTATTTATTTATTTATACAAGCACTGGGTACAGTCACAAGCACGGGATGGTGAGAGAATTCACCAGAGCCAGAGCGGAGAGTAGAACAGGCAGAGTGATGAAATACACTGCTGAGGGGAGCAGCGGGTGGCAGGAGAGGTCTACGTGCCATATGGGACCCTCGCCCAGTGGCCGGGGATCAAACCGGCGCTGCAGAGGCTGCGGGCAGCCTTGCAAACCAGCGTTCAACCACTGTGCCACCTGGGAAGCCCAGGGGCACATTCTTTTTTAGTGTACTTATAAGGATCCCCTGAGGAATCAGTTTTCTGTTATCTCTAAGGGGAAGAGAAATTGGGAAACAAGCATGCAAGATTTTAGGGCCAACCTGGAAGAGATAAACTCCTTTATTCACATTTCATTGATAGGAGCTCAGTCAAGACCAGTCTGCCTGCAAACTAAGACAGATAAATGTAGGTTAGCTGTGCACTGAGGAAGTTGAGGAACCACAGTTTTGTCACAAACATGTAAAAGCATTCTGTTGCACTTCCTATGACTTGTTTAATAAATTGTTTTGTAGTAAAGATTAAGAAAAGAAGCTGGGAAGATTAAAACAGAATAGAGGGATCATATCCAAACAATTCATATTTAACAAATATTTGAATTGCTATTATTTGCAAGGTATTGTGCCAGGCACTTTAAGGAATAGTAATAATAATAACAGCAATAATATTTCTTGTCTCTTTGGGCATTATAGTGATTCTTCGAGGAATAAATGTGGTTCAAGGAAGGCTGATAAGAGACTGTCCCCTTATCAGACGGCCTGACTAGTGCATGGGGTGTGCTAGTAGAGGGGTCTTAGTGGAACAGACATCAAGGTAAAGAGAGTCAGTGATAGGTAAAGGGCCAAAGTTCAGATAATCACCACTTTCAAGTTAGGCAGCAGAGACCAGGATCCTGAGGTGCCAATTTGCTGAATTCTCTTCAGGGACCACTGGATTCGAGAGTCAGGGAGATGGCATATCTAAGAAAGTTATTGCGGAAAAAGCATTGGACTGGACAAGATTCTGTTTAGAAAGATATCTTTCATACACCTCTGAGTTTTTTTTTTTTTCCCCCTCTCCTAACATCTGAGGGCTATGACATTTCTGTGAATCACTGTGATGGAGTCTCCGAGAGGGATGCAAGTACCCTCTTTTGTATAGAGGAAATGCAGTGTATCATCTTTAGGGTGTGTATAGTTTTGAAAGCCCACAAGTGGTTGTCACCTCTCTGCATCCCTTTACCTGTGCACATTCATCACTGAGCTCTTTCTACCTTTGCTTCTTGAAGAATCATGAGCAGCTTTGAACAATAAGTCCCCTTTAACTGTGTTGCAAAAGCAGTGTTACACTGCTAACTCTAAACAGTGTTGCTGCTTAGAGGAGGGAGGGAGGAACACCCCAAGATTTGAGTGACTCATGGAAGGAAGAGGTAGCTCAGCATCTTTATTTAGAGAAAGTTATATTTGAGCTGGTTTAAAAGTATATTCATAAGAATAGAAGGGTGGCTAGGACTTTACATTGGTCTTTTAAAGATAATTTTGAAAGACCATTAATGCCATTAAATAAAACGTAGATAAGTTTTAGGGACATTCAGGATAGTATCACGGGCATGGAATTCATCTATACTGTGGCATTCATCTGTACTGTGGCATTTGAAACATCACCATTCTGTGAATTCAGTGTGGCAGGTTATAACCCCCATTTTTATAAATAAGGGAATCAGAGCTTTTAGTGATTCACACATCTACCAAGTGGAGGAGGTCCGCACTTCCAAATCTGAATACACCATACAGCCTTTTAGTTAAATGACTCATTTAACTCCAGAGTTAGATGCCGGGCTCCTGGTTCCCAGCTCAGTGAATTGCAACACTTCATTTCTCAGTGACCTGAGAGGCAGATGACATACAATGTCATTTTTATGATCTCTAGCTGAAGTCAGAAAGTAATTTTTGATAAGGTAAATCCAATAATGTATTAGCTCTGCCTCCCAGGTAAGCAGTCATGATTCAGGTGACATATTATATATAGGCAACTATGCTAGTACCCAGAAGACAGAGGGTCCTGTCTAGGGGCCCCTCACCCAGCTGTTAACCTTAGCCCTGGAATATATCAGAACACTGGAGGCAGAACACTGTTAGCTCTTTCTTTTCTCCCTGCCTGTGTTAGAATTCCACAAAGTTTTATCTCAACAAGAATTTAAGATTCAGACATACTTTACAAAATAAATATGTAAGTCTACTCCTATCCATGTATACTTTTCCAAAACAATTCTTTTGGGTATTTTTGATGTTCTCTTGTCTGTCTGGTATAACTTGCAGGAAGTACTCCTGTGTGTTCTGCTCTTGCCAACTTCCACATGATGCTGTTCTGCATCAAATTCCTAGTGATCCAGGCTTGGGTTCTTGTACCCTCAGCCTTGACAGCCTTACCTTGCTCTCCTCAACCTCCTTTACCGTTTAAGTGTTTGTTGAACATGTTTTATGTGTCTGCCACCATGCTTCAGGCAGAGGGTACAGCATTGGAAAAGACAGGTTCCTTACCATCATGAAGCACACTGTGGCTCTTAGGTACATTATTAAAAAAAGACATCACTGAGTAGTTGATAGTCATTACCAATGCCTCTGTCTTCAATTATGGCATCATTGTTATATGGCTGGAGAAGGCTGGGTTAGTGATTATTTTTTGATATAGAAAACCCTCACATTCAATTTTTCCCCTTGCAAGTATAAGTAAGTCTAGAATAAGACTTAGTTTATTTTTTAACATAGAAAAATTTAAAAAATTAACAGAAAGCCTCATTCATTTATTTACCTGTCCAGGTGTAAGTTTGAAGTTTTTGTGTAGGGGCCTCCCTGGTGGCGCAAGGGGTTAAACACCGCACTATGAAGCAATCCACAGCCTCTGCTGCAAGGGTTCTATCCCTGGCCTGCCAGGGAGAAACCCACATGGCAAGGCAGGCCTCTCCTGTCTCACCTGCTGCTCCCCTCAGCAGTGTATTTCAGTCAGTCTGCCTATTCTGTTCCCCGCTCTGTCTCTGGTGAATCCTCTCACCCTCTGCATCTCTGGCCTGTGCCCCAGCTCTTGTATGCATAAATAAATATTTAAAAAAAATGTTTTCTGTGTAGAGGAATATGTTTAACAATGAAAGAATAAACTTTATGAGACCATTGCAATAAAGTGGGTGTTTTCTGTGTATAATAAGTAATTAGATGTTTTTGTTTTAAGGTATTTTCAGTGATATATAATTAGCTGTAATTGGACTGCCAGTCTGCTTTTTTTCGTTGCCATTAGATGATATCTTTGGAATTTGAAAGTTATTTCAATGTTTAATTAAAATGATAATATGTAAGCCTTGTTAAGTAGATTAAGCAGATGAGTGTATTTGTGTAGGGCTTGATTGTTTAACAAATGCTTTGGGCTGTATTTCTGATTTAGTAATTATAACACCTCTAAGACTTAGATTAGGCTGAGTGACCTGGGATCCAACAGCTCCAGGCTGGAGGGAGAAATACCACCACCACCTAGTTTCCCTTCTTAAAGTCTGTTGTCCACTTACTATACTGTACTGCTTTTATCCCACAGCACATTTTTAACTCCTGCTCCAAGGCAGATCAGTTTTGTTACTGTATCTTAACTCTAAATTTAGGTGGTTATAAGACCTCCAGCATTTTTTTTAAGATTTATTTATTTATGCATGTAATAACTGGGATCTAGAAGACAGGGTGGGGACCAGAACAGGATAGAGTGGGGAGCAGAACAGGTGAATTTACTGAAAAACAGTAGAATTGGGGAGCAGCAGGTGAGACAGGAGAGGTCTTATGATCCTGGCGGGGGATCATTGTCGAGGTGATAGCACTGAGATTTAATGCCTGGGCCACCAGGGAGGCCCAACCACTGGCATTTTTGAAAGGGGCTTGTAGAATTATTTTTGTGTGTAGAAATAATTGTTAAAAGTCAAAGTGTCCATGAAGTGTTAAAAACTTCTGTTAAACCTTGAGAGAGTAAATGGGAATTTGGAAGGATCAGTATTGAAGAAGCTAAGGACTGGTGTGGATAATGATAAATATAAACTCAGACTTAGAATGTTGGTTTTAGCCATTTTCATGCCTAAAGGAAAATATGAGTGAGATTGTGGCATTTAAGACCACCCTTGACCTTAGTGTTTTTAGGACCTGTGAAAATGTGGTACTGGCAGAAACTGGTCTTATTCTCTCAACCATTTCCTATAAAGGTTAACTTTAGTTCTATTTTATCTGTTCTTGTACTCTCCTGGGGTTTTTTTTTTTTTTTAATGTAACTATTCTATTTTGAAGTAAAACAACTATTCTATTTAATGCCATAGGAGGTAGCTAGACTTTACATGCAATAACAGGTACAGACACATGAAGAGTGTTGGTTTAAAATGAAAATTACCAAACAGAAAATGACTGATATAAACTAAGTATTTCATAATACTCTAGAGACAGAGTTCTAGGTACAATTGCTGCTATAATGTGTTGCTCAGGGACAATATGAGATTTCCTCTTCTGAAGATCCGTGAAGTAGATTTGAGTCACTTCACTCAAAGATTTTTTTTAAAGATTTATTTATTTATGCATACAAGAGCTGGGGTACAGGCGAGAGGTGTGGGGGGTGAGAGGATTCACCAGAGACAGAGTGGGGAACAGAACAGGCAGATGGACCGAAGTGCACTGCTGAGGGGAGCAGCGGGCGAGACAGGAGAGGTCCACTGCACCATGTGGGTTGCTCCCTGGCCAGCCAGGGATTGAACTCGTGTTGTAGTGCCTGTGGACAGCTTCATAGGTTGTGTCATAACCCCCTGTGCCACCAGGGAGGCCCCAATTCTCCCATCCTTTTAAGTCAGCACTCAGTACTAGATATTCTGGAAGCTTAGAGGAACACTGTATGGCCTCCTCATGTAATTGACAGTGACTATTATTAGCTACTGTGTTCTTCTTTAAGACTTGGAGAAGCTGGTTTATGTAGGGAATGATGAATGAGTTTATTTTTGAAAAGTTACAGCCAACTCTTAAATATTTATGGTAATTATGCAAACATAAATGGCCTGGCTGACATCAAGGGAAAGATACCAAATGTCAATTTATTCATTAGTGGCAACTTCTTTTGAATGAGCATTTCATAAGATTAGGGTTCCAGAAAGTATAAGCAAAAAAGTCGTTTTACGGTCTAATTTCAGGATTCCTTCTTAAATTCTAAGGAAGAAATGCAAAGTAACTGTGAAATGACTTAAAGTTGGTGGGGATATAGGATAGGGGGATGGGACTGGCTGGAATGGCCAGTCACTGTATTTTTGAAAACTGAGTATAATTTGCTGGCTAGCTTGTAGAATTGGTAACGACTAATGAGTTTCCCATTTCTTTTGCCTGTTGGTACAAAACAGTGAGACCGTTTAAGCGGAAGCATCTTACAGCCATCGACTGCCAACATTTAGCTCGGAGTCACTTGACTGTGACCCAGCCCTTCATTCAAAGATGGACAAACAGAGACCCAAATCACGGTCTCTATCCTAGATCCAGAACAAAAAGAGGGACTAGGGGTATGTTTTCCAAAAAAGTATCTTGTGTTTCAGAATCTATAATCTGTGTGACCTTTGAATATTTCCCCGTGTTTGTAAATATTGCCACTGTCATTTTGTAGTCCTGTTGTAAAAGTGTTAAACCCTTTTCCATTATTTGTGAGTTTCCTGTGAGAATTCCATTGCATATTATAGCAGTTGGTTAAAGTCCCAGAAAATGTACTTGAATGAATGCCATTAGCTTGCTTAATTATGACATGGTGGAAAACTCATGCTAATGTTACTACTATTCTAATCTAGAAGCATTCTGATTTTTTATCTCTTCAGTATTCCTCTTTGTTGAATCTGCCACTAAGTGATCTGTGTTATTAGTTTTCTCTAAAATGTCCCCTTGTCCACTGCTTTCATGATAGACTCTCCCCTTTGTCAACTCATCCCTGGACTACTGCTATAACCCTCCTGATCAGCTAGAACATCTCATCACATTAATATTCCTTCATGCCATTTTCTCTCATGGAACTGCTGGTCCCAAGAACATAAGTAAATTGTTTCCCTGTTACTATTATGGACCCAGATTCAAACTTGCCAGCACCTGCTATTAATTATTTATTACATACAAATGCTACTTTTATTAGTACCTATGAGTATAACCTGAATTGCCTTATTTCAGAATCCAGTTCAAATCTTATTATCTTTATATTGTAATATGTATTTATCACTATCTGGAACTACTATAACCAATTGAGGCCATGTTAAGGTCAATGGCTTTATGTTGTTTGATATTTTGTTTGTTGTGTGTGTGTGTGCAAGTCATCTTCTATGTGTTGTGAGTTCTTTACTGACAAGGACTTTGTGAGCATGAGGAGTCCTGGCACTGAGCATAAATACTGGAGTGATTGTGTTCCACAACTAGAAAATACCAGGATTTAACCAAGGCCTATTAACTTCAAAATTTTGTTCTATTATTATCCCAGACACAGTAATAATTTCCCCCCTACTTCAGAAAAAATAGTAAACTTCATAAATTTTGTTAAAGGTTAAACCTAGTTTTATTCAGCTCTCTTCAAAAATGAAGATTCTGGCTATAACCATTTAGGAAGGAACCATGTGTTTTGTTGTATATTGATAAGGGATTTGCTTCATTTACTTTTTTTATTGGTTAAATTTAGTGGTGATGTATAAATTTAGCCCATCATTTGGGCTCCTGTACGTGCCTGAAGAGATATTCCATTTGTCTCAGAATTTTAGGTGCTCAGTAAATGCCTACTGAAAAAATATATAGACTAGAGTAGACACCACTTTAGCCATATAAAGAGAATTCTGACTCTATTTGAAAAGAAATCATGTGTCACTTTTATATGAGGAAATGAAAATAAAAGGATTTAAACTCTGTCAGATGAGTAGAGTGGGTTTTGCTGAATCCTAACAACCAAAAGTGGCTTTATTCCGCTTAAGCAAATTTAGATTTTCTACTGTAAGAGCAAGCCAGAAGTGGTGAATGTTTTGTACATGGATGTGTGAATGTGAGCTACTGTTTACTTTCTGTCCCTTCAAGTTATTCGGTTTGTGTATAATGTGGTCATGAGACTAGAAGACCAATCTCTGTTTCTTTCCAAAAATGTGTCTGACTGTATGAAACTGCCAAACATTTTTTGGTTTAGCTGTTTACATGATCAGTTGACCCATAAATTTTTCCTGTCTCTTTCCTCTATTAATATAGATAATTGAAAGTTAGCTTTTCTCATGGGATCCATAGTGGCTCATTTCTGTTCATTTCTTGTGCATTCTGACTGTATTCTTTCCACAGGTCAAGGACATCAAAGACACATCACTGAATTCTTCCTAGCTGGCCAGCAGCGGTGCACCAATGACATGGCCAAAAGCAATTCTGTGGGCCAGGACAGCTCTCAGGACTCGGAAGGGGAAATGATCTTTGCTGCAGACAGCAATTGTGCCCTGCCTGAGGAGGATGATGGAGAGGCAAGACTGGGCTCTTCAGGGTCTGCTGTGCCTGCACGGAAGCGCTCTCGGGCCTTTGAGGATGAGCGGAATCAAGCAACAGGGACCAGTCAGTGGGATGGAGTTCCTAAGAAAATCCCTCGGCATCATTTGTCCCTCTCATGCTCGAGGCCTAGAGAAGCCAGACTTGAAGCAGATAACTCGCTGTTCTGGCTCCCTTCAGAGCCTGGAGAAATCAGCCAGGAAGTGGAGGACATTGGACCTGATCCCATACCTGACTCCTACTATGGGCTTCTTGGGACCTCCTCTTGCCAAGAAGCCCAGAGCCACATCTGTAGCCTGCCCAGTGAAGTTCTGAGGCACATCTTTGCCTTCCTTCCGGTGGAAGATCTCTACTGGAATCTGAGCTTGGTGTGCCACCTGTGGAAGGAGATAATCAGTGATCCACTGGTATGTGAAACGTTGTAGTTGTATGATTTCTTTTACTTAATGTTTACTTCTGATTATCATGTTTCTTCAGAAATGGCAGTTTCTATTTGTCTTCAGAATAATATCCAAACTTCCAGAGGCTTTTCAGGCCTTCCATGTTTGTCCCACTCTTTTATTCCAGCAAAATATTTTATTCCAGCAAAACATGTCAAAACTAATTTGACAATAAGTTAATTGATATCAATGAGACTTAAGTTCCTATGGCAAATCTCTGGTCACAAAAATATCACCAAACTTCTAAATAAAGATCCAAACACTTAAAATATTAAACAGTCATTTGTATTTATTTATTCATTTATTTTTCAACCCACTTATTCCATCCAGTTCAGCATCAAGGAGCCTCTCCTGGCAACTCAAGGGCAAGTCAGGACCCAAGGGCTAGTCAGGACACCCTCCTACTGCAGGGCTCATATCTCTCTCTCTCTCTTTTACTGGAACTATTTAAATCATGCCTATGAACCTCACTTGCATGTCATTGGGATGTGGGAGGAAACTAGAGTCCCCAGGAAGACCCACACAGACATGGGGAGAATACACAAACTCCACACAGTGATCCTGGCCAGTAATTTTTGTCTTTCAACAGTATTATAATGAAATAACGTTCTCCAAGGCCTTACTGTAGTCTTCAGCCTCTGTATATTGGCTTGATCCCCCTGCCTGTCATAGCTCTGTTGACTTCTGATCTCTTCTTCAAGGCTTCGGTCGTTTTTTTATTTATTTATATTTTCCATTTATTTATTTATTTGTTTGTTTATACAAGCACTGGGTACAGTCAGAAGCACGGGAGGGTGAGAGAATTCACCAGAGCCAGAGTAGAGAATAGAACAGGCAGACTGACGAAGTACACTGCTGAGGGGAGTAGTGGGCGGCAGGAGACGTCTGCACGCCATGTGGGACCCTCGTCCGGCAGCCGGGGATCGAACCGGCGCTGCAGAGGCTGCAGGCAGCCTCACAACCTGGCGCTCAACCGCTGCACCACCGGGAGGCCCTCAAGGCTTTGGTCTTACCCTAACTACTCTTTCCCATTTCATTCCATTGAAATCACTCATTTTCTTTTCTTTGTGCTACTATGGCAATTTTTCCTCTATACAGACTTACCACATTCTGTTTTATGGCTTTATCAAGGCTTCCTCCTGTAAATTATTAGTTCTTTGGTAGACAGCTGGGCAACCCATACTCTCGGAAAGACTTTGTGGTGCTACACTTATTCCTATTACTGCCCTGCCTGGTTCCCTGACCATTTCTTGTTTTTTAATTGTATTTCTTTACTTCCCAGGTTCAGATTCTTAGGTAAATCTGAAGGTTGGGAGAATGATTTGCTTAGTTTTTGTATTCCTCAGACTAGCCATTAGGAATAAACCAGATGACTCTCTTAAAATATATTGAAGTTTTGAAAGTTTAGAGGATGAAGTGCAAGATGAAAATATCAAGACTTACATTTTTCTTTTAAGCATTTCTTGGAGGAAATTTCACATCACTCTTTCTTCATTTGTTGCATGGGATCTTGTCTCCTGAATTCTGAGATAAAACTTTTTGGCTTTTAGAGGTGAACTTTGTTTTGTGTCTTGGTGTTTCTACCTGCCGAATTGAGATCTCTGATATGAACTGAATAGTCACAAATAGAAGTAAGTGAGGGTTATCTCCATTCTACTTGCGAATATTTTGGGAAAGATATCCAGTTTATGAAGCTGTTCTCCTGAAATGTTTGAATAATGCTATTTTTGACATGACCAAGTGACATGATGTCTTTATTTTCAGTTAACCTGTGATAGATCTCATTTTCTTTTAAATTTCTTGTAGTGTCTTTGACTGGCTGTGGTGGCAGGGTAATGGTGGCTTCATAGTAAGAGTTTGCAAGATTTTTCCTCTTTAATTTTCAGGCAGATATTAATTATTTTTGAAATGTTCAGTAAAATTCACCAGTGAAGCTGTCTAGTCCTGGGCTTTTCTTTGTTGGGAGGTTTTTGATAGTCTCTTTAGTCATTATTCACCTGTTCAGATTTTCTATTTCTTCATGACCAGTATTGGTAGGTTGTGTGTTTCTAGGAATTTATTCATTTCCTCTAAGTTACCCAATCCATTGGTGCACAGTTATTCACGATTCTTTCATAATGCTTATTATTTCTGCAACATCAGTTGTAATGTTCCTCTTTCATTTTTGATATCAGTTCTTTGAATCTTCTCTTTTTTGTCCTTCATCTACTTAAGGCTTGTCAATTTTGTTGATCTTCAAGAAATACAAACTCTCAGTTTCATTCTTATTTTGGTTTTTCTATTTTCTGTTTCGTTTCTCTGCTCTAGTCTTTCTCATAGTTTATTCTTCTTTTTCTAGTTCTTTTATATATCAAGTTAGGTTGTTACTTTGAGATCTTATTTTTTTCTGAAAAGATTTTATTTATGCAGGGGTGTAGTCTATTTTGGTAGCCACCTTCCTCGTGGCATCCAGACCTCATGCGACTCCTCTTTCTTCCTCTTGGTACAGATGTGTGTCTCCCCCTTGCCCATTCTCACTCTCTTTTTGACGAACTTGAGGGCCCACTTGTCTTTGGAGACTCTGAGCAACTCCATTGGACACTGCTCTTAGGGCATAAAGCCACATAACCTCCTGGATCATGTCCCAAAGGAACTTGGGGCGCTTGGCAAGGCACCTGCAGTGGCTTGTTCTTGGTCAGCTTGTGGCTCTTGTTGTTCCATGGCCATAAGTTGTGCAGAGCCATGGCTGCTGCTCAAAAGTGGCTGCTCTGGAAGGACTGATGGTGCTTGAAATTCTGAGGTATCCTTTTTTAATGCATGTGTTTAGATCTATAAACTTGTCTCAGCATTGCTTTCACATCTTCCCATGAGTTTTGTTATGTTGTGTTTTTATTTTTCTTTGTCTCAAGCCATTTTATATTTTCTTTGTGATTTCTTCTTTTGTCCATTGGTGATTTTAAGAGTGTGCTGTTTAATTTCCACATATTTGTAGGCTTTTCAGCTTTCTTTCTGTTTTTGACTTCTATTATTGATTGAAAAAACACTTCAATCAGTCTTTCAAATTTTTAAGACTTGTTTTGTGGCCTATTCTGTAATCTATCTCAGAGAATATTCCAGGTACACTCAAGAAAGGTATATTCTGTTGTTAGATGGTGGTGTTAAGTCCAATTGGTCTAGTGTTATTCAAGTCCTCTATTTCCTTATTGATTTTCAAGCTGGTTGAAAGGGGAGAGGGGAGTTATTGTCTGTTATGTTGCTGTTATGTTGCTGTCTGTTTCTCCCTTCAATTCTATCGGTGTTTTGATTTTTTTTAAAGATTTATTTATTTATGATTACAAGGACTGGGGTGTAGGCCAGAGGTGCAGGGGTGGTGAGGGGATTCAGCAGAGACAGAGTAGGGAACACAACCTGCAAATCTTCTGAAATATACTTCTGAGGGGAGCAGCGGGCGAGACAGGAGGGATCTGCTGTGCCCTGTGGGTCATCTCCCTAGCTGGGGATCAAACTCATGCCACAGTGGCTGGAGATAGTTTGATAGAGCTGAGACGTTAGCCTCTGCGCCACTGGGAGACCCAATTATATCAGTGTTTGCTTTCTAGATTTAGGAGCTCTGATGTTTGGTGCATATAAACTTAAAATTGATGGTTAAATCATCTTGACAGTTAAATCTTATTGACACTTTCATTATTACATGATCTCTGTCTTTTTTGGTAGTAATTTTAGACTTCAAGTCTGTTTTGTCTGATGTGAATATAGCCGTAGCTCTCATATTATTTAATCCTCATTGAAATTGTAAGCCATTAATATCCTGATATTACAAACAGGGAAATTGAAGTGCTAGCTTTGCCAAATCCAACTTGGGCATCTCTTTTTATCTTCTATAACAAGTTAGTGTTGGGACGACCAAGATCAAGACCTAGTTCTCCTGGTATCCAACCAAAATTTGTATGTTTCTACTTGATTTTCTCAGCTTTTTAATTGTGAGCTGTAATTGCTTTTTAATTGTTGAGAGATATCCTATGTGTTTGTGGCCTAATGTGCTTTCTAATAGCTATTGTCTGTATTTTATTTTGCATTTTTAAAACTGTGTAGTTCATACCTTGGAAAAAACTGTATCATCGATACCTGATGAATGAAGAGCAAGCTGTCAGCAAAGTGGATGGTATCCTGTTGAACTGTGGCATCGAGAAAGAGTCCGACTTGTGTGTGCTGAACCTCATCCGGTGAGATCCTTTTCTTCTGGGAGGAAGTGTTTCTGAAGTCTTTTTCCATTTTTTGCCATGTATGATCATCTTTTTCTTGGGCTCTTTTGTGAATGTCTTACAGATACACAGCCACCACTAAATGCTCCCCTAGTGTGGATCCTGGGAGGGCGTTATGGAGTCTGAGGGACCATCTCCTCCTTCCAGAGGCAAAGGCGTGCGTGCGGCAACACCTTCCAGACCTCTATGCTGCTGCTGCGGTACGGGAAGAGTCTGTGGAGGTTACTGGGAAGGTGACATCTTTTCTCATTGGAAGAAAGTATTTTGGTGACTTAGTTCAGCTGCAGGTTCCTTTAGATTTATTTTCAAAATCTCCCTTTAACCACTGCTTTCAAGCATATTTCCTGTCATTAATTCCATTAGAGAAATAAAAGGTTGCATTGTTATAGATTCCTATATTTGGAAGGAATTTGAAAAAGCATTTAGTCCGATTTCTCAGTCTTACGAGGAATTTTTTAAAATGATTAATAAATATTTTTCTGAAGTCTTTGATTAATAAATATTACGTTACAAGACTGCCCTCTGTCTTGTTGACAAATTGAATTATTTGGAAGGTGCGGAGAACTGAATGGTCTTGCTGCAGACATACAGTGAGTTAATAGAAACTAAAATAGTCCTAAATTTCTGGATTCAGTCTTGTGGTCCTTCATCTAGATCAGAGATGGTTAAATTTTATGTTGGAAATTACATGCAACCTCAGCCTGAATTCTGCAGCCAGCAGAGGGCTGGAAATCCAACTTGGGCATCTCTTTTTATCTTTAGTGAAATGATTACTGGTGATGGTGGGTGCCGAAGGCCAGCTCCGGCAAAATGGCATGTCAGGGGTTCCCGAAAGGATGAGACAGCGTCTGTGAAATGGAGAGGGGAGGGGAAAGGGAATGAGGCAGACACAGACAATCTATCTAGAGCAAGTATCTCCTGCTGAGGGTCTCGGCAGGTCTTTATTTATACATTAAGGCAAGCGGTGAGATTACATCATCATATGCAGAGAAGCAAAACAGAAACAATCAGTACATTCCTTTCCCATGGACATTTGGTGCCTGCGTGTTTTGACCTTTAAAGTTAATAGATAATAAAAACTTAAACTCATTATTTCAGCCTAAACAATTACCTAAGATAGCTGTAGTCCTCAGTACCTTCCTATCTGCCAAGGCTACAATATCAAAAGATTTCTCTATCTATATGGCCAGCAGCTAAAGATCAGCTGCTTCCTGGTTATCAGTTATTAGAACTTTTTCTACCCAGAAACTCCTAGCATAATCAACTTTATGAATCATTAAAAGGCTTCCCTAAGAAACTTCTATAAAAGGAAAATTGCGGCCAGCTCTGGGTTGCTTGTCAGTCATGCTCTTGTACAATTGTGTCCCATTGTCAAGTGGGCCAAATTGTTCAGCATTTAATTTTTAAGCAGGTAATTCTCTGTGCCATGGGCTTACAATATTCTTATACGTATAATTTATTGCCCAATGTATTTTCCGAGAAGTTTTTTCTTGTTATGACCAAGAACAAAAAACAAAGGGATGTTTATTCTTCAGCCCCGCGATGTGAGGCACAAGGAATCTTCAGCCCTACCGTGTGAGGCTCTTTGAAAGTCTTCGACCTAGGGCCTCCCCTGGTGGGGTAGTGGTTGAGCGCTGGGCTGAGAAGCTTCCCGCAGGCTCTGCAGCACTGGTTCGATCCCCGGCCACCAGTGAGGGTCCCACATGGCGCACAGACCTCTCCTGCCGCCCGTTGCTTCCCTCAGCAGTGTACTTCGTCATTCTGCCTGTTCTGCTCTCTGCTCTCATCCTCCCACGCTTCTGACTGTACCCAGTGCTTGTATAAATAAATAAATCAATAAATCTTAAAAAAATTAAAAATTTAAAAATTAAAAAAAAAAAAAAGAAAGTCTTTGGCCCCATGGTGTGAGGCCCTTTTCTTAGCTGCTTGCCAGCGTCTTATCTGGCTGGGGCAGCAAGGCCCCCTGCAGCAGGTGGGGTGAGTTTTATTTCATAGGGTGATTGTAGTGATAGAGTCATAGAAGAATTCCTTTCTTAGAATGCATTTTTTTAAAAACAGGCATTTGAAATAATGTTAAAAATGATAAAGCTATATGTCAGTTTTGACTATTTCTGTGTTAGTGAACATTTTCTTACTAAAATGGAGGCACATACTATATTCATAATAATGAATTTTCAATAATTCATGTAACATTCAACATTTAGTAATTGTTAAGCAATAAAATAAATAGTAAAGTAACATCTTAATGCCAGGGAATTGTCAGTCTTGATTTACTCCCTAAAGACTACTGTCTTCTCTTTTGTATTGCTGTCTTTGTGCCTTCCAGGTTATTACTTACTATTACCTGGTTAACAGTAAGCTTGTTTTGACACTCTGTGCCTGCGCGGACTCACCTGACCTGGAAAGGAGCTGTGGGAGATGAGAGCATCATCTCTGTGCAAAGTCCTGTATGTTAGATATTTTATGCAGTTAATGAGCACTAGGAACTCAACTCCAAAAGTGATGTGAAGAAAGAAATCCAGGGCAAAAGGCAAGGTTCCCTCCTATTAGTTCCCAAACATCATTTGGGAAGTTTGAATTCAGTTCATACAAATACAATCTGTATTGTACAATCTGTGTGTGGCACCTGGACCATGAATGTGATTTACTTCACTGATTGTCTGATAGGATTTTTATTAATGGTAACCAGCGTTATGGGTCTTGTCTCCTGGTCTGCCTCCTTCCACAGGGTGTCAATGTGTGGGCTCTGGTGGCAGCCATCGTCCTGCTGTCCAGCAGTGTGAATGACATCCAGCAGCTGCTCTTCTGCCTCAGGAGACCCAGCTCCACTGTGACTATGCCAGACATCACCGAGACCTTATACTGCATTGCTGTGCTTCTCTATGCCATGAGGGAGAAGGGAATTAACATCAGCAATCGGTAAAGCAGTGGGAGGAAGAGCAAGAGACTGTGATAGAGTAAAAAGTCCTAGACTTGCTGCCACTTACTGACCTTAACATTGGGCTAGTCACACACTCACATTGCTCCGCTCTTTCCTTTATGTGTAAAATGAAGGTATTGTGAGGCTGAAGCGCAGACATGCAGGTCAGAGTGCTTTGTGTATGTAAATTGCTATACAACTGAAGCCTGAGGTGAAGTTCCGTGTCCCCCCCACCCTCGTCCCCCACCTCCTGTCCCTCCCAATTCCCCCCCCCCCCCGTCCCCCAGAAGCCTTCTTTATTCATAGTGACTGTAGTCATCCAGGAATACCTTGGCATCTGGTCCCTCCATTTCTCTCTGTTTGAGGATAGGCTATAAGAATTGTAGTTAAGTGCTATCCACCTTGTGATCTTAGTGTGAAAAAGTTATGGTATGTGGATTACTCAGTCAGAATTCCCTTACTTGTCTCACTTACCAGAGTGATGACGTATTTGTAGTGTGAGAGTGGATATGTACATTCGGCACCACATGTCAGAAAGCTTTCCAGGCACTTGCCACTGTGAGAGAATTAGTATTCTTTCTCTTGTGGACTGTTTTAGTGAGGGAGATGAGTACTACTTAATATGTTTAAACTAGATCCTTTTTGTGAGTGATAAACATTGCAAAGAAAACAAACAGGGTGATGGTGAGGTAAGTGGGGAAACAACCTCAGATTGGATGAGAAAGGACTGTTCTGAGGAAGTAGCATCTTAGTTGAAACCTGAAAGTTGAGGAGGAGCTGGCCATTGTGAGATTTGGGGTGGCGGGGTGGGGGAGCCTTTCAGGAGAAATAATAGATCATCTGAGGGCCTAGAGACAGGAATTAATCAGTGTATACAAAGGATAGAAGAATCTAGTCTGATAAGGATGTCATGAATAAGAGGGAGCTTCGTATTTAAGATTATGACAAGTTAGCAGCAACCAAAGAGGGGAGAAGTTGTAGGCCATCGAAGACATTAGAGTGGAATCCAAATTACAAAGGGTCACTATCGGAAGGGCCCACCCCTGAGCTGGAGGCAGGCAGCATGAGGATGGAGTAGGTCCCGGAGAAGCAGAAGCCCCAGACTCCTTTCTCTGGAACTAGCGAACCCTAGGAGGAGCATGACTGGTGGCATCCTTGATGTGACCCACCCACCCTTGGTGAGGCTCATGGATGGAACATTCTTTCTCCATAAATGTCAGAGTACCTGCTATGTTTCTGAGTTTTATTTCCATCGGTTAAATGTGGTTCACATTGTATCCCATTCTGTCATTGAGATATGGGGCAGGGAGCTTCATAACATAATTGACACAAGTCAAATCAACAACTGATGAATAATGTCCTTGCAACTATGACCCACAAATTATCTGCATGTTTTGTTTACATGGACTTGGATGAGGAATGGGAGATAGGACATGTTTGGTTTTGTTGTGTTTTTAATTACTTCCTATTTTACCTAGGAGATGGTAAGATCAGAGATTGAAATGTGTTCTTAGAAGTACTTGCTGCATCAAAAAGCTTCATGTTTTCTGGTCCCTGGTAATCCTATTTTGTTATCTGTGTGACACCCTACCATTGGGACCTTGAAAGAGAATGTTCTTCCTGTTCTAGACCATTATCACTTTACCAAAAGGCAGGGAACAGAGCCATGGAGGTGCAGAAAGATGAGATGACATGAAGTTGATGTCCGACAAGAATCCTGTGGCAGGAAGCAGAATTTACATTTGTTTTCAACTGATTCCTAGCTATTTTTGTGATTATTTGTCTCTTATGGTCATATCTAATGTCTTATTCCCCAAAGAGCACTTCCTAGCCTCTCCCTTTGTCAGTACACACTAGTGCAAGATATCTTTTCCAGAATAGTGCTCTCCAGAGGATTGTGGTCAACTTTAGATAGATTTGTGTTCTTTTTTTCATAAAAGTGTGGTAGGTGTTTTCTTTTAGCAATGGTAATTGGTCTAAATACATCTGAGGGAAAAATAAGATAGAGATTGTGGCAATTTGAAAATCTCTAAATTTGCTTTTTTTTCTTATTAGGATTCACTACAACATTTTCTATTGCCTGTATCTTCAGGAGAATTCCTGTACTCAGGCCACAGAAGTTAAGGAGGAACCATCAGTTTGGCCAGGGTATGTAGGTAGATGTGTGTGTGTGTATGTAGGTGTACGCCATTTTTGACTCTCCTACTCAGTGAGGAGAGACATTTTAAGTTTTATTGAGGTATAGTTTACATTACATAAAATCGACCCATCAGTGTATTGATTTTTGTTTTGTTTCATTTTTTTTTTAGACATTGCATTTACATTTGTACTACCTGCACTTAGCTGTCAGGGGTTTTTCTTAATTTATTCATAAAACTACAAGTTGGCTTTCCTCAGGTATGGCTAACATTAAAAAAAGAAAATAGCATAAAATTCAGTTGATCGTGCACAAAATCTTTGTGCTTTCTAAATCTAAAGACATTACTTATTGATTAATGATATCTTTTCTTACCCAGTTTTAGAAATCACTTAAAATTATGTCACTTTCTCTCTTTAGTTTGTGAGTGCATTGGGAGCATGGACTGCAAATTTTGAGGTTTAAATTTTCCATTCATGCAATTGTCCTGCTTAGTTTTTAGATAGTTTAGCATCTGGTCTTTTCAGTTTTCTTCTGTTTTTCTAACATCTCTTTTGTAATGTTTATAGCAAGAAAACCATCCAGCTTACACATGAACAACAACTGATTCTGAGCCATAAGATGGAACCTCTTCAGGTGGTAAAAATTATGGCATTTGCAGGTAATGGAACTCCGTATTTTGTAATAGTCAGCTTTGCTCTTATCATAATACCCCTTTCTTGCAACTTATCAGAGTATCTTCACCTTTATTATTAAACTAATGTAACTAATCTGAAAAGGAATACTTGCCTTTTATGTCTCCACGGAATATGCACACTGGTGTTCTGTTGAGACAAATAGTCCATAGAGATCAGTCTGTGGGATGGCTGCCCTGGGATCTTATGGAGAAGCTGGTTATGTTTCAGTAGCTTCCTGACTTCTGTAGGGTGAAGACCCTTTGCCATTTAGTTCTAACCAACATTCCTGACTATTTTGTTTACTATTCTTCTGCCTCAATCAGCTAGTTATACTTACAGTCTCCTAAAGTACTTGGTTATTCTTTTGTCTTAACGTTTGCTTATACTGTATTCTCTACCTGAGTTCCATCTGGCTTTTTTCTTACCTAAACACCCTACTACAAACCACAATAAAATTGATTAAATGTCTCCATGGGCCCGCTATTGTGCTAATCTTTTTTTTTTTAAGCTTTAATGTTACAATAATATTTTATTATTATTATTTTTAATTTTATTTTTATGTTCCCCATACAATTGCAACCCCCTTATTTTGACCCCAATCCCTCCCCCCCCCCACCCCTCATAGAGTGTCTCTGGCTCATAGTTCTTTGTTGATTATGATTTTCACTTTCTTATAGTTATTCATTTTCCTGGTCCCTTATTTAAGTATTCTAGATTCCTGCTATGAGTGAGACCATCTGGTATTTTTCTTTTTCTTTCTGGCTTATTTCGCTGAGCATGATCCCTTCCAGCACCATCCGTGTTGCTGCAAATTGCATGTGTTTATCTTTTTTGAATGCTGAGTAATATTCCATGGTGTGTATGTACCACATCTTCTTGATCCAGTCATCTATTTTTGGGCATTTGGGTTGTTTCCAAAGCTTAGCTATTGTAAATAGTGCTGCTATTAACATAGGGGTGCAGGTGCTCTTTGGAATTGATGTTTCTGTGTCCTTTGGGTAAATACCTAGGAGTTGAATTGCTGGATCATATGGAAGCTCTATGTTTAGTAGGTCAAGAAATCTCCACACAGCTCTCCATAGTGGTTGGACCAGTTTGCACTCCCACCAACAGTGCAGGAGAGTTCCTTTTTCTCCACAACCTCACAAACATTTGTTGTTGCTAGTTTTTTTAATATGTGCCATTCTCACTGGTGTTAGATGGTATCTCATGGTAGTTTTGATTTGCATTTTCCTGATTACAAGTAATGTTGAACATTTTTTCATATGCCTGTTGGCCATTTGTATTTCCTCTTCAGAGAAGTTTCTTTTTAGCTCTTCTGGCCATTTTTTGACAGGATTATTTTCTTTGTTGTTGTTGAGTTTCATCAGCTCTTTGCAAATTTTTGTGATCAGTCCTTTATCATTAGTGTTGTATGCAAAAATGTTCTCCCAGTTGGTGGGGTTTCTCTTAGTTTTTGTTATTGTCTCTTTTGCTGTGCAGAAGCTCTTTAATTTGATGTAGTCCCAGCTGTTGATCTTTGCCTTCACTATCACTGCTTTGGGTGATGTGTCTGTAAAGATGTCTTTGATGTGCATATCCCGTAGTGTTTTGCCTATACTTCCTTCTATCTATTTTATGGTTTCAGGTCTTATGTCTAGTTCTTTAATCCATTTTGAGTTGGTTTTTGTGTATGGTGTGAGGTAGTAGTCAAGCTTCATTCTTTTGCATGTAGCGACCCAGTTTTCCCAGCACCATTTATTGAACAAACTTTCTTTGCTCCAGTGTATATTCTTTGCTACTTTGTCAAATATTAGTTGACCATAAATCTGTGGGTTTATTTCTGGATTTTCTATTCAATTCCATTGGTCTGTGTGTCTGTTCTTATTCCAATACCATGCAGTTTTGATGATTATGGCTTTGTAGTATAGTTTGAAGTCTGGGAGTGTGTGCCTCCATTCCCTTCTTTTTTTTTTCAGGAGAGCTTTGGCTATTCGGGGTTTTTGGTGATTCCATATGAATTTCATCAATAATTGTTCTATTTCTTTGAAGAATGACACTGAAATTTTTATTGGGATAGCATTGAATCTGTATATTGCTTTTGGTAGGATGGCCGTTTTAATAATGTTTATTCTTCCAATCCATGAGCAGGGGATGTCTTTCCATTTCTTTGTATGTTCTTCTATTTCTTTTAACAGTGTTTTATAGTTTTCTTTGTATAGGTCCTTTTCCTCTTTTGTTAGATTTATTCCCAAGTATTTGATTGTGCTAATCTTAATGATATTCTTTGAGATTGATAAGTTATCCCTCTTTCATAAAGACTTGAAGCTTAAACTTACTGACTTTCTTTGGATTAAATAAGCAAATAAGCTTGGAGGTTGAATTCAAAGCTGGGTATATTTCTCTCCTCAAACATACCTATTCTATCCTTATCCCTCACCTTCCCTCAGCCCAGTCTTGGAAGCCTCCTCCCTTCCTCCTGCCCTCTCTTTCTTTGCTATATTGACTCCCATCTTTCTCTCCCTTCCTGATAGAGGCTTAGCTGCAGCCTTTGCATTCTGTATGATATCTGAGCTCTTAATGTAACTAATCATTTGTAATAACTATTTGGTACCTAACTACATGAATAATCAATGCAAGAGTTTTATAAATACTTGCACATTATCTCATTAAACTTTAAAACAGCCCTGTTAGGTAGAGCTAATAGGAAGGTACTGTATTACCTTTTTCATAAGTTAGATTTTTTTTTTGTTTCCACATACCTATTCTTTAATACTATACCAACTTCTCTTTATGCGCTTTTTGTTCTAATTGTTTCCACTTTGTTGGTACTTTATTACTAGCTAGATTGTAATGTAAGAACCTTGCTTTATGTTCTTTATACTCCCAGAACTTAGTATCCAGCTAAACATACATTAGGTGCTTAACAAATACTTGTTAAATAACAGTTGATGCATTTGTAGAAATAACTCCTGAGCTAAAGCAAGCCCCATACTTGTTAAAAGAATGACAGTTAAATAATCAAACGAATGGTGAAGAGATATGACAGACAAAGGCCTGAATGCATCAGAGGAGTTCTTGAGACTCATTTGCATGTTCTTGCTCTGGAAGCATTTAGTGGTTTTGTAAGAGCTACCACTTACTAAGTTCCTCTGTTGGATACCTTGAAGATTGTCTTTATCCTACCAGATCCTGCAAGGTGAGTGTTACCCACGTATGACTAAAGCACAAATTGAAATTCAGTGAGGACAAGTGGATTGCCCTTTAAGACTGTACTACAACCTGCCAGAGCCAAGATCCTAACCCACCCACATTAGTCTGCCTTAGAATTGGCTGCTCTTTTTACTATGTCATTTTTATTGGTGTTGGAAAACCTGTGACTAGCTGGTGTCAAGCAAGAGGTGAGATGAGCTTGGGGAAGACCTGGCTAGGGTATTCTTCGGAACACTTCTCCTGGCCAGAGACTCACCACTCTTGCTCTTGGCTCCCTCAGGTACCGGGAAAACCTCTACCCTGGTCAAGTATGCTGAGAAATGGTCTGAGAGCAGGTTTCTGTATGTGACATTCAACAAGAGCATCGCAAAGCAGGCTGAGCGAGTCTTCCCCAGCAACGTCACCTGCAAGACCTTTCATTCTATGGCCTATGGACACGTCGGGCGGAAGTGAGCATTGCCTTGCCACCATTATTATGTCTAATTACTAGTTTTTACATTGTGGTCATCACATGTGAACTTACACCACAATGCTAAGAAAATTTAGTGCTTTTTCTTTTCTTTTATTTATTACTCTCCCAATATAGAGTTAGTGATTTGTACTTTTATAATGAATGACAAAATCTTACAGAAGGGGGCATTCGCATGTCTCTGGAATTGAGGCATAAAACGTCAGGATGAATTGTCTGAAGTTCAGGATATCACCAATCTGAGCAGTTTTATATTTTTCTTGGTTGGGAGGGGGAGAAGACAGCTGAGGTATGCTGGACCCAGGTCCATTTAGGCTTTTGAGTTAGCATTCCCTTGGTCAGACAACTTCAGGGAACTTCTGGTGCCCTGCTGTCCCCCTCCACCCCCATCCCCACCCTGGGGATCTCTGGTCCACACCTTGGAGTAGTAGTCTAATCTGCCATAAGCTCCTTCATCTTCTGGGTTATTACATGTGAATTCCTGAAAGCCTAAGGAAGCCAATTCAAATCTTATGTGGACCTTGTTCAACTTCTCTGATTTACTCCCCCCATCCCACGTAGAGTAACCTTGCGCTGTCATCAGAGAGAAGGGAGTTGGGTGGTGGGAAACACTATCGAGTTGCCAGTAAAGCCAGATACTCTTCCTTTGGAATATGCATTACAGGTACCAATCAAAGAAGAAATTGAATCTCTTCAAGTTAACACCCTTCATGGTCAATTCTGTCCTTGCTGAAGGGAAAGGTGGATTCATAAGGGCCAAGCTAGTGTGTAAGACTTTAGAAAACTTCTTTGCCTCTGCTGATGAAGAACTGACGATTGATCATGTGCCTATTTGGTGTAAAAACAGCCAAGGACAGAGGGTCATGGTTGAACCGAATGAAAAACTGGTGAGTGTCTAACATCTGTAGTATTAGGGCTCTGGGGATAAATAAGAGTCAGCCTGGTTCAGTGTTAGGTTTGTCTTTAATTTCTTCAGAGCTGCTCACAGGAGGTGGAGGAGGAGGGTGTAGGCCCAGCGTGATAGCTGTGTGTTTTCTGTGAAGAACACTCATGGACATCTCACTTGGTCCTCATGCTGGTCTTCCCGTTAAATAGATGAGGCACAGACACTGAATAACTCACTCAAGGTTTATTGCTTTCTGAATGATGTTCTATCACTGGGCTTGGTATGGCCCCCGCTTCTCACTCACCTTGGCACTTGACCCTATTGGGAGACTGTTGGGCCTCTGGAGGGAGGTTAGGAAGCAGTTGCTGCCTGTCTTGCTGTGATGATGCTTTTGCTCTGACCTCTGTGCGTGTAAACAAAAGTGTGATTTCAGAGTTCTGTCCCTTTCAGGGGCTCATATTGAGTTGCCATGTCACTTGCTTTCTAGAACGGTGTCCTTGAAGCAAGCCGACTTTGGGACAACATGCGGAAGCTGGGGGAGTGCAAAGAAGAGGCTTACCAGATGACTCATGATGGTATGAAGTCCCCAGATCTTGACATCTGTTAAATGTACCTGTTTTTTTAGCTACAAAATCTCACTCTTGCTGCTCCTTTCTTTTAGGCTATTTGAAACTCTGGCAGCTGAGCAAACCTTTGCTTGCCTCTTTTGATGCCATCTTTGTGGATGAGGCTCAGGACTGTACCCCAGGTGATAAACTATTCAGGACATCAGTAGTCTCAAATACATAGAAACAGCATCATGATTATGTAAGAGGACGCGTATGTGAAATAAGTTGATTGTTCTTATTTGTCATAACGAAGAGGAGCAAATGATGTTTATTATTAGACTTGGGATTTCAACAGTTGACCTTCCTCATCCCCTCACCCTTACTCACCCTGCTCCCAAAGCAGATTTATTTTCCTCTAAATGTTTTGCTTAGCTTATTCTTAAAATGTGGACTAATCATAGCAGATCAGATATTAGTGGCCTCGATTCAGGTTGAATCGGAAAAGGGTGTTAATTTAGAGTGAACAATTTGTGTTGAATCTTTTTCAAGTGGCTAGCAGAAAATACAATGACTTTCTAGGTCATTTTGGGGCCTTAAGGTGCAGTATTCAGAGAGAAGACAGTTGCTTTATTTTGTATTAGCTTTTGTGGTTTCTTATACTCAATAATTGACCAGGTCTAAAAATAATATTATTCATTCCTGGGATAGAAATTGTTTCTTTTTGTGCATTATAAAATTGTTTCTTTGGATTGAGTGTGTTCATCCTGCAGGAAAAGATGCATGTTGTCCAGAGTCCCCTAGCTTAGTGTCATGAAATTGTTTCACCCTCTTTTTTCTTTTTTTTTTTTAAATAATAAATTTTATTTTTATATTCCCCATACAATTGCAACCCCCCCATTCTGACCCCAATCCCTCCCCTCCTGCCCCCGAACCCCCAAAAAGTGTCTCTGGTTCATAGTTTTTTGTTGATTTTGATTTTCACTTTCTTATAGTTATTCATTTTCCTGGGCCCTTATTTAAGTTTTCTAGATTCCTGCTATGAGTGAGACCATCCGGTATTTTTCTTTCTGTTTTTGGCTTATTTCGCTGAGCATGATCCCTTCCAGCACCATCCATGTTGCTGCAAATTGCATGTGTTTATCTTTTTTGAATGCTGAGTAATATTCCATTCACCCTCTTTTTTCTTAAATAGGGTTCCTTTTTGCTCGTGGGTCGGTGTTTCTTCAGACTTCTTACATTCCCTCTTTTTGATTGCAGCCATCATGAATATAGTTCTGTCTCAGCCCTGTGGGAAGATCTTTGTAGGGGACCCACACCAGCAGATCTATACCTTTCGTGGTGCAGTCAATGCTCTATTTACAGTCCCTCACACTCACGTCTTCTATCTCACACAGGTAAGAGTTTGCTGCTTCTGAGCCCCCAGAAACATATAGGCAAATATTATCATTCCCCATTTTGTTTATTGTGTGCGACGTTTTGCATCAGGCTTATAGTAAGTAGCAAGTCCTTGCTTTTTAGCAATGATTCTCCTACTATGGCTCTCAAGGAATCTGCAGTCTTAATAGTAGGTTGCCTTTTTCACTATGTTGATATTTGCATGGATGATGCAAAGCATTGATGGGTAACTGCACCAAACAGTACTAGTGGTCTTTGTGCTTTTTACTGGAACACTCTTAGTTTAAAAAAAGCAGTTCATTTCAAAATGTCCTTGATGACACAGCAAAAATGATCAATTTTACTAATTGCTGACCCTTGGATATATCTCGTTAATGATCTGTGTGAGGAAGTAGGAAGTATACATTATGTACTTTTGCAACATATGGAAGTATGATGGTCATCTGACTAAGAGCACAAGAAAAAAAAAATGCTTTTTTCTTGTAGAACCATTTGTACTGGAAAGAACAGCTGTCGGACCAATTCTGGTTATTCAAATTCTTGGGTTAGGCATTTTTTCCAAAAGCTATGAATTCTAGTGTACAACGGGCAAATAGTTGCCAAAGATAAAAAACATTCTGGCTTTTAAGTGAAACCAAAATTTGTGACTGTCACTGTGAGCATGACAGCTCACAGTATTTTTGATTGTCCCAAAAGGTCATTAAACATTCCCCTCCTTTTCATTATGTATTTGTGTGAGGCTGAATTTTCTTCATATACTTCAACCAGAACAATGTATAAACAGATTGAATGCAGCAGAAATATGAGAATCTAACTGTTCTCTATTAAGCTGGGCATTAAAGAGATTTTTTTAAATGACAATAAAACAGCTACTTTTCTTGCTGAGGTTTTTTTTGTTTGTTTTGAAAAATGTATTTTTTATGTTATCATATAGTGAGCTTATTGTAATTTTTAAATGAAAGAGTTTCTTTCATGGGGTAAATATATATAGACACAACTGTATATAGATATAACAACTAGATAAAACTGTTATGAAACACTTCTAATTATAAGGTATGAGAGGCACCACTTTTTATCAGTTTAACCTGAACTCTGTTTTGTTTTGTTATAGTCACCTATTCTGTGACTTTGTTCCTTTAGGTTTCTGTTCTGTGCTACAGTGATTTAGGGTTACCTGAGCTCACAGTAAAGTTTTTTTTTTTTAAAAGATTTATTTATTTATGCATACAAGAGCTGGGGTACAGGCCAGAGATGCAGGGAGTGAGAGGATTCACCAGAGACAGTGGGAAACAGAACAGGCAGATTACACTGCTGAGGGGAGCAGCAGGCGAGTCAGAAGAGGTCTGCTGCACCATGTGGATTGCTCCCTGATCAGTCGGGGATCGAGCTCGTGCTGCAGAGGCTGTGCATTGCTTCATAGTGCAGTGCTTAACCCCTTGTGCCACCAGGGAGGCCCTCACAGTAAAGTTTTTTAAGTGGACATTACTTTTCAGTTTCACAGCTATAGAAAACTAAGATAGAACAGAAAGTTCCCATTTACCCTGCACTCACTTTCCTCTATTACGAACTTCTTATATTAGTGTGGTATTTTTGCACAGTTGATGAACTGGAATGATACATTACTATAAACTAAATTCCATGGTTTATTCAGATTTCCTTAGTTTATATGCAATGTCCTTTTTCTGTTTCAGGATCTTAATTAGTTGGCCACATTATATTTAGTTGTCATTGTCTTCTTGTGATCCTTGTGACAGTGACAGTTTTTCAGACTTTCTTGTTTTTGATGACTTTGAGAATACTGGCGAGGTGTTTTGTAGTATGTCCCTAAACTGGAATTCATCTGATGTTTTCTTCTAATTAGACAGATATAATGGGTTCTTGGGAGGAAGATCTCAGAAGTAAAGTATTATTTTCATCACATTGTATAGAGGACACATATTGTCAACATGATGATGATTTTTGCTGTTGCATTGATCACCTTGCCTCAGTGGTGCTGGATAGGCTTCTCCAAGTTACTCTCTCCCTTACCTTTTATATAGCATGCTTTGGTCGGAAATCATTATCCCAGCCCTCACACAAGGATAGTGTTGGAAAATTTACATAAATTATTTGGAATTCTTTGAAGGAGATTTGTTTTCTCTCATTTAATTAAATTAAATTATATCAGTATAGACATAGGGATATTTATTTTATAATTTGGGTTATGGTTCACTCAGAATGTTTGTTGATAGTATTGTTTTCCTTAGACTGTATTCTCTAAAGTATACCATTTTTTTTTTTTAAAGATTTATTTATTTATACAAGCACTGGGTACAGTCAGAAGCTTGGGAGGGTGAGAGAATTCACCAGAGCGGGGAGCAGAGCAGGCAGAAGGACCGAGGTACACTGCTGAGGGGAGCAGCGGGCGGCAGGAGAGGTCTGCGCACCATGTGGGACCCTCCTCCGGTGGCCGGGGAGCAGCCGGGGATCGAACCGGCGCTGCAGAGGCTGCGGGCAGCTTTGCAACCCAGCGCTCAACCACTGCGCCACCGGGGAGGCCTAAAGTATACCATTTTTTATTGTTATAAATGCATGAGTTTCAGGGAGAAAAGTCTCTTTATATCTCTGTTGTTCCAGAAAGTAGCTTGCTGAACCAGGTTTTGAGAGTAGAAAGTAATTTTGATAGGTGAGAAAGGGTGATAGAAAATAATATGTGCCCAGCCAAGGAGGGTAAGAAATACTGAATAATGCTTAGGAAATGATTATTATACTTGGGGCTGAATATATAGGGCAGTGTTTTTAATTATTTTAAGGGAATCTGAAAAGCAAGGGGAAAGACCCTCCTTCGTCTCCCTTAATCTTTTATATAATTTAAACTTCTTTGTTAGGTTTGATTTGAAAAGAAGGGCAAATTTGCTTAAAAGAAAAGTTTGTTTTTCTCAGAGAACAGTGGGAGGTAAGACTGTCCAAGCTGTGAGGGCTCTTGAACCTGAGCCCATCACTGTTTTCTCTGGTAAAGTAAGTAAATCCTTACTTTTCATCATTCACATGTTCTTAGAAGCTGACTTTAAGCAAAATGACTTTTAACAAGATGATTTTATTTGATGACCTGCTGTGTTATTCTTCTGTTTTTGTAGCAAGGACATGTCTTGATGAAAGTGTGGGAAAGATTCATCTAACAGAATTTATAGAGACTCATTTGTCAGTGGGAGGAGACTTGAGGGGAAGAGATCGAATAGGTGAGGTTTGGTTGTCTGAGCCGAGCAGGTAGCAACAATACGAAAAACAGCAGAAAGGATGCTGGAAGAATTGTCAAGATTTGGATTTGGGGGGAAGGGGCAAAGAAAAATAGGTGATTAATGTTTTAAGATAGAAAATGCTATTCTGAAAATGTAGAAATAAAGTCAGTAATTCTTTGAGCGTGAAGCTTCTGCTTAGGTACAAAGGATTTGCAGTGGGAATTTCCAAATGCCTTTTCCAGGTAGGATGAGCCGAGCATATTCAGTTGGATTTTGCAAGGCTGGACTTGACAATGATAAAAATGTGCTAACATGGGCCTTCCCTGGTGGCGCAGCGGTTGAGCACTGGGCTGCAAAGCTGCCTGCAGCCTCTGCAGTGCTGGTTCAATTCCCGGCCACCGGCGAGGGTCCCACATGGCACGCAGACCTCTCCTGCCACCCACTGCTCCCCTCAGCCGTGTACTTCCTCAGTCTGCCTGCTCTGCTCCCCACTCTGGCTCTGGTAAATTCTCTCACCCTCCTGTGCTTCTGACTGTACCCAGTGCTTGTATAAATTAAAAAAAAAAATTTAAAAAAATGTGCTAACATACTTCTTGGAGCAATTACTAACTCGTTTTTGTTTTCCAACAGAGTTTTAGATTTGGTGTAGAAATAGCGTATGTGGGAGCCACTATCTTGGATGTCTGCAAGAGAGTCAGGAAAAAGACTTTGGTTGGAGGAAACCATCAGAGTAAGGCTTTCGGTTACTCTTCTTTCGTTTGCTACAAAAACTAGTTTCCTCTTTTTTTTGGACTTGCCATAGAGTTTTTGTTCTCTTCCAAAAGGTGGCATTAGAGGCGATGTAAAGGGGCAGGTGGCTTTGTTGTCCCGGACCAATGCCAATGTGTTTGATGAGGCTGTACGGGTGACTGATGGAGAAGTACCTGCAAGGATCCATTTGATTGGGGTAAGAGTACATTTCTGTTGACTGCTTCATGCCCAGAAACATAGCAGACACACATAGTTGATAAAAATGTTCAATTTAACTAGGATTATTATACAAGTGGACATGTGGGTTTTTGACTCTTGACCAGGCAGCATCATGACGCAGACCTCACCCCTGCCATTGTGATTATACTAGCCATAGATTCCTATAAAATCAGACCCAATTATGACAGAGGAACTTTTTTTTCCCATTATAAAAGATATAAATGCCCTTCTCATCTTCGATTAAACAAATGAGGGTGCTGGCTACCTGCGAGCATTCTTGTGTATGTTGTTCATTAGTGTAAGAGCAAGTGAGATGACAGCATGGCTGGGAAGTGCTGGTGGGCTCAAATGGATAGAGTTTGAACACCTGGGTTCTAGCTCTGGTTCTGTCACTAGCTTTGTGTGGCTTGTGGCAAGTCACAACTTCTGTGTGCCTCATTCTCTCCATCTCTAAGATAAAACTAATGCCTTTCCTTTACCTGTTTCACGGGGAAGTTAGGATTGACATGTCTATGGGATTTTTAACTCTTCAAAGCAAAGTCATAGAACTAAAAGATATTTATTCATTTATGGAAAAAAAAACCCTTTCAAGAGCCTGCTATGTGTTCGCACCCAATATGAATCGTAGTAAAAGATGTTCTCTTTTTTTTCTTCATTTATAAAGCTTATATAATCAAGTTAGAGAAATTTTGGAAATTGAAAGGAAAAAAAAATCACCCATAATTTCCATGTTTCATATAATAAATCTCACTTTTGCTAATTTCTTATGTCTTTGTCCTGATAGATAGGTAGATTACATAATTGCAGTTATAGTGCACATAAAAATATCTGCTGTTTTCCATTGGACACATAGGCATGTTTTCTTTCATGTTGCTGCTTTAAGGACCTTACAATATTTTATCTAGTAGATGTAGCATAATTTAGTCATTTTCATTATTGTAAGAAAACAGTGCTTTTGGAATATCATCCGTGCTGGACTTGATATAAAGTAAGTTGCTCTCTTCCCCTCTCTTACATCTACTAATTGCCTGTAGCACACACCATTGTACTTGACCACATCTGGTTTCGAATTATAATGTATATTGTCTCATTTTGGTCTTTTTTTTTTTAAAGACTTATTTATTTATGTATACAAGAACTGGGGTACAGACCACAAGTGTTGGGGGTGAGAGGATTCACCAGAGACAGAGTGGGGAACAGAACAGACTGACTGAAATACACTGCTGAGGGGAGCAGCGGGCGAGACAGGAGAGGTCTGCTGCGCCATGTGGCTTGCTCCCTGGCCGGGGATTGAACCCATACTGCAGTGGCTGCGGATAGCTTCATAGGTTGCGTCCTAACCCCTTGCGCCACCAGGGAGGCCCTCATTTTGGTCTGTTTTACGTTAGTGTTTTATGTGACCCTTCCCCAATAGAAGATAAATTCTTTAAATGTGGAGCCCTTATTATCTTTCTTCTGTAAGGGCACCCACATCCATGCTCAGCACATGCTTCTAGGTAGAATTAGGCTGAATGGTGACAAAATCAGGCACTCTTCTCCAGAAATTAACCTTTAAACATAAAAAAGTCTGAACCTATAGAAAGCCTTTAGTTCTTTCTTCAAAAGAAACAATGGTAAGTTATTCATACTCCATACTTTATATTTAGGTGCCATTTATATTTTCCATTGCAATCATTTTATATTCCTGTTAGGTAGATGATTTAAATTGCCCTTTTTGAAAGAAAGTAGTGGGCAACTAGCTTTTGCCCCTTTAAAAAAAAAAACATAAGGAGAGTTTAAGTAGCAGCCCAAACTTGTTAATCCTGTTTTCAGGCTGTGGGAATAGCCTAGTGCTAGTGCTTGTGCTTGAAGAAGTTCTCCATAAATTGCCTTTATGCTTTGGGTGTAATATGATCTGTTTTAAAGATATCATCTCATCCCAAAATCCCATCTCTATGTTTGCTTTACTTTGTTTTGTAAAAATAACAACAAAAACAACACAAAATGAACAACAACAAAAAACCAAAAATCCCACCAAAAAACTTTTTCAGGGGATTAAATCATTTGGATTGGACAGAATCATTGATATTTGGATCCTTCTTCAGCCAGAGGAAGAACGGAAAAAACGTGAGTACCCTCCTGGCTGTGATGCAGTGGACAGAAGCACTCCCGTGACAAGGGATGGGAGAAGGAGGGGCTGGTTCTGAGTCAGTGTTCTTATTTTCTTCTGGAAATGGGTGAAGCTAGCTTTTGTGAAATGCCTGAGACCTGTTTTCAGAGGTACTGACAGTTCTTTCCAGATCCTTCTCTCAAGACGTCTAAATTTCTTTCTGATGTTAGTCCCTTAGGCTTGTCTTTCCCACCATCTGTCTGCTTTGGCAACTTTACACATGGAACCTTCTGCATGAGTCCCACATGGTCATTTCTGACACTTTGATCGCACATTTGTGTTATTGTGCTATTTCAAATCCCTGTGAAGTAGGTAAGGATCTCAAGGGTAGGGCTCTTTAACCTCAGTTTGGAGACGGAGAGGCTAAAGCACAGGCATTTCACTGACTTGCCCAGGAACACACAGCAGATTAGTGATGTAGTTGGGACTAGAACCCGGATCTCCCAGCTTGAAGACCATTTATTGATTACACTGTTGGTTAGGAATGTGGAGCTACTGCCACTGCCTGTCAATGTCATCTGTGTCATGTTAACCTGTGTGTGTATCCCCGTAGAAAACCTCTTCATTAAGGACAAGTTTATTAGAAGATGGGTGCACAAAGAAGGCTTTAGTGGCTTCAAGAGGTATGTGACTGCAGCCGAGGACAAGGAGCTTGAAGCAAAGATTGCCGTTGTTGAGAAGTATAATATCAGGATTCCAGAACTGGTGGAGAGGATAGAAAAGTGCCATATAGAAGACCGGGACTTTGCAGGTAAAGGAAACAGTTCACGTCCCCCAAGGGGAAAGGACGTGTCTTCTGATGCTTCCTTTCTGCCTGCATGACTGCCGTGTGTACCCAGGGGCAGCTCTGCTGCCTTCTTGGCCTTGCCTAAGAGAAGGGAGCAGACCTGCAGTGTTTCCTGAGGGCCCTTTCTTTCTGTTGCTTTTCAGCCACTGTCACTTTGGGCAGGCCATTCACCCCTCTTCTGAGCCTGGGTGTGTAAAATAGCAGGATTAACAAGTCACTGAGATATTCATTGTGATCCTGAGATATGCTAACTGCAACTAAGTTTTTACTTCCCCCTTTCTCTCTCACTCTCTCTCATCTAATTTAGGTTCTTCTTTGCTCCTTTTCCCACAAAGCTGCACATAGGCAAGAAAATTGTGGTTTGAATTTCAACAGTATAGGAAGAAATGTCTACTTCCCCCATTTTGTTTCCTTCCCTGTTACTCCCTCATCTAACTATGCTGTATTTTTATTCCAGAGTACATTTTGGGCACTGTGCACAAAGCCAAAGGCTTGGAGTTTGACACTGTGCATGTGCTGGATGATTTTGTTAAGGTGCCTTGTGCCAGACACAACCTCGCACAACTGCCCCACTTCAGAGTCGGTAAGGCTGCACTGAGGGCCTCTCTGAGAATTGATTGTGGGTTGCCTTTGGATTGCCTGGATGTTTGTTACACAGTATAGCACCTTTGGAAGGATCCTTCTAGAAGCAGAAAAACCTTCTACTTCTAAACTTCCTTCTAGTCCTAAACTTGTGACTCCTGTACTGTGGATTTTTACGAAAAACCAAACTTCACAAGGTCCACCTCTCTGCAGGTGGTTATGTTTAGAGTAGCCCAACTTAACCTTCATTAACTCTGCAGCTTTGGATTTTTGTCGTCAGACATTGGGTGCTCCAGCCTCATAAAAGCTTTAAAATGTGCTATTTTCTGCTCACAAGCTGTTTTTTTTTTTTTTTTTTCATTATTCTCCTTTTTATTAAAGAGGCCAGAAAATCATATGAGTGGACTAGTAAGCACTCTCATTTATTTGCATCTATATAAACTTATACTCAATGCTAGTTGTTAAACTAACATCAGTGCTATTGTTTTGGTTCATATTAGGATAAAATGGTTTGAAGTTTTCCTACAAACAGTTTTCCTAATAACTCTTTGTTAACCATGGGTTCAAAATTTGGATAGCATACATTGGAGAGCTTAAAATACAAGTACTGAAAATTCCTTATCTGATGAATATCTTCATAAGTGAGGGGAAGACATGGTATTGGAGTGGAGTGGGGAATGAAATGGTTGTAGAGCGAGAACAGTTGCTTTTTATTGGGGAGGAGGGGTGTATTTAATATACTGCTACTTTTTTTCCCCCTGCTGGTCATTACATGTACTTGTTTGGGATTAACATCTTTATTGAGATATAATTCACATTCCATACAATCCACCCATGTAAAATATACAATTTAATGGCTTTTAGTATATTCACAGATCAACTGCTTTTTATTGAGTTCTTTCCATCGTGCTGGGGTATTGTGAATGAGAGAAGAGAGGCGTAAGGTAGGCAGGAAAGACTTGTAAATGTGTTTTTCTTCTCTGGTTGTCCTGTCACAACATAAGACAATTCTAGAACATACTGTCAGACACACAGTACAGGAAATGGAGAAAAGATGGGCATTGGAGATGAGCAGGCTTGGGTTTGGCTCCTGGGCCCTTGACTAGATGGGGCCTGTTTTGTCTAAGTGAGTTAAGCTTCATAAGCTTCAGTTTCTCCATCAGCCACACAGGGTTGTGGTGAGAGCTGGGAGGATTACCATAAGCACATACCTAGCACCTCTCAGGAGTTGAAGAGCCAATGGCCAGATTCCTGGAATTTACCTGTAGCAGCATGAAATAAAACTCAGTATTTTGTGCCACTAGTCTGTTAGGTTTTTGTTCATTTTTGGATATGGTGTTTGTAGGAAAATTTTGTATATATAGCCAACAGGTCTTGAATGGTTTCTTGGGGTGAGTGGATGAGGGATGGTAAACATTTACATAAGAACATGTTATTTTATAAGTAGGCTTTGGAGTTGATCTGTATTTTTTTCTTTACTTTCTTTAGAGTCATTTTCTGAGGATGAATGGAATTTACTGTATGTTGCAGTAACTCGTGCCAAGAAGCGTCTTATTATGACTAAATCATTGGAGAACATTTTGACTTTGGCTGGGGTAAGAGGAACTGGAGTACAAGTTAATTTAATTATGGTCAGGTTTTATTAGGTTTGAATAAACAATCAACCTGCAGGCTTATGAAGACCTTTGACTCGGTGTCTGGTTTGAAGAGAAGACTTCTCTTTCGTGAGAGTCCATGGCCCATGGTACAGGAAGTGCTCTTACCAAAGAAAGAAAAATTGGTTCTTTTCTAATTGAATTTTAAAAGTTCTTTTTAAAATACCAACTGGATTCAGCAATATCTTCTCCCATGCTCAATCAGTTCTCAAAACTATTAGGTAAAAAACAGCAAAAATTGTTTTCTGTGTCTAAACTTCCCCTCCCTCCCACTCCCTAGTCTTTTATGAACTTGCAGCTGCTGTTACTAATAGACTTCCCTGAAAGAATATGTCCTTGCCAGGGGAGAATGAGCATGGAGCCATCTGGCCTCCTGTCATCTGGCTGAGATGCAATAAAGCATCAGCAGTCACTCAACACTTGGCACACTAGCCTTCTCCTCCACTCGCTTATTTCTATTTCTTTTCTGCCTTCCATGGGCTGTAGTATAAGCCACTTAGTCTTTTTCAAGGCTGTTGGGAACTTGAACAGAAATTTGAGCAAACAGTTACTACTTAGTGCATCTTTCCTTAAAGCAAAGATACTTAAGCCTGAAACTTGAAATTCAAAGTGTAAAAATTAATATACTCTTTCTTGGCTCTCGCCAAAATATATAAGATTTTGTAAAACAGGATGATTTAGTTGAAGTTCCAGATTGCATGTTTCTCAAGGAGGTAAGAATATTTGTAGCTGTAGAATCTAAGTGTTGCAACTACTAATGACTTGGAACTTAGGGGCAGGCAGATGTGTGGGGCAGGAATCATTTTTTTAGTAAATGGTGTATTGTCACAGAGTTGTTCAGTGGTAGGAAAACAGAACGCTAAAGCTCATAATTGATTATTTTGGGGGCTGCCTGCTATGTGCCAAGCATATCTCTAGGCAGTGAGGTTATAATTTTGGACAAAAATTCTCGACCTCATAGAATGGAGCCCATATTTTAGATGAAGAGACAGACAACAAACAAAAAAATAGGATTTTTCTTTACATTTTGAGGAAGATAATACCAGAGCTTAAGGAGGAGGAACTTTGCAGATAAAACCCTGTGTGACTGCGCAGATCTGTCTTGCCCTGGCTAATTGCCTTTCGTCTTCATCACGCTTTGTTCTCTTAGATCTCCCTTGTCATTTTTCTTCACACCTCTTTGGGACAGGTTTATTTGACTGTAAGAATATTTTTGGAGTTTGAAATCAGATGCATCTTCCCTGAAGTAATTTTGACTCACCTGAGTCTCACCTTCCTTGACAGTTTGACTAGAGTCATTTGAAACCACTAAAACCTTCTTTGTGCCTTTGTCCCCCTGTGCCTAGAGAGATGAGCAATTTTTGTCTCCTCTATGACCAAGAGTGCATCTGGCTGTCTCCTTTTTCTTTAATCCCCGTAAAAATGCAGCTAATCACCAGAAGCCTTTCTTGTCCCTGTGTTTATTTCTTTAAGTTTTGGAGAAATGAAGAGAATCATCACAGTAATTCTCATTTGCCCAAATGGAATCCCTCCTTATCGCAAAAATCCTATGAGTGGATAGGAAATGTATGCTTTTCTTTTTAAGAAAGGATTTCACATAGTTAATTGTCAGTACTCATTGGTTTGCCACTACTATTTCTGTTGTTTCTGTAGCAGATAGGCACATTTTATAAGAGAGAAAAAAAAAAAACAAAACAGACGTTATTACACATAGACTATAAAAAAAAGCACATAGGGCCTCCCCGGTGGCGCAGCGGTTGAGCACTGGGTTGCAAAGCTGCCCGCAGCCTCTGCAGAGCCAGTTCGATCCCCGGCTGCTTCCCGGCCACCAGAGGAGGGTCCCACATGGCACGCAGACCTCTCTTGCCGCCCTCTGCTCCCCTCAGCAGTGTACTTCGGTCCTTCTGCCTGCTCTGCTCCCCACTCTGGCTCTGGTGAATTCTCTCACCCTCCCGCGCTTCTGACTGTACCCAGTGCATGTATAAACAAAACAAACAAACAAACAAATAAAGAAAGAAAGAAAGAAAACATGCCTCTATAAAAATAAAATAAAATAAAATAAAAAAGCACATAGCCAGTTGTAATTCAGAAAATAAGACATCATAATTATTTTGTAAGCAGTTATTTGTGGTCCTTCTGGTATACCAGAACTGTGTAGACTCCCCCAGGGACATGGTCTCTGTGCTTGTGACATTTCTGGTCTGGGAGGTAACATTTGAATGGGTGCTCACTGCAGGTACTGGGCGCTTAGCATGTTCTGTTGTATTTCTTCCTCACAACAGCCATGTGATGTGTAGGTGCCGTGTGATCTGCCCTTAGAGCTGAAGAACTGAAGCTGAAAATGGTTAATTGTTTGCCACTACTATAGCCAGAGATTTGGAGGATAGAAATGTTGTGTAGTGCTGATGTGGGTAGATCTTTTAAGGTCCTCTGTGTCAGCTTATCTGGGTTGTAAAATGAATATACAAAGACTTTTTAATGATTCAGGGACAGGTAGCGTAAGATAAAATTCAGAAATATCCCAAATTATGATGAGAACCAATAGTTTCACATGTTTTGCCATTAAGCCTTTTTTTCTTTTAAAAAAGCACTTTCACTAAGAAGCCATTTGAACTGCTTTGAGTGTTCTTTCTTGGGGATACCTTATAGGCAGGGGAAAAAGGTAGAAACTCAAGGAAATGGACATTCAGTGCTTTTCTCTCCAGTATGTATACAACATTTAACTTGTGTTTATAGCTCCTTAACTACTGGAGTTTCCCGGCAAGGTGGCAGAAATATTGCTGTTATCCTCTTTCTCACTCTTTTCCTCTCAGGAGTACTTCTTGCAAGCAGAACTGACAAGTGATGTCTTAAAAACAGGAGTAGTCCGCTGCTGCGTGGGACAGTGCAACAACGCCATCCCCGTGGACACTGTGCTTACCATGAAGAAGCTGCCCATCACTTACGTACGTGGTCTTGGTGGCAGCATTCGCTTTCTGCAGAATTGAATCCATTTGTTTGCCTTTTATTGCACTTGCTTATTTTATTGCTTGTCTGGGCTGTGGGTGAGGGAGATAAAAGAGAAATTTGTGCAATCCTTACTAGGGGCTTTCTGTATGGAAGGCATGAGCAGTGTGGTGTATGAAAGACAGTGCAACCACAAGTCCAGAGTGTGGGCCATAATCTGGGAGACTGGGTTGTGGCTGGCACTCAGAGGAGAGCTCTTTACCCTGGAGGGTCCCATTATGTTCCTCTGGGCTTTTTTTCCCCTGCCTTGATAAATTTTGGCTTCTACTCAAAGAGAATTTGGTAGAGTTGAGTCTTCCCAAGATGGACCATACTGTGGGAAGTATTACTCAGGGGTTCACCCAGGTCTGAAAACATCAGAATCATAGCAGCAGATCAGTGCTTCTTGGTGGAAAATCCTTGTTCTTTGAGTGTTCCCCTTACTTCCTTTTCTTATCACTCACTGCAGAGCAACAGGAAGGAAAACAAGGGTGGCCACCTCTGCCACTCCTGTGCAGAGCAGCGCATCGGGCCTCTGGCCTTCTTGACAGCCTCCCCTGAGCAGGTGCGTGCCATGGAACGCACCGTTGAGAACATAGTGCTGCCCAGACATGAAGCCCTGCTCTTCCTGGTCTTTTGAAAGCCCAGCGGTGCATTCTCCACAGCACAGAATTCCTGGTGTGGACTCCAGTTACTTGAAGAAAGCCAGTGTGGGGCCGAGGGCTCATTCACCTGAGACTCTGAATTCACTCATGGAGCATTTTTTGAGGAAGATGCCAATGAGAGTTGGACCTGTCATTTCTGCGTTCCCTGTAGGTAGCCAGTTTCCACTGCCCCTCCTCCATGTGCATCAGGCTGGGGACCTGGGGGGGGTGTTCTTTTGATAAAAAAATTTTATGTATTTAAACTTTTATTATAAGATTTCAATTAAACAGGCACTGTAGCACTGGCAGACCACTGTGCAACACCTGGCTTCAGCACTCTTGTTTTTGAACTTTCTCCAACTTTCTTTTTGCTTACTTTATTCCATATCTCTGTCACTATTCACTTGATACACCAAGCAGAGTCTAACACTTAATGTCTAGGGCCATAACTGGTGTATCAAAAATGAGATTTTCCTGACAAAATGAGTCACACACATTTAAGATATAACCTGTGCCTTTGTCATTTTGGGATTCACAATGTAAACGGGGAGGCAACCTAATAAAAGGTCAAGTACAAAGTGACAATAGCTAGAGTTCACATATTTCCCACAGGTAGAACTGAGGATCAGAAAGAGTTGAGGGAGAAGTGGAGTTGAACAGCCACCAGGGCATGGAGAGGGAAGTTGGTAGAGATGGAAAGTTGGTACCTGGTTCAGTGCCTGGGGATGCTGGGTGGATGTTGTAATAAGGTATTCTTATAGAAACTACCGATGAAAAAGCTCATATCACTTTGATGTACATGGATCTGGTATTTTTACATTTTTGCTATACAGCACTTCAGGGATGCAGATGGCAGGTGGGGGAGTTGGCAAAAGCCTTGCCCAGAGAGTTCACCACATCTAGTCTCTGAGTCCAATCAAGCGGAGTTCAAGAGCAGACAGACCTCATAGCTTCATTTGTTGCAGACTCCCCTTAACCTCTCCTACATCAGGCTTCTAGTGGAGCTTAGCATGCAGGCTGGTGAGTAAAGCAAGGGCACTGTGGGATTGGGCCAGGGGTGCGTGGAAAGGGTGAGTGCCAAGCTAATGTTTGTCTATTGAGAAAAATTCAGAGAATTGACCCTACAGACGGAGTTGGATTATGTGATGAGAATGGGTTGGGGCTGTTTCATATACTTTGCCAGTATGCCGGGCAAACCTTATTTGATGCCCATGAATAACATAGAATAAAAGGGCAAGAGGAAGGAAGTTATTTGAATGTGGATTGGTCACAGTATTGTGTGTCCTTCAAATGAGGGATTTGGGGGCGGGATGGCAAAAGATGGCTCATTAGAATGTTTCTGGAAATCTAGTTTTCCATCCAGAGAGGAAGCTACTTCATTATTGGAAGACAAGTCACTAAATGAGTGAACAGTCACTAGGTACATTTTGTGTGGCATTTGCCTTATTAGAGAATATGCAGAATGGAAATGTTCTGATGTACAGAGATCACAGAAGCATGATTGTAGTTAGAGGTGAAGAGTGTTTGCAGAAAGTGCTCTGGGATAGGAGGGGCATCCATCAGAACACAGACTAAAGGTTATTCAAAGGGGCACTGCTGGAACTGTGTTTATACTCTAAGGAGGATATCAGGAAAGTTAAAAAGATTGTGTGTGGTAATAGCACTCTCAAAGCAAAATGTCAGTACTAGTATGCTTACTTTGAAAGCTAACTGAACCTGGGAACTAATATTAGAATTTCCTTTTTTAAGTGTTGTTTTTTTTTTATTTTAAAGATTTATTTATTGATGCATACAAGAACTGGGGTATAGGTCAGAGGTGTGGGGGGTGAGAGAATTCACCAGAGACAGAGTGGGGAGCAGAACAGGCAGATCGACCAAAATATACTGCTGAGGGGAGCAGTGGGCGAGTCAAGAGAGGTCTGCTGCACCATGTGGGTAGCTCCTTGGCCGGGTATTGAACTCGTGCTGCAGTGGCTGCAGATAGCTTCATAGGTTGCGTCTTAACCCCTTGCACCACCAGGGAGGACCTAAGTGTTAAGATTTTAAAAACAATATCTGGTGTGTTTCAAACAGAAAAACAATGTTTAAATATCCGGTAAAAATATAAATTTTTAAAATAAGTATTAAACATACCCTATTATTTTAACATAGGTGAGTAGATGAGACAAATAAAAGCATTACTAAAAAATATAAACTGAACTCTACATGAAAATGAAGTATCTATTCCTTTTAAAAGTGTAATCTCTAAGAGGCTTCCATGATTTCATTAGTTGTGAATATATTTTTGTATAAAATTTTCTGCTTTTCTTAACCATGATAGTGAGAAGAAAAACAATTATGAACTAATTACAACTATTTTTCTTTGATTCATAGTTTTTAAATACACCTTTTTGATAAGTTAGAGATCTTTTTGAATTCTAATAAGAATCAGTAATACATTTATAGGAAGCTCTAGTTATTTGTTTCAAAGAGAGCATTTCAAATTTGTCTCCATCTTCTTTCATTTTATCCTCTATAGAGAGATTTTGACAGTTACCCATATAAAAATAAATGTTATGTTATATTGCGTTTGTTTAAATGGTATTTGAAATAAAATAATATTCTTACAATAGGTGTGTTAAAACACCATAGTGTGTTGGAGACTATGCATTAGTTTGTCTTCTCACAAAATTATTCTCAAGATATATTTCAGATTTAAGATTTGTAAAAAAATAACGAGGTGATGATACTAGACCAACCTAAGATATTCATCTATAGATATTTTAAAATATCACCAAGGGCAGGGGCCATATTAAAAAAAGGCCATTGTCTTAGTATGCTGGGGCTGCTATGAGGGAACGCCACAGACTGGGTGGCTCATAACCAGCTTGGAGGCTGAGAGTCCAAGTGCAGGTATTTTTGGTGTTTGGTGAGAAGCCCATTTCCTGGGTCATAGGTGTTTGTCTTCTCTATGTTCTCACAAGGGCCTAGGTGTAAGGGGCCTCTATGGAGTTTTGTACAAGGGTACTAACTCCATGCATGAGGTTCCACTCTTATGACCTCATCACTCCCCAAAGGGGGTTGATACTCTTCCCTTGGAGGCTAGGATTGCAACATATAACTTTTATATACACAAACACACATGCACACACACCTGTGCACACACACATTCCCTAGGTATGAGACTCAGTTTCGACTCTAGGAAGTATAACCAACTTCAGTAAAAACACTGACAGTGATGCTGGAGGTCCCTAAGGAAATTGACCAGCCAACTTACTCAGTGTAGGGGGCCTACAATCTTCAAACCCCACACAAGTGCTTAAAAGTTTCAAATTTGTTAAGAGGAAGTAATCAAGGATTGCTGAATACCTGAAAAGAGCTTCTGAAATGAACACTGGGTATCAAAAGAAACAAAAGAATCAATTGTGAGGAAATAGTGTGTGGGGAGATGAAAACAGCTAAATATCTTAAATGTATTCAGAGAATAAGAGAAGATACTGCAGTTGTGAAAAAACCGGATCTAGTAAGTCCTCAATGACGTTAACAGGCTATTGGCAACTTTGACTTGAGCACAATGACATGTTGAAAGCAGATTCTGAAATACTTTTTTTTTTTTCTTTTTTTGCTTTGGTAATTTTTTTTTTTTAAATAATAAATTTTATTTTTATATTCCCCATACAATTGCAACCCCCCCATTCTGACCCCAATCCCTCCCCTCCCGCCCCTCACCCCCCAAAAAGTGTCTCTGGTTCATAGTTTTTTGTTGATTTTGATTTTCACTTTCTTATAGTTATTCATTTTCCTGGTCCCTTATTTAAGTTTTCTAGATTCCTGCTATGAGTGAGACCATCCGGTATTTTTCTTTTTGTTTTTGGCTTATTTCGCTGAGCATAGATCCTGAAATACTTTAACATAAACTGGCATTGTTTACTTTTCATCAACATTATAACAAAGGAACATTATTGTAACACCTACTGTATACAAATATTTGTAGATAAAAGTATTATAGAAATCAAAAAGCCCTAAAAAACTGTTGGAAGGATCCATTGAGAAAAATATGCAGAAAGTAGAGCCAAAACAAAGGTTGAAAAAGGAAATAATCAGAACCAATATAAGAATTGAACATCTACATAATAAAGAGTTTCAGGAGAAAACCGACTGGGAATTTTTTTTTTAATCATGAAAATTAACCATAATAGGGTATATGAGTTTCCAGATAGAAATGCTTAGCATATTTGTAATAGTGTACATTTTATGGACCATTTTTAAGAAACTTAAATTTTCAAGTATATTCAACAATTATATTATTTGCTTTAGCATTTTAAAGGCACTTAAACTACTTCTTGAAGGTTTTGCTACTAGGTGGCTATTTAAAAACCTCTTCCCTATCATTCTGTAACCTTGAAGTCATGAAGCTATTTGTGCCCTATGCTTGTATCTTCTCCACTTCTAATCACAGTATCAGGCTTACTATCAAATTCACCCAGCAATTCTTGTCACTCTAGTTCTTCAAATTCGCCCCACAGATCCTTATCAGCAAGCAAATCCTTGAATTTTTACATCTTTTGCAAAAATCTGCTTCAAAAATACCTGAATTTTTTGGTTCGGAGCAAAGTTTATGAGTGAGGTTTATGAAGCTTTGCTTTAAATTCAAAATCACTGTTAATTTCCTCTCATATCATCAATTTCACTTTGATGGAGGCTTCGAGTAGAAAATTTGGGATGGAGGCATCACAAAGCAGACACTAAAGATGGGGGGTGGAAATGATTAAACCAGCTGTAGAAATGAAAAGTCCTTAAGTGAGACCCAGAGAGAGGGATATGGGAATTGTCAGTCATTACAACGGACTCCTATAGGAAATACCAGTAGGTGCAAGCAGATAGCTCCTGTCTCGCCTGCTGCTCCCCTCAGCAGTATATTTCAGTGAATCTGCCTGTTCTGCTCCCCACTCTGTCTCTGGTGAAACCGCCCTCCTTTCTTCTCCCCCCTTCCCCAACCTCTGGCCTACATCCCAGGTCTTCTATGCAACCAATAAATAAATAAATCAGTAGGCTCAAACCAAAGGTGGGGATATGCTGAGGGACAGCACAGAGAATCACAGGTCCTGACAAATTAACCCAGTGACACTCTAGAAGTGATAAAACTACAGATAAAAATTTCACAAAGGAATGTACTCCTCCATAAAAAAGGAACACTCTGTAAGAACAACTCCACCCCGCTCTGCCTATGGTGAATCCTTTCACCCTCCCGCATCTCTGGCCTGTACCCCAGCTCTTGTATAAATAAAATAAATCTTAAAAAAAAAAAAAAGAACAACTCCAGCCCTGGCAAAATTCAGCTTTCCTCCCAAGACTGCCTGCCTGTGTCTATGCAGGCGTCTCTTGTGACAAACTCATCCCCTCAAATCCAGCTCTTTCTGCCCACTTGTAACTGTGCAAGTGTCTTCTTTCCTTTTTTTCCCCTAATAAACCTGCCCTTTTGGGATCTAACCTTCACCGACCAGTGTCTGTGCAAGCCTCTTCTGGCAAACTCACCATCGGCCACTTAAAGGGGCACTCTGCAGAAACTTCTCAGTGGTAACCCAAAGATCCCACTTATCTGAACCCTACCTCTCATCAGAACCCATCAACCTGCAGCATCACTCATCTTCTGCATATCTATGAATTCCAGTCTGGATTAGAAATTTTTCATCACTCTTTTTATGTCATGTATTGTTTTTCTTACATGTTCTTTACTGTGGTGGATTAAGCCCACAGCCTGCTTTGCTGAGCACTTTGTCAGCCATCTGTCCCCAAATAAACAATGACTTCATTGGTATGGACAAGTTTTCCTGGCATGAAGGCAAAGGGGCTATATGGTACCATGATAGTATAAGATAATTTATCAAAATACTGAGTCTTATTCAAGGACTTTGTAGTCATCTACCTTCTTCCAATGCTGGATTTTTTTCTCTCTGCCTTTAGCGAACACCTTTTCTGATCCTCCCTGGCCTGGCCTTTCATGGTGGGGTCGCTGGAGCGAATGACCTCTAAACAAGTGGTTATACCGAAGCAGTGTGGCCTGCAGCTCGCCCTCATGCTCTGTGCACCCTGCACAGAGGATGCAGTGCCTGCTCTCTCCACAGCCAGTCACAGCAGCAGCTACTCCCCTCCTCACCCACTGCATGCATCACACACCCACCTCTGGCCTGGAGCAGCAGATCTCCGTGAGAGCGGGAGGCTCACCTGTCAGTGCTCAGGCCCAGCCAGGACTGGGCTGGCAGCCATGCGGCCTTTGCGCCTCCCCTGCAGGCTCCACTCCATACTTAAACATTACTTAAACATTTCTACAGAAGGACTACATCATCTGATAAAAACTCACTTTACCCCTTTAGTCCTCTAACAAAAAAGTCCTTATTCTCCACTCCCACCCTCTGGTCTGTTCAGACCTCATCTCCACTTTACTTTGTTAACTTCCATCACTAGACCTAATTTTTATGAGATTTACTCAGCTTGATGCTTTACAGGCTTTCCCAGAGCTCATTTTTTCTGTCACTCTTCCAGAGACAATGGTGAATTTGAGCCACTCTCTGAACTAACCACACCTAATGGAAATCTTGCAGAAGTCTAGTTTCAGTAAACATCCGCCCAATTTTGGCTTGTGTTTTCTGTGAAATCAGAGTTTTAAAATAATAAGGATCACACTCATAAAACTCCTTAACCAAAAACAATCTGGATCCAATTAATAGCAAACTCTGAAAACTTAGGGGCAAGCAGCTGAAGAGACGGAAAAAGTTTCCTCAATCAGGTTCTGGGTAATCAGGTAATTTAAGCCAGAATACAGTAGCCCAGGTCCAGTGTTAACTGTGAGTTTTTCTACTTGTTGAAAAAGATACTTGCAGAAGTGAAAATGGTGTGGCTCTAAAATTCCCAACACCAGCAATTTTAAATCCCTGCCTGCCTTCAGTTTAGCGAAAACATCTGAATTGAGATATAAACGTCAGTAAGCAATGGCACTTGCTATGCCTATGCCCCACCTCCTAAATACCTGCCATGGCCACCCGGGTGCCCTTGGCTGGCTGGTGGGGCAGGTGGGTGTGATTTATAGTAGAGATTGCTGCCCCTGCCCCCCAACCCTGGCCTCATTCCTAGCATTAATTGAGTCCCTTTTCTTTGGGCAAGTAAACTCTAGGCTCAAGTTTTCTCATCTATAAAATGAAGAGGTGCATTAAGCTCCTGATTTTATAAGTGTCATAAACAGTAAAGAAAAGCAAAGCAATGCACGATAGTGTGCGGACAGCTGTGCCTGGGCCATAGCCTACCACTTGTTGCTTCTCACATGGAAATCCTATTAAGAATTCACCAAAACTAGGGCCTCCCTGGTGGCGCAGCGGTTGAGCGCTGGGTTGCGAAGCTGCCCGCAGCCTCTGCAGCGCCAGTTCCATCCCCGGCTGCTCCCCGGCCACCAGAGGAGGGTCCCACATGGCGCGCAGACCTCTCCTGCCGCCCGCTGCTCCCCTCAGCAGTGTACTTCGGTCCTTCTGCCTGCTCTGCTCCCCGCTCTGGCTCTGGTGAATTCTCTCACCCTCCCGCGCTTCTGACTGTACCCAGTGCTTGTATAAACAAACAAATAAATAAATAAATAAAACATGCCTCTATTAAAAAAAAAAAAAAAAAAAAGAATTCACCAAAACTCATCTGGTCCAGTTCTAGGCTGCACCTTCTTTCTTTTCTTTTTTTTGGGGGGTGGTATTTAAATACAAGTTTATTTTATACACACACACACACACACACACACATATATATATTTTACATCGTTCTTGTACAATGTATACTTTCTCCTCTCAGGTGTAGTCCCCATGGAATCCCCACCACCAATTCACCCATGCACCATCACCATAGTCCCTTGTGCTCTTCTCTCCCCTGTTTTGATCCTTCTCCCTCTTCTTCCCATTTGGAACTCTATAATCTGCTCTTTTTCTCTTTTTGTTTTTGTGATACATTTCTGCTTAGTGATTGTTATATTCTTAGCACTTTTTCGTATTGAAAATAGATGTTTTATTTCGTTTATACAAGGTACAATTTCAAAATACAAATAATATATAACATTTGGATATACTAGACAAAGAAGTATAAATATAGATGCATGTCTGTAAAATGTCACTCAGTTCTTTTTTTTTATTCTGAAAAACACTTCAATTAAGAGGATCCATTGGGCACTGATAATCTCTCTATTCCTTTTCTTTATTGGCTCTCAATGCATGCAGAGCACCTGAATGGAGAGTTTTTAGGAGCTGAAATGCTGGTGTCATGCTTGTAGACGCCTCTCAAGTCAGGAGAAAAGACTTGGAATTAACTAAGAGTCTCAGGTATATTTCTTTTCTTTGTAAACTGCAAGTCAGGATGAGGGAAGGAAGATAGTCGAGTAGAAAAGCTGTCCTGAATAAATGTCACAGTGAAATAAAAAACCTGGATAGGAGGTCTGGAGGCTTTCAGCAACTTCCAGGAGAGCTGAGACACTCCACTTTCTGCCTTAGACAGGGCAATGCAAGGCAGTGCGGCAACACAGACAGCTTCCATCCTATGCCTGGAGAACCTATCATCCAGGCAGTTCCTAGGCTGGGCACAGACAATAAAATGATACTGCACATTTCCTCATCCTGGAGGGCTTTACCCTGGAGTCCAACTCCTTGAGTCTTATCTGGGTCCTCTTCAGTTAGAGCAGTGTTGGCGCCCTTGCTGGCCTCTGGTTTTCCATGGAGTGACGTTCGTTGTAAGCGTAGCTTTCTGTGTCTTCCTCTCTGTAGTTGATTTCCCTCGTCATTGGTATATCTTCTGTGTTTTCCGTTTCAGCACTGGGTATCTGAAAAGTTTGCCTATAAAGCATGTAAGTCACAGGTTTTGAAAAGAGGCGATGGGCACCCTTAAGTCAAATGAACAGATAGTCCCCATGGAATTCTCCGAGGGAGAAAACCTAGATTGCCTCCATTCTTAGAGAATATTGAAATCTTTTTTTTTTTTTTACATCCCTCATTTGCCAAAGATTTACTGATGTTGTTGGAGCAAATTCCTGGACTTTGTCAATTCTCTGTTCAAAAACAATAGTTCAAATGGTAGGAATAAGAAAAGGACAGAATAATGAGGGGCCTGGCTAGATGTGATCAGCTTGATAAAAAATGGTATAATATTTATAAGCTTTTAAAATAGTACTTGGCATCTAGTGTTAAGCAAAGAAAGTACATGAATCAGTTCTTGAATAACTAGGAACAGGAGAGGCAGAACATCTTATTTCCACGTTGACCTGTGTGGTTGAATGATACATTTGGGTCAGCAATTATGTCCATGGATTATATAATCTCCCTCCTGAGGGGAAGCAGCTTTTTAGGACATTTGCAAATAAGCACTATGAACTCCTTGAAACTATATATCTGAGCCAAATTACCAAAATAATTCTCTAAAAGCCAACTTAATTGAATGAGAAACCTAGGAAACAATTTGCAAAAAAATCAGTTTATGGAAAGAATTGTCACCAAATGACCAAGTGGCCACATTTATCAGATTTACCAATTCTTCTTAATGATATATATGCATGAATATATTTTTTTAAAGATTTATTTATTTATGTATACAAGAACTGGGGTACAGGCCAGATGCACAGAGGGTGAGAGGATTCACCAGAGACAGAGCGGGGAACAGAATAGGCAGATTGATTGAAATACACTGCTGAAGGGAGCAGCAGGCAAGACAGGAGAGGTCTGCCACGCCATGTAGGACCCTTGCCAGCCTGCCAGGATTGAACTGGCGCTACAGAGGCTGCGGACAACTTCACAGCACTGTGCTCAACTGCCTGTGCCACCAGGGGAGGCCCTGTACATGAATATTTTTTTAGTGTAGTCAGCGAATATTGTTATTTTCCTCTTATAAGAATATTTATTGGCCATAAATAACACATTTATAAATTCTTTTTAAGAATATATCTTCAGCAAAAGCAAACTAATTTGAAGGGACATCTGCACTTTTGTGTTCATTGCAGCTGAGTTTATAATCGCCAAGTAAGTAATGGAAACAACCTAAGTGCCCAAGGACAGAGTAGTGGATTAGAAAGATGTGGTATATATACATAATGGAATACTACTCAGTTATTAAAAAACAATGTACTTTCGCAATTTGTGACAACATAAATGGAACTAGAGTGGAGAATGCTAAGTTAAATAGGTCAGAAGGTAAAAGACAAATATTGATGGTTTCATTTATATATGGAGTCTAGTGAATGAAGCAAAAGGTCGGACAAAACCAAACCAATTACAAGCCCTAGAAAACTGACTGGAATCAAGGTTATGGGGGAAGGGTAATACCATGGGGAGGGGCACAATGGATGAGAGGGTGTGGTTCTCTGCCTCTGAATCACATGCAGTGTTGTTAACCAACATTACCTCAAAAAATATTTTTTAATTTATTTTTTAAATAATTTAAAAAATTAAAAAACTTTTAAAATTATTCCTAAAAAAGAAAATGTATTCCTTTATAATATATTAAATAAATAGATTTAGTTGCTATAATCTGTTAAGAATATAACTCTAGGGCCTCCCTGGTGGCGCAGCAGGTTGAGCTCCGCACTGTGAAGCTGTCTGCAGCCTCTACAGCGTGGATTCGAGTGCCGGCCAGCCAGGGAGATACCCACATGGTGAGGCAGACCTCTTCTGCCACGCCCTCTGCTCCCCTCAGCAGTGTCTTTGGTCCGTCTGCCTGTTCTGCTCCCCGCTCTGTTTCTGGTGAATTCTCTCACCCTCCCATGCCTCTGACTGTATGTACCTCAGTTCTTGTATAAATAAATAAATCTTAAAAAAAAAATGTAACTCCAACATTTTTATGTGGAAATTGTTTTTATAATGACATTTTGAAAATCCTTTTAAAAGTCATTTTCTATTTTGCCAACATTGTAGCATCTTTTGGATTGCTTTGACAAATTTTTGAGTAGTTTATCAATCTTAGCTTGCTGCTTTCTATTACATTTATGATTTATGAGGTTTGTGACATTACTTATTGCTTGGGGTGGTATTGACAGTCCTTGAAGAATTTAAGTGAATTTTTAGATTGTTTTTTCATTTTGTCCTTAGAGTAGCATTTCATGGACTTCCTGTGGCAATATTAGGCTAAACAATATATTGTTATGCTATTCTTAACAGAATATTTTATAACTAGTAACCGAAAGTTTCGTTTCAACAAATCTAATAATCATGTATGTGTATTGCTGATAGATCCAGAGCAGTCTTATCACTGTGGAATGCTGAAATGCTGCTCATTAATGATAGAAGTATGAAATTAAGACCAGTAGGCCATTTGAGGTCTTATGAAAGAATGACAAAAATGCCTAAAGAAAATAAAAAGAAAGAAAAACTGAAATTTCAGCAAGTGTCAGAAACAAATCTTGTCCCAAATGCTGAAATGGAGAATTCCAACTATTATAAATACAAAAAATCAGGTCAAAGTGAATGAGTATATTATATTACCAGAAACTTTATCCATATTTAATGAGTACATTCAAGTAGAATATATTCATGACTATATCATAAGAACTGATGCAAATTGCGTTATCTACCAACTCTGTCATTTGGTGCATTCTTTCTGCATTGGATTTTGGTAAACTGACCCCGTCACCAGTTAGCTCTCACAGCTCCATTTCCCACTGGTGACCTGAAACTTGCTTGTGAAGGAAAGAGCTCTCTAGATCTGGCTCAGTGACATGTCTTTTGGCCAACAGAGAAAGGGGTGAGAGTGCGAGCTGGAGTCAGGAACAGGAAAGGTATGTTCCTTTGAGAGGGCGCCCACAGTCATAATGCATAATGCAATTCTCATAGGATTGGAGGAATCTTGCCCACTGTGACTCTCCTGTGCTACTTACCTTGGGTTTTTGTGACATGCCAGGAAAGATGCAACTGCACCACACAATATGATGACAGGTACGGAGATTGCCACTATGAAAGAACAGAACTCAGCTGTTGTCGTGCTGAAAGTCCTCACAGCAGATTCATTTCTAAGAATCTAAAAATCCTTTGCAATTTACATTCCTGAAGATCCAAATGCCTTCCCAACCAGTTCACTGTTACTAACATTTCTTGAGGTCTGTGCAATTCAATCAATTCTACATCTGAACAAGAAGTGCACTTCTTTCCTAATAGCACTGCCCCTTCACACTATTCCTGTTCTCCTCCTCCTAGACCTTGTACCTCTTGAGCAAAGTGACGCAGATGACAAGGGTGATGGGGCAAGGATGGAGTAAGTCAGGAGGGGAGAGGAGGGGCCTCAGAGACCAGAAGCTAGGGTGGAGGTATGAAGACGAGGAGGCCAGAAATATGACTGTTAATCCCAAGTTAAGAAAATAGGGCAGAATTCCTCCTTAGGTGTCCCCTGGTACAACATCCCCCTTCAACTTCACAGAATCCTGACTTAGAAACAACACCATGCAGTGCTTTCCCCTCCCCTTCCATTTTCATTATTGTTCTTTGTACCTTTTTATGGCAGAGGAAGAGTGGGAAGGAGAAAGAAGTAGTATTATAGGTGAGAGGAGAATAAGAGAGCTTAGGAAAAGGAAGAAACTTGTTTTGACTGAGTTGAAAAGAACTTCAGGGTGGAAGGCCAGTGGTGGTGACAGCCTTTGAAATTTATTAGACAATCTAGGAAGAGTGTGATGTTTCTGTAGAAGAGGACTTAGTCCCAGGGCAGGGTAAGTGAAACTGTTTTTGTTTTTTTAAAGAGGAAGTTTTATTTACTTTTTCTTCCCCAAAAGATTTATTTATTTATGCATACAAGAGCTGAGGTACAGAACAGAGATGTGGGGGTGAGAGGATTCACCAGAGACAGAGTGGGGAACAGAACAGGCAGACTGACTGAAACACACTGCTGAGGGGAGCAGCCGGGGAGACAGGGGAGATCTGCTTCACCACATGGGTTTCTCTCTGGCCGGCTGGGGATTTCACTCGCGCTGCAGAGGCTGCGTTTTGCTTCATAGTGCGGTGCTTAACCCCTTGAGCCACCAGTGAGGCCTCTTTATTTACTTTTAAGGTCACGCTAATTTGTTTTACTTTTTATTTGTTTGTTTAATTCCCCGCATAGAGCAACCATAAAACCAAATTCCTTTTTCCCCACCACCATCCATGTAATAAAAAAAAAAAACAAGCAGTAAAATTATAAAAGCAAGTAACTACCCAAGTAAATAAAAACAAGCATTGAAAAATGTTAGAAAAGAAGTAACGGTAAACATGGGAAATTAGTGAAAGATGATTTGAGTTTCCAGATTTAACATTAATCATTAGTATAACTAAGAAAAAGAAATAGTTTTTTTTTAGCAGAGATGTTAGATCCAATTGTAAGCTATTTCTACATATTGACTAATGAACTTGGTATGCATTTACTCTTCGTGGAGAGATTTATTGGAAAAGGCAAGTTAATAAATCTGTAGTTCCACTTTCACAATGCTCCTTCCTGTTTCTTTTAGTGTGAATAGAAACTGAGTCGAGAAGACCACTTCTGGAACAAAGCAATTTGAGTTCAGTGATTTAACCCTGATCCTTGGCTTCTTCACCAGTTACATCCTGGGGAAGTTTAGTAAAGAAGCTGAAATAGTGTCACTAAGCTTCCAGGTTCTGCACGCATTTCCTTCCTGGGAAGGTGCATGGATTGAAGAGAAAGAGATTTGGTGAGACAGAAGAGGAGAGAGGGAGGAGGAGAAGATGATGACTGCATGGGAAGTACCGTAGCTTCCCAGCTGGACTTCAGCCTCAGCGTGTGAGATCTAAGGCAGGGATGGTGACCCAGATAGCACAGACCTCTGTTAGATGTGGGCGATGAAAATGTCCTTTGTGAATATACAGGGACTCTCAGCACAACCCTGCAAACTAGGCAGTCGGGATGCAGTATTTCTGATATTGCTAGGACCAGAGTCCTTGGATCCCACGGAGGCAACTTTAAAGTAAGGTTGTGAACTCATTATTCCTGGTCAGGGGCTCTTCTCTATCACTTACTGGACTGAGTTCAGAGTAGGTTCTCGATACATTATTGAGATATTTTATAATCTAACATAGATAATAATAATTTAACACTAAATAGATTAAAGTGTCCTTTGCTTTTTAATGGGAATTTGCATTTCACTGTGGTGAATGGGAGTTCCTAGCACAGACTAGGAACTCAGTTTATACTGAATAAACAGATGAAAGATATAATGCAGAGGTAGCTCCTGTAAAGCCTGAGCAAACCGACTGGAGTGTATCTATTTCATGTCTGAAAGACTAGTAGTATAATGCATTTTGAAAAACAAACTTGTCACTACTATGTATTAAATGAATCGACAGTGTAATAAACACTGTGATTGGTGACATTCTAACCCTTTATTTTATAAAAGGATCTTTCAAAATAGCCTAGCAAGGATCAGAGATTAGATATTGGAATAAAGTTATTGGTAAAAAGGCCAGCTACATAAGCCCGTAGATATTAAAGACAATGAAATGACATATATCCAGACTATCCTAAAGATGTTAGAATCTTCATATTCACTTATTTATTTACTCACTCATTCAGTATTTATCAATTATCTACTGTTTATCATTTTCTGTTGAATTAAAATATCAACTTTTAAGAGTGTGATAATCACTTATATAGCTTATCTACGAAAATAAAATATCATATCACTAGTATCAATGGGCTGATTAAAACATTCGGTTAACAATCACCGAGCAGTTCCGGTGGCAGAGCATCGCTTATAGCTTCTCACAAAGCTGAGCTCAATACTAAAATAATTGTTTGAAAATCTATGTAGAAAAGAAGGTCTCAAATTTTATTTATTTATTTATTTTTTTAATTTTGCTTTTTTTTTAAGATTTTTTTTATTTATTTATACAAGCACTGGGTACAGTCAGAAGCGCGGGAGGGTGAGAGAATTCACCAGAGCCAGAGCGGGGAGCAGAGCAGGCAGAAGGACCGAAGCACACTTCTGAGGGGAGCAGCGGGCGGCAGGAGAGGTCTGCGCGCCATGTGGGACCCTTCTCCAGGGCCGGGGAGCAGCTGGGGATCGAACCGGCCCTGCAGAGGCTGCGGGCAGCTTCGCAACCCAGCGCTCAACCGCTGCGCCACCGGGGAGGCCCAAAAATTTTATCTGTAGATTTTTATCCTACAGATGTACTTGCTCATATGCAAAATGATAATTAATCCAATCAATCATTGTTTAATCCAATTAATCAGTCAAAGAATGTAAGCAATCACTTGCCCCAAATAAGGGGGTGGCCAACTAATTGAGGCAAGTCCATACAAAGGAAGATTTTTGTAGCTGTTAAAAAGATGAGGTGGTTTTGTGTACTGAAATGAAGGCTGTCTAAGATATACCATTATGTGAAACACGTTGCGGAGTGGTCAAAGTGGAATACCTATCCATCCTGATTCAGGCATCATCAGTGTGCTGTCTGCACGCCCACTTTCTCTGGAAGGTTGCACAGAAACCTGGTAGCAGCAGTCCTTCCTCCCTGCAAGGGGATTTTTCAGTCAGAGATGGAACTTACTTTTACTCTACCTCCTTTTGTGTCATGTCATATAAAGAGTTGCATAAATAGAGCAATCAAGATTTCTCAATCAAGATTTCAAGCATTGAAGCGGTGCTGTTAGTGATTATGCAGGGAGCATGCACACACCAGGACTGTTCAGCGCCGGGCTGAGGACCCCTGAACACAGACACCGTGGTGACAGAGGAAACACTTACCCGTGATGCTTGTGGCGCTGTGTGTGTGTGCACCTGCAGAGAAGAGATTGCAGCTCAGTTATGGCTATCATTTAAAGGAACTCATTTTTCATTAAGCAGGAGAAATTATGCACAGTTTGACTCTCATCTTACACTCTGAGAGATATATGACTGGCAGAACCAAACTTGCTTTAGCAAGAACAAGCAGAGTAATTCATTTAGATGCTGGGTCATGCATGAGGATCAGATGTGCCCTCACAGAAGATTCTAGTTAGCAAGAGCTCCTCCATCTCCTAGATTGTGCCTCTATGCTGCAGAAGGCACCTCTGTCTCCCATATTGGGAAGATAATAGAGATTCAGAATCTTGGCAGAGGCAGTTTAGTGCCATTAGTCTTGTCATATCTGGGAGATGGACTTCTTTTATGGCAGGATGGAACAGGGGGGACAGAGAGCAGAGCAAGGTGGCTGCAGCAGAAGGCAGCAGCAGAGAGTCTCCTGACTTGGACTGGATGTTGGGAGGAAATGCTGTTGGCCCGCTCCAGAGCCCACCCTCATCTCAGCAGCAGTACTCAGGGAGTTGCCTCCTAAATTGTGCAAAGCCAGTGCTAACCTGGCGTCTCGGGCAAAGTGGAGGTAGTGTGTTCCATACTCTTTGTTGTTGTCTGAGATGGGGCTTGGGAGTGCTTGTTACTGACTACTTCTGTGGTTCCTGCAGAAGGAGGTTTGGATGGCGTCAGCTTGGAGCCTGGTACGGTAGCTGGCTTTGTGGCCACTGTGGTGTCTGACTTGAAAGTGAAAGATGGCTCTGTAGAAAGTTCAAGACATGGAGAACATACATATTTAGAATAGTCTCTTTTCTCAGTTCCAGAAGAAAGTGGACTTAATACTTAGGAGTGTCTTGTGGTGTCTTTTGAGCCTGCCCTGGGCCAACCCTCCCCGCAGGAACAGAGCCCCGGGGCTCTTTAGGAAAATCACTTAAATGGGTAGCATCTTTACCCATCTGGAATAACCACAGGATTTTTGAGAACGCTAAAGGATTCATAGTTATTTATCATGGTGCACATAATTTAAAGACTCCAAAGAATTGAGTAGATCCAGGCTTTTTTTTTTTTTTTTTTTTTTTTTAATTAGAGGAGGCTTCTAAGAGCCATCAAACTTGATTTGCTGATAATTGGGGTTGACGGGAGGTGAATCTCATGGTTCTCGCAGATTTCTGTACATCTCTCCTAGAGGACTGATCGCCCTTCCTCCACTCTCTTCAAGGATGACTTGTTTCACTGAGTTCCACAGATATGTGTTTCTTATAAAACCTTCCACCTGCTAAAGGCTCAGATGATGGTATGACTTTTAAGCAATACATTACTTTTTAATTAAGTATGTGTACTTTTTAAAAAGACATCATGCTGTTGCACACTGACTAGACTACAGTATCATGTAAACGTAACTTTCAAAGGCACTGGGAAACCAGAACATTAGCGGACTTGCTTTGTGTGATATTGGCTTTATTGTGTTGGCTGGAACTGAACCCACAATATCTCTGAGGTGTGCCTATATAGTTTTATTTTATTTTTTTTTAATTTTTAAACAACATTTGCTTCCCCCCACCCCCTCAGGTTGAGTTCCCATAGAATTTCCTTCCCCAAGGCACCCATGTTGCTGTGAATGGCATGAGTTTATCTTTTTTGATTGCTGAATAATATTCTATTGCGTATATATACCACATTTTCTGGATCCAGTCATCTATTTTATGCCTATATTGTTTTTGAAGATGGAGACAGCATCTCTCGAGAGCAAGGGCATACTTGTTCGTCCCCATTAGAAAAGGCTCAGGTTCCTTGAGCTCAGGTTTCCTCTCCCAGGTCTGCATTGCCCCTGAGTGGCTGGGATGAGAGGCTGGTGCAGGTATGCTGCCTGCTCTAAGAAACTTCTTTGTCAGATCCAGGAGTGTTGTATTTTTGGTGGCGCCCCTGAAACTGTGGCTAACATGAGGTAGGAATAACCTCTGACCCTCTCCAGTTCTTGACAAGAATGTGCATCCATAACTAAGTTCAAACCAACATATAAAGAGTGAGTTTTAAATTGTTATTAATGATGCACATATGAAACCTGGATATCAAGCAACTTTGATTTAAGAAAAATTTAAGCTGACATAAATTTTTACTCTTGATTTTAATAATAAGTATGTTCTATTATATAAGTTTGCAGTGGAATCCCAGTAGAGGTCCATGAATCAGAGGGATTTGTGGGATCTGAGTGGTAGCAGGGAATGGGAATCCTTACAAAGTTTCCCACATTCCTACCTGTTCCAGAAGGGGAAGGGCTCTCTTGCTCTGGGGTCACCCTTGGTGGTGCTACGATGGTGGGTGACTTTTGATGACTCAAGGAGGGGTCTCCTAGAGAGAGGATAACCACATGGCATTTATGATTCTGAGATGGAGCCTGAGGTGGCTTCAGAACTGGATATAATTAAAAATAAATATCTAAATTGAAAGTGAATGTCTCTGGATTCTGAAATAAGTCAGATGCACAAGAAATAACACTATCTCCCAACCTGCAGTCACAATGCAAGTGCAAACATAGGCTGCACACTACTTTTCTAGCCTTTCAAAAGTCAGCACAAGATAAGTATCACATTTGTTTTTTATTGGAGTGATGTCAGTATCAACTCAGCCTTTTCATGCTAGCTTTTGCATGGGAAAATACATTATTGCTCAATAGAGTCAGCCTGTTTGGCAGAAGAAAGAGCATTCAAAGCATAAGAAGTAGGAAAAATAATGGAGGCAGTTGTTAGTGGTAAAAGGTGGGGAAACTTTGGGCAAAATGAAACCTAAAGATTCCTGTAATCTTTAGGTTCTAAAATGTTATGATTCCAGGTCTCTCTTCTCTCCCTCTTCAGAGCCTACAACTCTTCTTCATCACCAAGTCATTCATCCAAACTTTTAAGAAACAGTAACTTTTCCTACAGTGAAAAGCCCTGATTTTTTGCCGCTGGCTTAGAGGTTCTCATGTGTCCCTGGACCAGATAGGGTAAGAGTTCCAAGTTCTCACCACACCCAGCTCATCACTTCAATTGCGCTTGATGTCACAAGACACTATGTTCCCCAGCCCAGTAATTCCTCTGCAACAAGGAGAAGATTTTGTCTTTGCTTCTGATGTCTGTATCAGGTCAGGCAGGGGAAGGGAATGGGGCAGAGGGTTATGTAACCCCTAAAAATTCAATAAGAAAGCCCTGCTCTCCAAGTGCATTGTCTGTAGAATAGCCCTTGTTGTCCCCTGTCCTTCAGAGAGGAGTTGAGAATTCTCACAAATGTTATATGAGAAAGTATCTTGCTTGCAGCTGAGTGTGCACTAAGTGCTCAATCATGTTTATTCCATCAAAATTCTCTTGTCAAATCAGAATCAACCATGGATTAGTTTGTATTTTTCTAGAATAAAAGGCTTAGTATTTCTGGAATGGCACTAAGTTGCTTCTACCCCAAAGATGCTGGCATGGTTTTGCAGTTTTGTTTAGTTAAAAAAAAAAAAAAAGATTCTGGTGACCTTCCCTCTCACTTGCTCCTGAGCGCTGATGGCTCCTAGACATGGTTGACCAAGCTAAGGGATTCTCTGCTCCATGCTTCTCCCCAGATTCCTGGGTGGGTATCAATGGAGAAGAATGACAAAAATTTCCCTGCAGGCTATTCCCTAGGGAGAAATAAGGAAACTCTATTGGAAGCAGGCATGCTGTGAGCACCCACTCTGTCTGTCACCAAATCCTTGCTACTATAATCTTAAAGCATTGGTGCAAGAATAGTTACCACTTGCCAAGTTTCACTTCATCCTCCTACAACCCACAGTATTGACATCAGGTCCATTTTCTAAATAAGGAACTAAGCACTTCAAGATGTTAAGACGATTGCCCAAGGTCTCACAGATAGTAAGTAGCAGAACCAGGATTTGAGCCTAGAATTTGAACCCCCAAACTGTAAATTTCTATCTCCAGGAACTGTTGTTTAGAGGCCCATTGGTTTATTTAACCTCAAACCACAATCCAACTCTCTTGGTTCCTGAGATGGGCTTCCTCTACAGCCCTATACCCTCGAGAAGGATGGAGAGATAGTGTAGGAGAGTTACTTACTGATGCACTTGAGATTGGGAGTCGTCCAGTGGGCAGTGTTTATTGTTTTGTTAAACACACACTCAATCAGGTTGGATGTTCCAGCTTTTCGCTTGAAGCCAGAGTTACAAATATATCTCTCCCTGGAGTTCAGGCTATAACTCTTGACCCTGATGTCTGCATGTTCAATGGAAGTAGGAGTAGGGCATATGAGGTCTGCAAAAGGAGATAAGGAGAGAGGTAAATAAATTTCAACTTGTTAAGACCCATTTGCCAGGGTAGTGGTCCTTAAATTAATAGCCAGGGCCTGGCTTATTATAGGAGCCTCTTAGGATAAACCCCAGATTCCAAAGCACAGCAAAGAAGTCCCATAAGGGAAGCATCATCTAGAAGCTTTCTTGAGCTTTGCCTTTAAGTTTTGCCAAAATAGCTAGAGACTGGGAGTCATCAATGGAAAACACCTATACCACACCTCCCTTTCCAACCATTTCCAAACTCAACCTCTCTCAAAGGTATTTATCTCTCTCATGTCCCATCCTGGCCACATCTCTCTGCTCTCTTGCCTAAACATAGCAATAGCCCCGATTGGTTTCCCTGCCTACTCTCCCTGCAACCTTTCTCCCATTTCCAAAAGGCAGTTAGAATTGCATTTTTGAGGGGGCGGAGCAACATGGCGGCGAGGAGACGCTGCGAGTAAGATCTCCCATTAAAAAAAGTTAATAGGGAGGAAAAGCAGCAGGTCCCAGTGAGAACTGGGACACGGAAGATAAACGGGTGACGCCAGCGAACTGCCCGAAGAAGAAACTGGCCATAAAAGAGGACTAGAAGGGAGGGAAGCGCAGAACCCTGCTCCCCTCCCCCGCCCACAGAGGCTGCACTCTCCGACCGGCAGAGAGGAGGGAAACAAGGGAAACAACAAACCAAAACGACCCACAAGAACAAACGACCCAGCAAGCGGGACTGTGAGTGGAAAGGAACTATTGCAGCCACCACACCCCGTGAACGGGAGCTGAGGCGAACCCTGCAGGATCCGCCGCAGCGGTGAGCGAACGGCTCCGGGCGCCATTAGAGAAGAACAAAGACCCCAGGAGACCCGCACACAGCCCGGGCTGCCGGTAAGCTTGCGCGGAGAGCGGCAGAGCAGCGCGCTCGGCGCGCTTGAAAAGCAAGTGCAGACCGGGATCGCGGCTGCCCAGGTACCCGCGCCTGCGACCTAGGCTTGCGGGGAGACGACCTAGGCTTGCGGGGAGACGCGCGGAGGTCCTCACTGAGGTGAAGGTCCCTCCCTGAGTGAGCAGGAACCAGGCGCCCAGGCACGGGAGCTGTGCAAAAGGCGCCATTCCCGCGCCACTGATCTGGGCTACAGCCCGCGTCCTGGAACTGAGGGCTTTGAACTGAGACCCGGGGCACGAAAATTCGGGGCGTGGTTTCTCCACGACGGTGGGGCACAAGGCAGACACAGCACCCCAAAGCTGTTGAGGTGTACCCTACCATTCCCGCTCTGTTCTCTGTCCCACGGGGTGGGGGGAGGCGAAAAACAGCCCCCAAGGACAATAGGAGAGATCTCTGGCGCCACCTAGCGACCAGGGAAAAAAAAGTCACTAACACCCTATAAAACAGGATATTTCTTAAGACTGCTTGAAAAGGGCAGAAGGTTTCTGGAGGACCCAGTGGCCAGCCGGGAAGTTATTCCACGCCAGGCCCCTTCCGACCAGCAGTCTGAGCCCACAGAGGGAGCAGGCACCCACGTCCGGGGCAGACCGGGTGCGCAGAAGAGTGTGCCTGAAACCGGAGGCGCAGGGACTGCATCCCGCTTCGCCATTTGAGAACAGGGACATTTCTTAAGTAAAAACTGCCTAAAACCAGCAGAAAGCTCCCCCAGAAGACAGAGATGGCTCCTGGAAGAGCCAGAGGGGAGCGGAGAAGTTCACCCAAGATGTCAGTCAGTCCGAGCAACACAGTGTCCCAACGCATACGACAAATTAGAAAACAGACAGTAGGGAGTAGAAGAACCACACGCAACCTAAAAACTCCTCAGGAAAGAAGCACACCACAAAAAGAAAACCACTCCCCAGATTGCAACGACAGCAACTTGGAAGAACTTCTGAGCCTTCCAGAAAGAGAATTTAAAATTGCCATGATTAAAAAAGTGATAGATCAGAAGAAGGAAATTGAGTCCCTAAAGAGGGAAGTAAGAGAAATGCAGGAGATCAAAGAATTAATGGAGGAACTAAAGAACTCTGGGAAAAGCAATGAAAGCAGAATAGATGAAATGGAAGAACGAATAAGTAATCTTGAAGACACAGAAATAAAAAGAACCAAAACAGAAAAGGAAAGAGAAGTACGAAGGAAAAAGAATGAAGAAAGACTTCGGGAACTATCTGACTCCATGAGGAAAGGAAATATAAGAGTTATAGGAATTCCAGAAGGAGAGGAGAGAGATGTAGGAACAGAGAAAATATTCATGGATATAATTGAAGAGAACTTCCCAAATGAGAAGAAGGAGCTGAAAATTGATATACAAGAAGCAAGAAGAACACCAAACTTCCACGACGAAAGGAAAAACACAGCAAGACACATAATAGTAAAGCTCCCAAGAATCCAGGACAAGGAAAAAATAATGAAGCTGACAAGAGGGAAGAAACAGATAACATTCAAAGGAAAACCAATCAGGCTGACATCAGACTTCTCTGAAGAAACACTACGGGCAAGGAGAGAGTGGAGGGACATAGTCAACAGACTCCAAGAAAACAGATGCCAACCAAGAATACTCTATCCCGCAAAGCTCTCTTTCCTCCATGAAGAAAGAATATGGACCTTCCCAGACAAAGAGAAACTCCGGAATTTCATTGCGACTAAACCCCCACTCCAAAAAATACTACAAGGAATCCTAAAGCCAGAACCTCAGAGGGACGAATAACAACGAAAGAAGACCAAAAAAAAAAAAAAAAGTTATTAAAAGAATAAATAAATAAAATCAAAGGAAAGACAAACATAATGGCAAATACAGATACTAACATATCAATATTAACTCTAAATGTAAATGGACTAAACTCTTCAATAAAAAGACACAGAGTTGCAGCCTGGATTAAGAAACAAAACCCAACCTTTGCTGTCTCCAGGAAACACATTTAGCTACAAAAGATAAAAATAGGCTCAAAGTCAAAGGATGGAAAACAATCCTACAAGCAAATGGGCCAAAAAAGAAAGCAGGAACAGCTATACTTATATCAGATAAAACAGACTTCAAACTCAAAAAAATAAAAAGAGACCCCAATGGTCACTACATTATGATTAAGGGGACAATACTTCAAGAAGAAATAACACTCATTAACATATATTCACCAAACGAAAGAGCACCAAAATATATCAGACAACTGTTGTCCTCTCTGAAAACAGACATCAGAGAAACACATATGTAGTGGGAGACTTCAACACACCACTATCAACAATGGATAGATCAACAAGACAAAAAATAAGTAAAGAAACTAAAGCTCTAAATAAGGACCTAGAGCATTTGGGCTTAACAGACATCTATAGAACACTAAACCCCAAAAAAAACGGAGTACACATTTTTCTCAAGCGCACACGGATCATTCTCCAGGATCGATCACATACTGGGGCACAAGACAAACATCAACAGATACACCAAGATTGAAATCATACCAACCATCTTTTCTGACCACGAAGGCATCAAACTAGAAATAAATCATAAAAAGAAGGCAAGGAACTATCCTACCTCATGGAGATTAAAAGCCACACTACTGGAAGACCACTGGACTAACGAGGAGATCAAAGAAGAAATTAAAAAATTCTTTGAATTGAATGACAAGGAGGACACCAATATCCTAAATGTATGGGATGCAGCAAAAGCAGTAATAAGAGGAAAATATATAGCAATAGAAGCTCACATCAAAAAACAAGAAAGAACTCAAAGAAACAACCTAATCTCGAAGCTCAAAGATCTAGAAAAAGAACAACAAAAAAACCCCAGAACCAGTAGAAGAAAAGAAATAATAAAAACCAAAGCAGAAATAAATGAAATTGAAACTAAAAAAACAATCCAAAAGATCAATGAAACCAAGAGCTGGTTCTTTGAAAAAATAAATAAAATAGACAAACCCCTAGCCAGGCTCACAAAGGAAAAAAGGGAGAAAGCACAAATACACAGAATCATAAATGAAAGAGGAGAAATCACAATGGACACAGCAGAAATCAAAAGAATAATCAGTAACTACTATGAACATTTATATGGAAACAAGTTCAACAATCTAGAGGAGATGGACAAATTCCTACAACTCTACAATCACCCAAAGCTAGATAAAGAAGAAATAGAACACCTAAACAGACCAATTACAAGCAGCGAAATTGAAATGGTAATTAAAAACCTCCCCAAAAACAAAAGCCCAGGACCTGATGGATTTACAAATGAATTCTACCAAACATTCAGAGACGAATTAGTGCCTATCCTTCACAAACTCTTCCAAAAAATTGAGAAGGAAGGGACAATACCAAACACGTTCTATGAAGCCAATATTACACTAATACCAAAACCGAATAAGGACAACACAAAAAAGGAAAACTATAGGCCAATCTCCCTAATGAACACTGATGCAAAAATCCTCAATAAAATTTTAGCTATCAGAATCCAACAATGTATCCATAAGATAATTCACCACGACCAAGTTGGATTCATTCCAGGGGCACAAGGATGGTTTAACATCCGAAAATCAATCAACGTTATCCAACACATCAACAAAAGGAAATATAAAAACCATATGATAATATCAATAGATGCTGAGAAAGCTTTCAACAAAGTGCAACACCCATTCATGATAAAAGCCCTTGAAATTCTTGGGATACAAGGAACATACCTCAACATCATAAAGGCCATCTATGAGAAGCAACAGCCAGTATCATTCTCAATGGTGAAAAGCTGAAAGCAATTCCATTAAGATCTGGAACAAGACAAGGATGTCCACTCTCACCACTGCTTTTCAATATAATACTGGAAGTCCTAGCCAGAGCAATAAGACAAGAGAAGACATCCAAGGAATCCAAATAGGAAAAGAAGAAGTCAAACTATCACTATTTGCAGATGATATGATAATATATATAGAGAACCCCAAAATCTCCACAGAAAAACTAATTCAACTCATCAATCAATTCAGTAAAGTGGCAGGATACAAAATCAACACGCAAAAGTCAGTAGCCTTCCTATACACAAACAATAAATCTGAAGAAGAAGAAATCAAAAAAACCACCCCTTTTATTATCGAAACAAAAAAAATCAAATATTTGGGAATAAATCTAACAAAAGAGGTAAAGGACCTATACAAAGAAAACTATAAAACACTGTTAAAAGAAATAGAAGAAGACACAAAGAAATGGAAAGACATCCCCTGCTCATGGATTGGAAGAATAAACATTATTAAAATGGCCATCCTACCAAAAGCAATATACAGATTCAATGCTATTCCAATCAAAATCTCAATGGCATTCTTCAAAGAAATAGAACAATTATTGATGAAATTCATATGGAATCACCAAAACCCCGAATAGCCAAAGCTCTACTGAAAAAAAAAGAAGGAAATGGAGGCATCACACTCCCAGACTTCAAACTATACTACAAAGCCATAATCATCAAAACTGCATGGTATTGGAACAAGAACAGACATACAGACCAATGGAATCGAATAGAAAATCCAGAAATAAACCCACAGATTTATGGTCAGCTAATCTTTGACAAAGGAGCAAAGACTATGCATTGGAGCAAAGAAAGTTTGTTCAATAAATGGTGCTGGGAAAACTGGGTCGCTACATGCAAAAGAATGAAGCTTGACCACTACCTCACACCATACACAAAAATCAACTCAAAATGGATTAAAGAACTAGACATAAGACCTGAAACCATAAAATACATAGAAGGAAATATAGGCGAAACACTACGGGATTTGCACATCAAAGACATCTTTACAGACACATCACCCAAAGCAGTGATAGTGAAGAGAAAGATAAACAGCTGGGACTACATCAAATTAAAGAGCTTCTGCACAGCAAAAGAGACAATAACAAAAACAAAGAGAAACCCCACCAACTGGGAGAACATTTTTGCACCCAACACTAATGATAAAGGACTGATCACAAAAATCTGCAAAGAGCTGATGAGACTCAGCAACAACAAAGAAAATAATCCAGTCAAAAAATGGGCAGAAGAGCTAAAAAGAAACTTCTCTGAAGAGGAAATGCAAATGGCTAACAGACATATGAGAAAATGTTCAACATCACTTGTCATCAGGGAAATGCAAATCAAAACTACCATGAGATACCATCTCACACCAGTGAGAATGGCACATATTAAAAAAACTAGCAACAACAAATGTTGGCGAGGATGTGGAGAAAAAGGAACTCTTGTGCACTGTTGGTGGGAGTGCAAACTGGTCCAACCACTATGGAGAGCTGTGTGGAGATTTCTGGACCTACTAAACATAGAGCTTCCATATGATCCAGCAATTCCACTCCTAGGTATTTACCCAAAGGACACAGAAACATCAATTCCAAAGAGCACCTGCACTCCTATGTTTATAGCAGCACTGTTTACAATAGCTAAGCTTTGGAAACAACCCAAATGCCCAAAAATAGATGACTGGATCAAGAAGATGTGGTACATATATACCATGGAATATTACTCAGCATTCAAAAAAGATAAACACATGCAATTTGCAGCAACATGGATGGCACTGGAAGGGATCATGCTCAGTGAAATAAGCCAAAAAGAAAAAGAAAAATACCGGATGGTCTCACTCATAGCAGGAATCTAGAAAACTTAAATAAGGGACCAGGAAAATGAATATAAGAAAGTGAAAATCAAAATCAACAAAAAACTATGAACCAGAGACACTTTTTGGGGGGGGGGGGGGGAAAGGATTGGGGTCAGAATTGGGCATTTGCAATTGTATGGGGGAATATAAAAATAAAATTTAATATTTTTAAAAAAAAAAAAAAAACAAAAAAAAAACAAAACAAAAAAAAAAAAGAATTGCATTTTTGATGACTTCAATCTTTCCTGGCTGTCCACTGCTTTTATAATGAAAACCAAAATCCTTCGGAATTCTTCAAGACTCTGCCCAACCTGTTTCTGCCTTCCTCGCCACATACACTTCTCCCTGGTCACACTGGCCTTCAGTCCACCATGCCACTCGCCAGGGCTACCTACCCTCTCCCCAGCCCACTCTAAGCTGGCCATCTTCTGCCATCCTTCCTAGCAGCATCACTTTTTCAGAAAACCTTCTCTCACCTCTAGTCAACCAGGCCCCATAGTTCTGGGTTCTTTCCACACGCAGTTGTTTTCAGGCATCTATTTAAGACATTGAAATAATGTAATGAAGGGGCGTCCCTGGTGGCGCAAGGGGTTAAGACGCAACCTATGAAGCTCTCCGCAGCCACTGCAGCAAGAGTTCGATCCCCAGCCAGCCAGGGAGCAAACCACTTGGCGCAGCAGACCTCTCCTGTCTCGCCTGCTGCTCCCCTCAGCAGTGTACTTTGGTCAATCTGCCTGTTCTGTTCCCCGCTCTGTCTCTGGTGAATCCTCTCACCCCCCAAGCCTCTGGCCTGTACCCCAGCTCTTATATGCATAAAGAAATCTTTAAAAAGAAAAAAATAATGTAATGAAATGTTATGTCTTATCAGCTGCACTGTGGGCTCTGTGAGCAAAGGGCCACGTCTGTTTTGCCCAATACTGTATATCCCCTGAGCTCAGCCAAGTACCTGGATATAGGGTGCTTGAGTACTTATTCAAAGAATGATTAGGTGAAATCTCATCCTCAATAACAGGTTCAAGACTGACCTTCTCAGTAAGTGAGTTAATTTATTTCATTTCCATATATGTAAGCAGCTTATCTGTTTATTCTCACTTTTAGGGGAAGAAATTGGGGGTGAATTGCATTAGTGATAAGTGGACTCAGACTCCAAAACTTTAGCTAGAAATCTTGGCGATGGTGCCCTAGCTCTGTTCCGTGGAGAGGAGTTTCACAAGCCAATATCTAAGAGTAAAGGACTAAGAAGAAAAGGAGGGACTGAAATGTTGGCCATTTTCATTTTGAAGATACCATATTTGTGACTGACTTTCTGTTGATTATTTATAGTTAGTTGATACTTTTGGATCCTTTAAAAAATCCTTTCCCATGTAAAAGCATGTAAAAACAAATGGTAAAGAAAATTTTACATAAGTGAGTTGTAGGCGTGCTTCAGACTTTTTTCCTACATTACATAACAACAACAAAACTTGGAAGAAAGAAAAACTAACTTTTTTTTTTCACTAGGCAAAAATGAATGAAATTAGTATTATTTATATCATGTAGTAAATTAAAATACTAGGGATCCCAGGCATAGGGTCTTGATCAGTTAAAATATCCTCTTCGGCACCAATTTTGTAGATTGGGGCTCTGTAAAAAAGCATCAAAAGGGTAACTTTATTCCTAAAAGGTGAGAAGCTAGCCAGTATATTTACTGTGCTTCCTCCAGGCCAACATTGCTGGCTTCGTCCTGTTTAAGACAAGGTTTGGTCCAATGTCCTGTACCAGAAAGAGTCTATAGCAGCTAAAGTTAAAAAGTAAGATTTTACTTTAGACACTCAAAACAACTATTTTTATACTCTCCTAGTAATTCAATACACTACTAGATTCTCTCGCATGCAGAGGAGATGAGCACGAATTGGTTTCTGAGGCCAAATCTTGTCTGGGGCAGTAGAGCTAACTGACAGTGGACTGGGTAGGTGAGAGAGTCCCATAAAGGAAAATTCCTCTGCAGCTTTTTCTGTTCTGGAGTGTGTAAGAACTCCCCCCAAGAACCTCCCTCACTAAAATGTGTATGTGTGTACATGCTGAGTGGGTCACTGGCTGAGGTGCTTGCATGGGGAAGCAACCAAAAGTACCAGGTCAGCTCTAAAGTGTAAAAATAGGTGGCTGTCTACTGCTTCTACAGTTGGTTTTTGGGTTTTGTTTGGAAATAGGAATAAGTCTGCTGAGCAGCTGGGACATTAGCAGGTAAGAAGGCTGGGACTTGGGCAAGAAAACGGCCTCTTTTCTACCAGGGAGGGAGGCTGAGTGGGAGAATATAGTGGCAGGCAGACTCACAGAATGGAGTGGGAAGCTCCCTCTAATGCATCAGTGCTAAGGGTCAGCAAAGTATAGCCCATGGGCCAAATCAAATATGCCACCTATTTTATTTAATACATTTTTAATGGAAAACTTATTTATGAATTGCTCATAGCTGATTTCAAACTATAGTGACAGGGTTGAATCATTTCACCAGAAACTGGATGGCTACTAAAGCTTAAAATATTTACTCTCTGATCCTTCACAGGATAAGTTTGCCAACCTCTTCTCTGTGTAGCCTTTAAACAAACTTTTGCCCTTGTTATAAAGACCAGTTGCCTAGTGAGTAAGCACAGAATTGGTGCAGTTCTCAGGGTAATGATGCTGACAAAGGTAATACAGCATACATAAAATAAAAACACTGCATGGCAAGTCAAAAGGCAAATGATGAAATAAAAAAAATTGCATCTCATATCAGAGAGTGCTAATTTCTCTCACATGTTAAGAGCTCCTGGAAATCAATAAAAAGATCAACCCTATGGAAAACCAGGAAAAGGATATCGTACTAAAGTGGAAAGATCTCGAAAGCACACTGTTAGGTTAAGAAGAAAAGGAACAGGGCCTCCCCGGTGGCACAGTGCTTGAGCGCTGGGTTGCAAAGCTGCCCGCAGCCTCTGCAGCGCCAGTTCCATCCCCGGCTGCTCCCCGGCCACCAGAGGAGGGTCCCACATGGTGCGCAGACCTCTCCTGCCGCCCGCTGCTCCCCTCAGCAGTGTACTTCGGTCCTTCTGCCTACTCTGCTCCCCGCTCTGGCTCTGGTGAATTCTCTCGCCCTCCCGCGTTTCTGACTGTACCCAGTGCTTGTATAAATAAATAAAAATAAATCTTAAAAAAAAAAAAAAGAAGAAAAGAAACAGAACAGAGAAAAACTATCTTTTCTTATACACAGACTCTCTGAAAGGTTACACAAGAAACTATTAACACTAGGAATGAGGCAACTGAGAGATGACAGGAGAGACTATCAGTGGATGCCTTTAAACTTTTTGAGTTTTTAATGGTGCAGTGTTTTACATATTAAAAGTTTTGGAAAGTTTTTAGAATGCTGTTACTTAATCTGTGATGTACATAGGTGTTTTCTATTCTTTTTCACATATGATGTACATGCTGGGATGAAAATTAAAATATGTAACAACTAGTGGCAGTCAGGAATCTGGAATTTTCAAGAAGATTCTGGGCATCTGGGCAATCTGGAAGATTTCCCCCTACCCCCTTGGGGGACAAGTTGCGCCTTGCTGACTGAAAGAAAAAATACTTTTTAACTAATTTCTGTACCCAAAGTTGATAGAAAAGAGAAGAAATCTGGTTTACCACCTTCACCTTTTTGTCTCTCCTCTCTTGTTTTTGGATTACATCCTGTGTGCCTGAATCCCTTCCAAAACACTTTAATTGTCCTCAAGTTCCATTTGACTAGCTGATTTTAATTTCAGATGATGTTCTGCATCTCTTGATCTTTCCTCATTTGCCTTTGCTCAGTCTTTACTGCTTTCTGGTGTTGTCTTCAGATTTGGGAATTTTGTCAGAAAATTGTTCTACATGTTTTATGTCTTGAAACATCCTCCTCCAATTAAAATGGTGATTTTGAATTCATTGTTTGTGGCACACTTTGAAATCAAACATTTGTGATCTGTCACTCAAGGCATCTATAAAGGCAAGGCAACGATGACTGTCAGCAAGAGTGCTAAAGACTCAGCAGCAGAGAATGATGCTAATGTCGCCTCACGTGCTCACCCTTCTGTGCTTCTATGTGGGTGCGACCATTTATAGTGTACATAAATACCTATCCTTATCACATATCGAAATACAAAAGTTTATTGCACATCTAAGTGCACATCGAATTTATTATTCATATAAGAACTCAGAGTTCTTACAGGTTTCAATAAATATGCAATCTTCATTGAAAGCCTGCATATTTGCCATCTTTGGTTCTGGCTTGACTTCTTCCTCTGACCTTAGATTCGTGAGGTAGTGCCCTCCCTCAGCTCAGGGTACCTTCTGCCAAACTTTTATTGCAGATATACTTTTATTGCAGATATACTTAGCAACAACAAATTTTACACACTAGACAGGAAAGAGTTTACAGGAAATGTGATGTACACATGGTTGAAACCCCTGTTTTAAAGGAAACAAACTTGGCTAGATGTTGAATAAATACTGATTGCTTGTAGTTTCTGTAGGTTTTCCTCCCAGACCATCATCTCTGCTGTTAAACCTGAGGGCGAAGTCCTAAGCATTTGCAGTCATTGCTCCTTTTTTTTTTTCTTTTTTTGATAATCTTGCAGGTACCCATAGTATTCAATGAGAAAAACAAACTCAGCCCATGTTTCTCACCATTGGAGGGAGAAGTTACAACCATGCAAGGAGGAGGGGATGGCTAGAATGTCCCCTATGGTTGTGGAATAGAGTTGAATCTGGAGATATTAATATGTAATCATAGATATCATGTGTGTGCATGTGCATGCACATGGGTATATGCATGTGTGTGTGAGTGGATGCTCATGTGTGTGTATATACTGCCTATTTCCTCTGCAAAGCCTGGGAACAATGACATCTTAGCAGTGAGAATACTGGGTGCCCAGACCTTGGTCTTCATTAAAAGAAATCACAGTTCCTTGGAGAAAAGGCTGATTCCAAGGTTAGGATCATAAAGTATAAGCCTGGGATATCTTCTTGTGTCAGAAAGTAAGGAAATGCTCGAAGAATGACAGGGACATGACAAAAGTGGCCAGGTTGAACCAGACCTTGCTGGCCAAATCTGGGACAATTTGAGTATCAAAACAAAGATTGTTAACAGACTATGGAACAATGTAAACCAAAACCCCCTAAGTCTTTACTATTACAAATGAATGAATGAAAGAATGACTGAACAGAGAAGGAAAGTCCTTACATTATTTTTTTTTCTTATATTCAATTTTTTTTAAATTAATTTATTTATTTATACAAGCACTGGGTACAGTCAGAAGCGTGGGAGGGTGAGAGAATTCACCAGAGCCAGAATGGGGAGCAGAACAGGCAGAATGACGAAGAAGTACACTGCTGAGGGGAGCAGCGGGCGGCAGGAGATGTCTGTGCGCCATGTGGGACCCTCCTCCGGTGGCCGGGGAGCAGCCGGGGATCGAACCGACACTGCAGAGGCTGCAGGCGGCTTCGCAGCCCAGCGCTCAACTGCTGCGCCACCAGGGGAGACCCGGAAAGTCCTTACATTATAATGATAATTAATAAGAGATATAAAATACTGAACGCTCAGTAGGTGGGTTAAATTTTGATGAGAAACAAAATATTTATATAGTATGGAGAATTTGTACTGTGTCATTTTAGCCACTGTGGACACATGCTTCCCAAATCCCCTTTCTGCATGATGCTGTTAGCCTGTGACATGAGGCTATGATCTGGAAGGTAGTGAAGGAACAGCCCTATTTGTTACGCTGGGAGACAGTGTTGTTGTAGCTCATGCACTGCCACTTACTGTTGGCTCACTTGGGTGCCATGTTCCATGAGTCTTTGCTACAGCTTCTCACTCTTGGGCCAAGTGTGAAATCAGCTCAATAGTGAGGAACGCCAGCTTCCTCTGCAGGACCCACCGATCATGGAGATTGTAGTCTTTGTGGTGAAGATGAAGAACCAACATAAGTTCCAACTTAGCATCACAGGTTTTGGTAGATTTTTGCTTCCCCATCCCACGTACACCTTCCCATCCAGACTGCCCATCCCGTGGACTTGAGACTCCATCACCAGACAGGGAAAGAGCAACTCTTTAGGAAAGTGCAACGAGCTCCCACAGCTGCAGATGGTGGTTCTGCTCCTCTTATATTTCTAGGACCACGACCTTGATGGTTACATTCAACTAAAAATATTGTCCCACAATTTAGTTACTAGTTACAATAGGGAAAGTGAACAGGCACAGCAAACAAGTTAGCAAGCAACCCCGTTTGCTAACCTTTTATTGGCGAAAGCTGGCAAACACTACCTGAACCAAGCTGACATCTCCAATATAGGAAAAAATCAGCATTATATGCCTCCTGAGATGACTTACTGAGGAGCCACAGCATCCCATATGTGGTATCCTACCCCCCAAACCCACAAACTATATCTAATCATGAGAAATACCAGATGAACCTAAATTGAGGAACAGTCTAAAACTATTTGACCTATGTATAAGATCAAGAAAGAGGCAGAGGGAGTGTTCCTGATTGAAAGAGGCCAAAGAGATGACAGCTAAATGCAATATGTGGATCTGAATTAGATCCAGAATTCAGAAGGAAATAGCTAAAAAGGACATTATTGAGACAACTGAAAAATTTGAATCTGGATTGAGTATTAGGTAATAATTTTGTGTCAAAGTTAAACTTCCTATTTCTAATCATTGTACTGTTACTAGTATTTTTTTTTTTTTAGGAAAGCATGTAAGAGAATGCTGTTCTTAGGAAATATATTTTGAAATATTTAGGCATAAAAGGGAATAATATCTCAAACTTACTTTTAAATGCTTTAGAAGAAAATGCAGATGTCTAATAAATGCATATGGACAGGGAGAGAGAATGATAAAGCAAATGGGGTGGGGGAAAATGTAGACAGTTGGTGAACCTGGGTGAAGGGTATTCAGAAGGTCTTTGTACTATTCTTGCAAGTTTATTGTAGGTTTGAGATCACATATAAATATGGTAATCACATATAAGTAAAGTAAAAAATAAGCAAAGTATGTAACCAAATTAAAACCACTTGACGAATGGTGTTTGGGCTATTTTTAAAGAATTCTTCTTGAAGGAAACTCTTTTTTTTATTAATTAATTTTTTTCTTACATCATTGCAGTCTCCACAGTTCTCCCACCACCTTGTCACCCATGGGCCATCACCATATTTGTGTTCTTTCCTCACCTGTTTTGCCCCCCTCACCCCGTTTTTTGTGATGCCTCACCTCTATGGTCAGCTTGCTAATTTTCACTCCTTGACCTTTTGCTTGGTTTCTCTATATTCCAAATATGAACAAGATCACCCAATGTTTATCTTTTTCCTTCTGACTAATATTGGCTAGCATAATCCTGGAAGAAAACTCTTAAGAGCTCTTGGCAACTCAGGCCAAGATTATCTTTTAGTGAGAAAATTTTTCTTTAATTATTTCGTTTATTGTAGTTTTCATAGTACTGACTTTTTTTCTTTTCTCTTTGTCCCTTTTTTCATTTCTAGGGTCCAACAATAGTGTTTCTATTCTTTATACATTTGGTATTTTGGCAGTAGTTTTGGTTTGCTATGCCTGCTCATCATTGCTGTATTGAAACCTTTACTCTGCTCCTTACTGCTCTTTAGTCCCTTCATTTTCATTTTGTGTCCTCTGTGTCATTGGTTCTCAAATGTGAGAATATATCAGAACCACTTGGAGGAACTTGTTCAAACCCAGAGTGCTGGAGCTTCCTTAGCCCTCCTGTGTTAGGAGGTCTGGGGTAGGGGTTAAACATTTCCAATTTGACAAGTTCCAGGTCTGGGGGATGCTGCTGGTCCAGGAACCATATCTATGGTATTTACAGGTGCGGAAGAGTCTCTTGGCATCACAACAAGTTATTTATGGGATGCAATAAAATTTCCTTTTGGGTCTGGCAAGATGACAGTGGCTTGAAGACACTGAGCTTGGCTTCTCCGTATATTAACAACGAAATTATAGCAGAACAAAGTCAATAACATCTGAAAGTTAAATGGATGACTGTAGTATACATTGGAAGCAATAGTGTGGCAGAAAGGGGTAGGAAAATCTTTAACTGAAGTTGTCTATAGTAATATTGGGTCAGTACCACTCATGAGAGGGGGGACAGGTGCTGAATGCAACCCCCCTACAGCTGTTAACTCAGGGGTACATACCTACATCAGGGATTTTGGAGACCTAGCATTGCACTGGATCAGGGGATGCACAGAGTTGTGTCCGGGACAGAGTGCACTACTGGAGAACCACAGGAGCTGGGAGAAGGAGTGATAATTATTGGCTTGAACCTGAGGCTCCCAATATAGAAGAGCTGGAACCTCAACTGGTGGGGAGAACCAGGTGAAATCATCTGTCTCCTCATAGACAAGGTTATTGTCTGTAGATAAGGCTGTGGTATTTGAAATAATTGCCACCACCCCCAATCCAAGGCCAAAACCGAGTCCTAGACAACTGAATACTCTCACTAACCAGAGTTTAAACACCTGGATCTGAACAACAGGAGGTAGCACCCCAGGCAAAGTTTCTGTATTGGGAAAGCAAAGAGAACAACCCTGGTATGTAGCCCTGTCTCAACTAGAATCTTTGCCTAGCGCTGAATCTAGTGCTCCAATGTAGCCTGGAGGAAGCCTGGCCCAAGACTATATGGGAAACCTAGGCCAAAGAGTTTCTGGGAGGTGGGGATTACTGTAGATCCCCACCATGTAATGCTGGTGTCCATAGCAGCGCAGAAAGCTTGAATCCCTGAGCATATTAGCAGCGATCCTTCCCGGCCCTACTGCTATGGTACTTCCTGCCTAGTACCCTTTGCCAGGACCAGTTCTTCAGCCCTGAACAAATGCAAAGGCAGCAATTGGAAAGTTTATTACAACCTATTAAAAACTGAAAAAGAAGAGACAGAAAAACATCACAAATGCTGGAGAAAAATACCCCAGAGATGTCTCAATCCTGCAGAATTAAGGATCATGCCTGAAGAATTGTTCAGAGAGAGTAACAGTTATAACAATGCCTGCTGAATTAAAAAGCAAACAAACAACAAGCCACTGAATGAAGTAAAACAAGAATAGAAAACAGACAGAGGAGGGCCTCCCCAGTGGCGCAGCGGTTGAGTGCTGGGTTGCGAAGCTGCCCGCAGCCTCTGCAGCGCTGGTTCGATTCCCGGCTGCTCCCCGGCCACCAGAGGAGGGACCCACATGGCGCACAGACCTCTCCTGTCGCCCGCTGCTCCCCTCAGCAGTGTACCTCGGTCCTTCTGCCTGCTCTGCTCCCCGCTCTGGCTCTGGTGAATTCTCTCACCCTCCCGCGCTTCTGACTGTACCCAGTGCATGTATAAACAAAAAATGAACAAACAAATAAATAAATAAAATAAAAACAAAACATGCCTCTATATAAAAAAAAAATTTAAAAAAAAAAAAAAAAAAGAAAACAGACAGAGGAAATATGAGATTGTTATAATTAGAACTAATGGACTTAAAACTTACTATGGAGGTAGAGGAGAGTAACAATGTGGTCCATCAGAACAAATTTGAGACTAGACCTAACAATGGGATCATACAAATATATGATCATATACTAACCTCAGCAGAAACTTCAAAAATCAATAGCAATAACACATAAGATAATGGAAGTGGAATGCAAACTAAAAAAAAAAAAAATTAAAAAATAACAAAATGACAATGAGAACTTTGTCTCAGTAATCCCCTCATTTATAAGTGGACTAAATTTGCCAGTCAAAATGAATAGAGTGGGTGAATGTACTTCAAAATAAATAAAGTCCAACCTTCTGCTGTCTACAGGAAACCTATCTTACCAAAAAAGACAAGCACAGACTTAAAGACTGAAAGACGATCTTACAAACAAATGGTAATTTAAAAAAGGGAAAAGTTGGTACTTTGAGAAGATAACAAAATAATAAACCTCTAGCTAGGCTAACAGAAAACACTAATAAATAGAAGCAGAATGAAAGAGGAAAAAAGACCACATATGGCATACATATACAAAGGCTAATCAGAGATTACTATGAACAATGATAGCAATGAATCAGATAACCTTGAAAAAATAGACAAATTTCTAGATGAATGTAGACTAAACCAAGAAGAAATAGATGAGCTGAATAAACCAACCACAAGCATGAAAATTGAAAAAGGCAAACAATCTTCCCCCAAACAATAGTCCAGGGTCAGATGGCTTTACAAACAAATTCTATCAAACATAGAAGAGAGAATATATGCCCATTGTGTTCAAACTGTTTCTAAAAATTCAAGAAGAGGGAACATTCCCTAATATATTTTACAATGCAAAACATTCCCTTCATACCAAAATCAAATACAGCATAAGAAAAAGAAAATTATAGACCAATATCCCTAATGAACATTGATGCAAAAATCTTCAAAATACTAGCAAATTGAACTCAATAACATATCCCAATAATCAGATGGAATTTATCACAGGGATACAAGGATGTTTGAACAAATCAACCAATGTAATACATATCAACAAAAGTAACAATAAAAATTCTATGATAATAACAATTATGGAGAGAAAGCATTTGCTAAGATTCAGAACCTAATAATGATTAAAAACCCTCTAAATAAGGAGGAAATAGATTACAAAGAAATTACAAACCTACAGTCAATATACTACTTAATGGTGAAAAATTGGAAGCTTTCCCTTTAAGATTATGAACAAGACAAGATACTTACTGCCACCACTTCTGTTTAATTTATTATTGGATATTTTGTGTAGCATAATAGACAACAACAGGAAACACAGGCAAACCACGTCAGAAAAGAAGTGAAATGATCATTATTCACAGACAATATATTATATGTAGAAACCCTAAAGACTCCATCAAAAAGCTATTAGAAATACTAAATTAATATAGCAAATTGGCAGTTTAAAAATCAACATACAAAAGTCTGTTGTATTTTTATATATAAACAACAAATGAGAAGAAAAAGAAATTAAGAAAAGAATTCTCTTCACAATCAATTCAAAAAGAATCAAATACCTTGGAATTAGCCTAATCATAGAGGTGAAGGACCTCTGCAGGGAGAACTGTAAGATGATACTAGACTACTTAGATAGTGAAATGAGATGGAAAGACATCCCAGGTTCATGGATGGGAGATCAATAAAATCAAAATGACTATCCTACCAAAAGTGATATATAAATTTAATGCAATCCCTATCAAAATACCAAAAATATTCCTGAAGGAAATTGAACAAAAACATTGAAATATATATAGAGTCATAAAGTGCCTCATGTAGCAAAAGCAATCCTGAGAAAAATGGGAAGAAATAGCGGCATCATGTTACCTGACTTTATAGTAAAAGCAGTAGTAATAAAAACAATACGGCACTGGCACAAAAATATATACATGGATCTATGGAACAAAATCAAAACCCAGAAATAAATCCATGTACATATCAATATTTAATTTATGATAAAGCAGCCATGACCATACATATATGTCCTGAGGCATGGAGCAGGAGAGGCTAAACCCAGATGAGGAAATGAGTGTATGTTGAGAAGCAAGAAAAGATGGAAGACCAAGGTATTAGTAACAAGAAAGCACTTTCTGGGTCCAGGGACCTGCTGACCTAATGCACCCATCTCTCCAATTCTCGAGCAGGCACAGAAGTGGGATCCAGAAAAGGAAGAGGGATGCATAGCTCTCTTCTCTTTCCCTCCTCTTGTAATAACAGGGACGTAAGAAATTTCTACTCCCAGGCTGTCTGGTAACATTTGGAATGAGCACCATCTGAGTCTCCCCGTGCCCCATGCAGGAGCAGCCTGGACTGTATTCAAGCACATGTGGGCAAGGGTGAGAGAGCAGGACGCCTCTTGGCTTCTAGCTTGTTTGTCAATGTCCTTTGCCCTCTTTCTGCAACCAGAAGCTCTTCAAATAATTAACTTTAACAAAGAAGAGGCTCAGTGGTGCTCCACATGGGCACAAATTTATATCATTTGGGGGCAATTAAAAAAAAGTCAGTTCATCTAGGTAGAGCTCAGATATAGTTGTTTTTTTTTTTTTTTAAGTATGCCAGGTGTTATCAGATAAAAAGAAATAAAATTTCTCTTGAGGTTATTAGTATCCACCTTGTACCTTTCTCAGATGGTGGTCAACGATGTGCTCTTCCGAATTTCTGTTCTAATACTTTTTAATCTGACCTCATTCCTTATTCTTCCATTTCAATCTCAAAGACCTCTCTATTTTAGTGTGTATGTGATAGAGAGAAAGAGAGACAGATTGGGGTGGGTAGATGAGGGGGGGCTTGGTAGTACATGGGTTTAGCTCCATGTTACCAGATTTTAAAGTCTGCATCCATGGTTCTTTCTGTATATTAACTGGGAAAATTGAGGCAGAGAGGTGGGATGGAGTGGGCTGGAAGGACCATAAAAATCAACTCTTGAAACATTTTGGAACCGAGACTAACTGGTTAAATTGCTTTCAGACAGCACAAAAGGAAAAACAAACAAACAAACTTATCTAACTTTCTCTTTGGGGTTTACTTTTCAGGTATGGCTGAGGTAGGCGGCTTATCGACAATCTTGAGCACCAAGTTGGACTGGAAACTGAGAACTCAGAAAGAAAGGGTGGGGATGTCCTGCCTCTGAGCTGCCCCCACCCTTTCTGCAGAAATAGAGGTTCCAGATAGTAGTCACTTAGCTTGTTTTTCTTGGCTCCTCCTCGCAGCTAGGGAAGCTGTGGAAATGATTAGCTGTACCAAATGCTGGTCTACTAGATCCTTTTCATCAGAACCAAAGTAACAAAAGTGTTTTAGAGGTTTTTAGTCACAGACCTCCAGACACCCTGATCACCCAGACAGTGAAAATTTGCAAGGTTGCAATCCTGAGAACTGGAGTCTGAGTGCCCAGAGATAACTCCCAGGGAAAGAAATACCATGCAACTCAGCAGAAGTGCATTCCTCAAGGCTTTTAAAATATCCTTCGCCCTCACTCTAAGTGTGAGGTGGTTCATTAGGACGGAGGTAGGCCATCTCTCAGAATGCCAGTATCTGAATAAACCTTTGCTTTCCTGACCCAGCCCTGTCTTTCATGTTTGGCGGGCAAGCAACAAGTAGCCAAACCTGGATCTGGCTTCAAAATGATACCAGACTAGAATGGATAGTCCCATAAAAATACTAGACTCTGCTCTATGATAAAATGTTCCCTTCTTCTAAGGGAACCTCAATCAACCTTAGACCTTTGTACTGCTCAGGTGATAATTATGTCATCAGGATAATCTCCATCCAGCCAGAGGTTAATGACTCCAAATAGCAGGAGAGACATGGGATTCCTATGGGAAAAGGCTAGGCAAAGCTGATTTAGTTGGTTATAGTATATCTGGTTTTTTCATCATTGTTGCTGTTGTTCTTTTTTTTTTTTTTCACCTACCCTTTCTTTCTTTACATCAAGTTTGCTCCTTGAAGTTGACAACATTGTTTCTTGAACATGCAGGAACTTGAGATCTCAGAGTCAAGCTCTTGGCCTGTAGAAGACTGGTGGACCCTACCATGGGTTACTATGGAACCCCAGAAGGGAGAGAGACCTGATTTACCCTAAACATCACAAACAGTTACTCTAAGAGCTGCCTGTCCATTTCTTTGAGATTGCTTTGTTCAAAACTGTTTTTCTCATTTTGTGACTGGCTTATTTCACTTAGCATAATGTCCTTATTATATATCCATATTGAAGCATATTTAAAATTCTCCTTTTTAAAATATGAATAATATTCCATTATATGTATAAACCACATTTCAATTATTCATTCGTCTGTTGATGGACACTTGAATAATTTCCACATTTTAGCTGTTGTAAATAAAGTTGCTGTGAACATATGTGTACAGATATCTCTTTCTACTCTTTTCAATTATTTGATGAACTTCCATACTGTTTTCCATGTGACTGTTCACTTTACATTCCCACAAACAGAGCACATCGGTTAATTTTCTACATCTTCAATAACACTTTGTTTGACATCATCCTAAAGGATGTGAGGTATATCTGATTGAAGTTTTGCTTTGCATTTCCCTAATGATTAGTGGTATTGAGAATCTTTTCAAGTGTTTATTAACTATTTTTATATATCTTCTTTGGAGAAATATCTATTCAAGTCCATTACTCATTTTTGAATATGATTGTTTTTTGTTGTTAAGTTTTAGGAGTTCTCAATATATTGTGGTTACTAATAATTCCTTGTCAGATATGTGATTTTCAAATATTTTTTCACATTTGGTGGGTTGATTTTTACTGTGTTGACAGAGCCTTTTGTGGGCAAAGTTTTAAAATTTTCATGAAGCCCAATTTGTGTATTTTTTCTTTTGTTACCTGTGCCTTTTGCATCATATGCAAGAAATCACTGCCAAATCCAATGTCATGAAACTTTTGTCCAATGTTTTCTTCTAAAATATTAGTGTTTCAGGTTTTACACTTAGGTCTTTGATTCATTTTTTGAATTAATTTATGTATATGGTGTTAGGTAAGGTTCCAACCTCATTCTTTTGCAGGTGGCCGTCCAGTTTTACCAGCACTCTGTAGAAAAGACTGTCCTTTCCCATTTGAATGGTCTTGGTATGCTTATAAAAAATCATTTGGGGCCCTCCCTGGTGGCGCAGTGGTTTGAGCGCTAGGTTGCGAAGCTGCCTGCAGCCTCTGCCTGCAGCCTCTGCAGCGCCGGTTTGATCCCCGGTCACCAGCGAGGGTACCACATGGCGCGCAGACCTCTCCTGATGCCCGCTGCTCCCCTCAGCAGTGTACTTCATCAGTCTGCCTGTTCTGCTCCCCGCTCTGGCTCTGGTGAATTCTCTCACCCTCCTGCACTTCTGACTGTACCCAGTGCTTGTATAAATAAATAAATATATCTTTAAAAAAATCATTTGGTCATATATGTAATGGTTTATTTCTGAATTTTCTATTTTAGTCCATTGATCTATATGTGTTTTAAATTTTTTAAACATCTTGTTTATTTTTTCACAATATAGGATTTATCCCCTCAGTTGTGGTCAACATAGTTTTCCTACCACTGAAGCACACATAATCCTCCACCATAGTCCACTGTGCCCTACTCCCTCTATATGTCTGTTTTCAGCCATTATCTTCCTGTTTTGAGTACTGTTGCTTTTCAGTATGTTTTGAAATCAGGAAGAACAAGTCCTCTACTTTTTCTTTTTAAATGTGGGGTAGAGGCCAGAGTCACGGGGGGGCGAAAAGACTCACCAGAGAGAGCGGGTAACAGAACAGGCAAATGTCCCGAAATACACTGCTGAGGGGAGCAGCAGACAAGACAGGATTGGTCTGCTGCATCTTGTGGGTTGCTTCCCAGGCAGCCGGGGTCAAACTTGCACCACAAAGGCCACAGACAGCCTCACAATGCTGAGCTCAACCCCCTGCGCCACCAGGGAGGCCCTCCTCTGCTTTTCTTATTTTCAAGATTAGTTAAGCTATTTGGGGCCACTTGAGCATCTATATGAATTTTAGGGTGGGTTTTTCTATGTCTGAAAAACATATCATTGGGATTTTGATAAAGATTCCATTGAGTCTGTTGTTCACATTGATAGTGTCAGCATTTTTAACAGTATTAACTTTTCCATGAACATAAAGTGTGTATTTATTTATGTCTTTAATATTTTCAGTGATATCTTTTAGTTTGCATTGTATAAGACTTTAACCTCGTTGGTTTAATTCTTTTCAGTGCTATTGAAAATTGAATTGTTTTTGTATTTTTCTTTGTCTGATTGTTCATTGTTAGTATAAAAAAACGCAACTGATTTTTGTGTGTTGAGTTTGTATCCTGCTGCTTCTTCAAATTCATGTATTAGTTCTAACAAGTTTTTTTGTTTTATCATTTTTTTTTTGGGGGGGGTTATGGAATCTTGAGTGTTTTCTATACATAAGAGCTTACAGTCCGCAACCAGAGGTAATTTTACTTCTTTCCCTCCAATTCCGATGCCTTTTCTTACTTTCCTTGTTCAAACTTTGAATGTGTTGAATAGTGCTAAAGCCAAGTATGTTTACCTTGTTCCTGACTTTAGAAGAAAAGCTTTCAGTCTTTTACAGTATCATTTTAACTGTAGGTTTCCATATATGGCCATTATATTGAAGTAGTTTCCTTCTATCTATCCCCAGTATTTTAATTTTTTTTTTATCATGAAAGGTTGTTGGATTTTTGCCAAATGGATTTTCTTGCACCAAATGAGATGATCTTGTTTTTCCCCCTTCATTCTATTAATGTGGTATGTAACATTGAACACTTTGTATATATTGAACCATCCTTATACTCCAGGAGTAAATCCTACTTGGTCATTGTGTATAATGCTTTTAAAATACTCCCAAATTCAGTTTGCTAGTTTTTCTTAAGGATTTTTGCATTATTGTTCATAAGGAACATTGGACTGTTGTTTTCTGGTGTCTGACTTTGGTATCAGGGAAATCTGGCCTCATAAAATTAGTTAGAAAATATTTTATCCTTTAATCTTTATCTTTTGGTAAAACTTAAGAAGATTTGTAATAGGTATTCTTTAAATGTTCAGTAGACTTCATGAACTAAGCCATTGGGTCCAGGGTTTTTCTTTATCAAGAGATTTTTGATTACTGATTTAATTTTTTAATTACTAATTATAGGTCTATCAGATGTTGTGTTTCTTCATGATTTACTCTTGGTGTTTCTATGAATTTGATCATTTTATCTAGGTTATCCAATTTATTGATGTGCATCTGTTCATAGTACTCTCTTAAAATCCTTTTTATTTTTGTAGAATTGGTAGTAATAGCCCCACTTCATTACTAATTTTAGTAACTTGAGACTCCTTTTTTTTGTAGTTCATATTGCTAAAGTTTGTCAATTTGTTGATCTTTTCAAAGAACCAACTTTTGTTTTAATTGATTTTTTTCCTATTCTCCATTTTGTTTATCCCTGCTATTATTTCCTTTATTCTGCTAGTTTTAGAATGTGTTTGTTCTTTTTTCTCTTTCCTTTAGGTATAAAGTTACATTATTAATTTGAGATTTATTTTTTTATATAAGCATTTATAGCTATAAATTTTCCTCTTGGCACTACTTCACTGTGACCCATGCATTATTTGGTATTATGTGTTTGTTTTGTGACTTTTATGGTCTTGCAGTATTTTGTAATTTCACTGTGTGCCTTCTTCTTTGATCCATTGGTATTTAAAAGTGTGTTACTACTTATCACAGAGAACGGTGGCCCCCTTGTCCCTGCTCCCTGCCAGACAAGCCTTACCCGCCTTGTGCCAGATAAGGGCATATTATTTGGAGCAGGTGCAGTATACTGATGAGTTGTCAGACTGAGGGAGCTCAGCAGAGGCCTTGTCCTTTGAGGGAGGTTTACTGATACAACAATGACACCTCAGCTTTCACAAAACTTGGCTACCAGAGCATTATGAATGTTAATGGCTTCAAATTCAGGTTATCCAGTGCTGGGAAAGTATCCCTGCTACAATTCTGGAATGAGCTAGTGAAAGAGGTAGAATTTTATTCAGAGCTCTAGGTCATGACCTTTTTGGAGCTGAACTTTTTTTTTTTTTTTGAAAGGCCATTAAAGGATATAACCAATCCTCTCAGCAAAAGAAAGTGGATTCATGAAAGGAACTTGTTCCTCAAGCAGTTCCTCAGGCCTGGGAAAATGAAGGCATTTTCTAGATTTATTTATTTATTTATTTTCTAGATCTATCTATCTATCTATCTATCTATCTATCTATCTATCTATTTATTTATTTATTTATTTATACAAGCACTGGGTACAGTCAGAAGCACGGGAGGGTGAGAGAATTCACCAGAGCCAGAGCAGGGAACAGAACAGGCAGAGTGATGAAATACACTGCTGAGGGGAGCAGTGGGCACAGCAGGAGAGGTCTGCCGCACCATGTGGGACCCTTGCCGGTGACCGGGGATCGAACCGGCGCTGCAGATGCTGCGGGCAGCTTCGCAGCCCAGCGCTCAACCACTGCGCCACCAGGGGAGGCCCATTTTCTAGATTTCTTAGAGCAATGTGGGCAGGTCTAGTTGGTGGGCAGTGGACAAGACTTGGTATAGCATATCCCAAGGGAATATCTGCCATGGGTTTTCCATCCCACAGAACACTTTTTCACATCCAGGCAGAGGGTACACTGAAGTTATAACAGTTAACTGAAAGATATGACAACAAATGCATCATGCCTTGGTATATAAAGATCAGTAACAGAACAATGCAACCTACAAAGGAATACTTCACAAGGTACAAAAGGAGAATGGAATGTTTTTTTAAACCAGGAATGCTGCAGGCATATGAGCTTTGATGGGAAAATTATTTTGGAAGAGAAGAACAAGGTTTCTATGGTTCCAATTCGGAACACTGACTTTATTGGGTCCTTACAGCCCACAATATTGTGGAAGATATAGAGCAGAGAGTTGCTGGAGCATTCATCTCTATACTCATGGTTTGCTGGGTTTTGTATTCAGAAAGGATCCAAATGTGGAGAAAGGTAGTAGAGAAAACAAATCCTATAGAACAATTGAAGTGGTTTGTTGAGTGGACAGAGTATACCAGGCGATAGAATATAGTGTTATTTTCCCATAAACTATTCAGAAATGAAGCTCAGATAGATGACTGTTGTTCAATGTCAGGCACATTGCCAACCACTTCTTCACTGTAACATTTCTGAAAGATCTTGTCAATGTTTATAAACCTCAATTGCAGCACCATGTGGTTCAAAAGGAGATTCCATATGTGGATTCCAAGGACTAGTTAATTAAGCCAGACAAAACAAATGGAATAAATATGGAAAATCTATTAAAAAGCCAATTGCAACTTAATTTTGACCTCCCATATGGTCTATCCTGGACATGTCCCTTGAAATTGAGAAAAAATGTGTATATTGTTAGGCCTCCCCTGGTGGCGCAGCAGTTGAGCGCTGAGTTGCGAGGCTGCCTGCAGCCTCTGCAGTGCCAGTTTGATACTTGGCCATTGGCAAGGGTCCCACAAAAAAAAAAAAAAGTGTATGTTGTTATAGTTGGTAGAATGTTCTATATATGTTTGCAAGATTTATTTGGTCTATTGTGTTGTTTCTGTCCACTAATTCCTTGCTTATCTCTTGTGTTTAGCCAATTTTGTGTCATAAAATGTTTAAATTCTATTCTCATATTCATTTGTGTATATTCTGTAGCTATTTTCTTTGTAATTATTGTGGAGATTACATTTAACATCCTAAAGTTATAGCACTCTGATATGAATTTTTACCAGCTTAACCTCAATAATTAACAAAAACTCTGCTTCACACAACGCTGTCACTGCTGATGTCACACAATTACATCTTTTATACATGTGTGCTCTGAAACATAAAATAATAGTTCCTTTAAATGCATTAGTCTCTTAAATGATGTAGAAAACAACACCTGGAATTACAAACCCAAATTACAATAATACCACCTTTTATTTATTTTTTTTAATTTTTATTTTTTAATTTAAATTTTATTTTTATATTCCCCATACAATTACAACCCCCTTATTTTGACTCCAAACTCTCCTTTCCCCACCCCCCACCCCCCATAGAGTGTCTCTGGCTCATAGTTGTTTGTTGATTTTGATATTTTATTTTGTACAGTTATTCTTTTTCCTGGTTCCTTATTTAAGTTTCTAGATTCCTGCTATGAGTGAGACCATCCAGTATTTTTCTTTTTCTTTCTGGCTTATTTCGCTGAGCATGATGCCTTCCAGCACCATCCATGTTGCTGCAAATTGCATGTGTTTGTCTTTTTTGAATGCTGAGTAATATTCCATGGTGTATATGTACCACATCTTCTTGATCCAGTCATCTATTTTTGGGCTTTTGGGTTGTTTCCAAAGCTTAGCTATTGTAAATAGTGCTGCTATAAACATAGGGGTGCAGGTGCTCTTTGGAATTGATGTTTCTGTGTCCTTTGGTAAATTAATACCACCTTTTAGACCAGTAAGTTTTTCTTTAAGTATACTAAATCTTAAATCATGCAGAAAACAAAAAGTGCAGTTATAAACCATTGTTACAATAATACTAGCTTTTTTTTTTAAGTTTTTTTTTTTTAAGATTTATTTATTTATTTATACAAGCACTGGGTACAGTCAGAAGTGCAGGAGGGTGAGAGAATTCACCAGAGCCAGAGCGGTAAGCAGAGCAGGCAAAAGGACCGAAGTACACTGCTGAAGGGAGCGGCGGGCGGCAGGAGAGGTCTGCGCGCCATGTGGGACCCTCCTCTGGTGGCCGGGGAGCAGCCGGGGATCGAACTGGGGCTGCAGAGGCTGAGGGCAGCTTCGCAACCCAGAGCTCAACTACTGCACCACCGGGGAGGCCCACAATAATACTAGCTTTTATAATTGTCCATGTTTTTATCTGTATCAAGATCCTTCTCCGTGTAGCTTCAAGTTATGGCCTAGTGCTTCTCTGTTTCACCTTATAGAACTCCCTTGAGCATTTCTAGCATATTAGGTCCTATGGTAATGAATTCCAATGGCTTTTGTTTATTGGGAATGTCTTAGTATCTTCTTGACTGTTGAAAAGAGTTTGATGAACATAGGATTCTTGGCTGGCCTTTCCTTTAGTCTTTTGGATATATTGGCCACTGCCTTCTGGCTCCCAAAGAAATCCATTGATAATCATATTGGGGATCCCTTGTGTAGGATACTATGTTTCTCTCATGGTACTTTCAAGATTCTCTCTTTTTCTCTTGAAGTTTGAGTACAATGTGTCTTCATGTGGGTTTCTTAAGTTCATCTTGGAGTTCACTGAGCTTCTTGAATATTTATATTCATGTCTTTTCTCAAATTTGGCAAGTTTAAGTCATTATTTCTTCAAATATTCTTTCTGCTCCTTTATCTCCTATGTTTTCTGAGATTCCCACAATGCATACGTTAGTCCTCTTGTTGGTATCTGACAGGTTCTTAGGTTTTGTTAATTTTTTTCTCAGTCTTTTTTCTTTTTATCTCTGAGACTTGATAATTTCTGTGGTCCTACCTTCAAGTTTTCTAGTTCTTTCTTCTGCTGATAAAATCTGCCTTTGAATCTCTGTAGTGAAATTTTCACTTGAGTTATTGTACTTTTCAACACCAGAATTTCTTTTCAGTTTCTAGCTGTTTATTGATATTTCCATTTTGCTCATACATTGTTTTTTTTATGTTCTCCATATTCTCTTTTAGTTCTTTGAGCATCTTTAAGATTACTGTTTTAAGGTCTTTGCTTTTATACCTGCCAGCATTTCTTTTTCACAGACAATTTCTGTTGATTTACTTTTTTTCTTTTGAATGGGTTGTACTTTTTTTTTTCTTTCTATGACTTGTAATTTTTTTTTTGTTGAAAACTAGATATTTAATGTAGTACCTCTAAAAAATCAAGTTTACTTTATACCTCAGACTTTAATGTTTGTAATATCTTTTTATTGTTGTAGACTGTCTTTGTGCCTAATGTATAAACTTCAAGTCTTCTCAGGTGTTTCCTGAATGTTCCATGGGCTTGTGTGATCTCTTTCCAATATTTCCTATACATTCAGTTGTTTTTGAATGTCTGAGTCTTTAATGTCTGGCTCCCAAGAGGCAGAGGGGAAGGAAAAATGAATAGGGGAAAAGGATGCCAGTACTTTTAATCCCCTGGACTCAGACTTCAGCCAGTCTGAGAAAGACTTGCAACAACAGGGAGGGTGCAGAAATGCCCACCTCTTTGGTGGCACCTTTGTGCAACAATCACAGTTCAGGTCCATGATATTTGAAGGGTCCTTTTGCTTACTCTCGCTCCTACAAGCTGTGAGTTGCAGAAACATGTGCGCAGCTGGCTGCCACATGGCTGGGTTGGGATTGTGGCTATTGTTCTGAGGACTGAAATTGACTGCCATGAACTCTAATTTACTGTCCAAGTCTTCCCTTGGAAGTTGCAAGTCTTCAATAGATTCCAGAGTTCCAAAATAGTTATGTCTGGCAAATTATGGCAATTCTTGTCCAATTATAGAAACAGATATCTGTTACTTTCAACTCCACCATTTTCCTGGTCTCCTCTCCATTCACCCTTCTTGGTGAATGAACACTCTTATTATAATATAATGTCCTTCTTTATCCCTGGTAATATTTTTTGTATAGATGTTTGCTTCTTTTATTTTGTATTAATACATTTACTTCATAGTTGTTCTGATGATTGTTTGCATGATATATTTTTGCCCATCCTTTTTGTAGTTCCAAATTTCTGTTTATGATTATATTTCTGTTGCCTAAAGAACTTCCTTTAAGGTTTCTTGTTGCACCTTTTGTTTGTAGACAAAGTTTTTGTTTTTCTTTCATTTTTGAAAAATACCCTAACTGGTTATATAATTCTGTTCTGGCAGGTTTTCCTCTACCTTTTGTTTTACTTTTGCACATTAAAGATGTCATTCCATTTGCTTATGACTTTTTTTTATTTTACCTTCTATTTTTTAAAATTTTATTTTATTTTTTAAGATTTATTTATTCATTTACAGAAGAACTGGGGTACAGGCCAGATGCTCAGGAGAGTGAGAGGATTCACCAGAGACAGAGCAGGGAACAGAACAGGCAGACTGACGGAAACACACTGCTGAGGGGAGCAGAGGGCGAGACAAGAGAGGTCTGCTCACCATGTGGGACCCTTGCTGGCTGGCCGGGATTGAACCGGCAGGGATTGAACTGAGAGGCTGCGGACAGCTTCACAGCGCCGCCATCAACCACCTGCACCACCAGGGGAGGCCCTGACTTGGATACCTTCTAAGGAGAATTCTGTAATTCTTTGTTGCTGTGTGTAATATATCTTATTTCTCTTTATCAAGCTTTTCTCTTTATTTTTGCTCTTCAGCAGTTTGGATATGATGTATTTAGGCATTTTTTTGAGGGAAGGAGGAGGAATTCATATTGAGTTTTGTTCTCTGAGCTTCCTGGATCTGTGATTTAATGTCTTTTATAAATTTGGGGGGAATGTCTTAACTATTACTCTTCAAATATTTCTTCTTCTTCATTCTCTCTTGCTTCTGGAATTCTAATTATACACGTTAGATTATTTTCTATTGCTTCTACATATATTATAAACCCCACAACACATTGTTACTATTTTTGCTTAATGTATTTGCTTACATATTTTATGAGCTATGGATTTTAATAAATCTTTGTTCAATATTATTAATCATTCCTGGTTTTGTTGCAGGATGGTTTTCCAGAATATTTGTCATTTTGCTGAAATAAGATATCTACTAGTGGCCTTTCCATTTAAAAATAAATTCATAAATTATATATATATGTATGTACATATGTGTGTGTGTCTATGCACAGGCTATTATTATACTACAGTCAATCAATCAGCCCCCTACTGGCCCACTGCTTACTTTACAAAGTTGAAATGCTAGCCAAGTGAACATATTTCCTTTTGGCACTTAGTGTAGTACACACTGTACATTCATCAATTCTAGTCTTCTCTCTTAGACTTATTAACTGAGCCTCCCAACCTATCTTGCGTGATAAGTGCTTAAATATTGATTTTTGAAGTCTTCAAGAAGTTGAGAGTGGCTTTACGTTAAAGAGCTAACAATAGGGAAAGTGAAATCCATACTCACAGAATTCAAGAGGAAGTTTGTTGTTTCCTTTCTCTCTACTGACATTGCCTTGGTTTAGGATTTCATCATCGCTAATTGCAAAACCCTCCAGCTTAGCTACTTGCCTCCAGACCCTGTTGACTACAGTTTATTTTTCATACTCTTTATAAGAGTAACCCTTCCACTATGTATCCTGTCTCAAAACCTTCAAAGTGCAGAAGAAAATCCAATTTTTCTAAGTAGAAAACAGTCAAATAACATCAACTACATGTGATAAGTAACAATAGTGTGACTCCAGGAATATATATAGGGAATCTTACTTTTATTCACATAGTAGTTACAAATAATTTGATAAAATTAACTTTGTAAAAGCCCCAAACAACTTAGCTGCAATGGTGATTTGATCAAAAAAGAATATTCCCTTTAGCATTTTGCCATTTTTTTAGACATTGAGGGGTTTCTTTCTGCTTTATATAGCCAGTATTCATATAGTTATTCCAACTCTGTACTGTTTAGAGCATCAAAAATTTTGAAATAACCTAAATGTACAGCCATTGAGAGGTCATTAAAACTTACACACAGGTCAAACATTAGGGAGTTGTTTAAATAAACACTTAATATAATTAAAAATGTAATTATAATATGTATGCTTAGTAGCACAAATGCTACATGCAGTGACTACACAGACTTTATTTTGAGCAACTGCAAAATTTATAGCCAGGAGAACAATGCAAAACTAGGACATCAGCTATAATTAATTAAAAATCAATTATAAACAAACACCGCAAATTCTAAACCTTTATTGTCAATTATTTTGTAGCTTTATTTTGCTTTACTTATTATAAAAACAATTCAAATTATGACAAAATAAAAAAATGTAGCCAATAATACACACACACACACACACACACACTCACTCCATCATTTCTCTCTGATGAATGACAACTATTTTTAGATCTTTTAATAAAAATTGAATCGTATGATGCTTACTATTTGAAAGCAACTCCATTTTACTCATGAAGTTCTCTCCTCTGTTGAAATTTAGGTTGATTTCAACCAATCTTATATTTTCTACATTTAAATTTTTATCACATGTTTTTGCTCTCAGTAGCAGCACAAAACAATAATATGGAATAAAATTGATTTGAAATAAAAAATGAAAGATTTGGGAAAAATTCACTAGAGTTCTGAAAAATTGTTTAAAAATATCTAGAGACATGTAAGTTGTAAAACCCCCAGTGCCCTAATACTCTATATATTCAAATCAAATCAGAACTGGTGAGCAGGGGATATTTATCTTCAAAGAGATCACTGTCTTCTCCAGTTGCTTTTGGCAAATCACCTGCGGCCACCAATAAGCCTTTTGAATAAGTGCAGACTTATAGCAACTTGCTTTGTCTAGTAGCAATATAAACCATCAGGGAAAAATCTGAGACTATATTATTTATCCAGCTAGTGATAAAGAATGGGCTTTTCTCTATAATTTCTGACCAAGATTATACTCCAGAGTAATAAATGTAATAACTTGGATCCAAACCCTTCTGAACCCACTCAAAAACATTGGGCAGCCCCTATTTTACTGACCTTTTGTCTATCTTTACACCAATACCAGATGGCCCTGATTACTATAACTTTATAATTTGTTTCAAAATCAGAAGTGTTGTTTCCCTGACTCAGTTCTTTTTCAGATTTCTTTTGGCTATACTAGGTCTTTGGTATTTCAATGTAAATTTTGGAATTAGTTTGTCAATTTCTGGGGACATGGACATCTTAATGAGATTGATTATCGAATCCATGAACATGGCACATCTATCCACTTGTTTAGATCTTTAATTTCTCTTAGCAATGGTTTGTGGTTTTCAGTGTATAGGTAGCTCTAATTTTTTGGTCAGATTTATCCCTGTTTCCTATTTTTTGATCTTATTGCAAATGATATTTATTTTAAAATTTCCATTTTTTTTTTTTTTGCATAGAAGAACTGGGGTATAGGCCAGATGTGTGGGGGATGAGAGGACTCACCAGAGACAGAGTGGGGAGCAGAACAGGCAGACTGACTGAAATACACTGCTGAGGGGAGCAGCGGGTGAGACAGGAGAGGTCTGCTGCACCATGTGGGTTAGCTCCCTGGCCCAGGGATCAAACTGAGGCTGCAGCTGTGATAGCGCTGAGACTTAACCCCTAGGCCAACCAGGGAGGCCCCAAAATTTCAATTTCTAATTGCTAATTACAGAAATAGAAATGATTTCTGTATATTGATTTTTTGATATATAACACATGTTTGGGCAGCTAATGTTCATGAAAGATCTGAGCAATTCAGCAGAGATAACCTTTGCAACCAAAAGTGCTGGAGCAACTGGATGTCCATTCAAAAAAAACCCTGGAACCAAACCAATGCAAAAACTTTAATCCATACTTCACCTCTTTTAAAAAAACTAACTCAAGGGCCTCCCCGGTGGCGCAGCGGTTGAACTCTGGGCTGCGAAGCTGCCCCAGCCTCTGAAGCGCGGGTTGGATCCTGCCGCACCCACTGCTCCCCTCAGCAGAGTACTTCGGTCCTTCTGCCTGTTCTGCTCCCCGTTCTGGCTCTGGTGAATTCTCTCACCCTTACGCACTTCTGACTGTACCCAGCGCTTGTATAAATAAATAAATAAATAAATAAATAAATCTTTTTAAAGAAAATAAATAGGGCCTCCCCTGGTGGCGCAGCGGTTGAGTGCTGGGCTGCAAAGCTGCCCACAGCCTCTACAGTGCCATTTCAATCCCCGGCCGCTGGTTGAGGGTCCCACATGGCACGCAGACCTCTCCTGCCACCCGCTGCTCCCCTCAGCAGCATATTTCGTCACTCTGCCTGCTCTGCTCTTCCCTCTGACTCTGGTGAATCCTCTCACCCTCCCACACCTCTGACTGTATCCAGTTGTTGTAGAAATAAATAAATAAATAAATCTTTTAAAAAAGAAAAAGAAAAAGAAATGTCAATACAAGTTATAATGCAGATGGATGATATCTCAAAATAATTACTATGAGTAAAAGAAGCCAGGCAAGAAAGAGTATATACTGTATGACCCCATCTATATAAAATTTTAGAAAATGCAACAAATCAATAGTGACAGAAAGCACATAGTGTTTGCCAGGGCAGCGGGTGCAGAGCAAGCTAGGAGGTAAGGAGTATGCGGAGCATGAGGAAACTTTCTAAATGATAATTACTTTCTACATCGTGGTGGTAGTTTCACAAGTGAATTTACATTTACCTCTAAACTTACCAAATTGTGTGTATACTGCTAATATCTGTCCACGATAACTCAATAAAGCTGCCTTTATTTTTTTAATTTATATATATTTTACATCACTGTTCGTTTTTAAACAATGTTTGCTTCCCCCCCTGCCCCCTAAGTGTAGTCTCCATAGAATTTCCTTCACCGATTCATCCTTGCAACATGGATGGAGCTAGAAGGAATTATGCTCAGTGATATAAGTCAGAAGGAAAAAGAAAAATATCACATGGTTTCACTTATAGGAGGAATATAGGGGAACCAAATAAGACATGGGGGGGCAATAATAACAATACAAAAAACAACAAAACCAAACCAAACAGGCAATTAAAAACTAAAGCTGCCTTTAAAAAACTAAAAAACATCAGGAGCTACAGGATGGCAGCAATATCTCTATAAGAACAAGTGTGATTGATAAGTTGAAGATCTTGCCTGCCATGCTGTGCTCCCTGTCTGCACTTTGAAGCAAACAGCTCATCCTTGCTGGGTTCTCACTAAAGCTGGGCTTCACTTTCACATTCTAAGACAGAGTTGTCCTGGTACACAGGCTTTCTCTGGAATAGCCTCTGAGTCAAGCCTGAGGCTGGCTAGCCAGTTAGGAGGAACTGACCAGGTTACCAACATAAGTCAGCTTTTCAGATGTGGGGGGGGCTTGGGGGGGAAATCCAAACATTATAGTCTCTTGAAAATAAAACTTCATGAGAGCCCACAGAACTATGAGGTTCAACTGCAGCTGTGCCTGGGATGGCTTTCATCAAGTACTGGGTAGACTGGCCTGACTGGATGTAAGTTACTGGGTGACTTGCCTTTCACACACACACACACAAACGCACATACACACAGAGTACTGGGTAGACTGGCATGACTGGATGTAAGTTACTGGGTCACTTGCCTTACATACACACACACACACACACACACACACACACACACACACATATCCTGGGGTTACTGACTTCTGAAAAGTCAATGACTCTTCTGAAGTCAGGTGGTCCTCAGTGTGCCCTTGATTCCAAAATTACACGCGAGTTTTGTAAATATGTGCATTTATTAATTTTTTAAAGATTTATTTATTTATTTATTTATTTATTTATTTATTTATTCAAGCACTGGGTACAGTCAGAAGTGCGGGAGGGTGAGAGAATTCACCAGAGCCAGAGCGGGGAGCAGAGCAGGCAGAAGGACCAAAGTACACTGCTGAGGGGAGCAGCGGGCGCCAGGAGACGTCTGCGCGCCATGTGGGACCCTCCTCCGGTGGCCGGGGAGCAGCCGGGGATCGAACAGGTGCTGCAGAGGCTGCGGGCAGCTTTGCAACCCAGCGCTCAACCGCTGCGCCACCGGGGTGACCCGCATTTATGCATTTTTATGGGAGAGGCTTTGGAGCGTTTATCAAGGAGCTTCAAGATCAACCTCACTTAAAAAAAAAAAAAATTATGAAGCGCCAACAGGGATAAAGTTAGACCCAACTATCTTTCTTCTCCCTCCTCTTCTCTCTCCAGGGCCAAAACTCACTCATTTTCTTCTCCCTGCTAGATAACATCTGTGAGCTCTACCTTCCTAAATCCACCAAAGCCGTCATCAGCTTCATTTCTGCTCCTTTGCCCAAGAGCGCGCACCACGCCCGCGCCCTGGCAAGGCTTTCTGCAGCTTAAGAATTTGGAGTGGGTTCCAGGTTCCCAAGGTGTGCAACCTGCCCGGCCCTACCACTTACCCAACCCAGACTCAGGTCGAGCCACTCGCGCGGCTTTCCTGGGGGGCTCTGGAGACTGCACTCACGCATTTTTCCAAACTGTTGTAAAACTCTAGTGGAATTACAAACTGGCTACGCGGCTCCCTCCACTACCCAGTGGAGACATGCCCGGGTGGGTGCGAGCGCGGGGACCAGCGCAGCCTCTCCCCACGGCTCCCTCCACGTGTCCCTGCGCGCGGGCGCAACGCCCCCTCCCTTCCTCCAGTGCTGCGCACACCCCTGCTTTCCCGGCGCACACCCCTGCTTTCCCGGCGCACACCCCGGCTTTCCCGGCGCACACCCCGGCTTTCCCGGCGCACTCCCCGCGACCGTAGGTGCGGCGCTCGGTGCAGTCTGCCGCGGCCGCCCCAGCCCCTCTCCGCCTCCCCACCCGGGACACACGCCTCTCCCTACCCGGAGTCACCGGCGGCCCGAGCAGCAACAGCAGCAGCGCAAGGAGGGCGCTGACCCCGCAGCCTTGGAGCCGCCGCCGGGCCATGGCTGAACTTTCAGCCGCGTCCCAGCGGGCCACCTCGGGTGTTGGCACCGGTCGGGATGCCCAGCCACCCCGCGCGTGCGGATGCCCGACGGTCCGGGAGAGGTGGCGGGTGCAGCTCCCGGTGCTCGCCGCCCCGCGAGTCGCATTTGCTTTCGCTTTTGCTTTAGCCCCCGGAGGGCTGGGGAGAGGTGAGAAGCAGTGACAGATCCATGACTCAGCAGCCCCAACCCCTCCTCTAGAAAAAGCCCCGGCGGCCGCGCGGACCCCCCGCACGCCGCCCGGGTCCCCTGAGCATCGCTGCGCCCGCGGAGCCTGGATCCGGCTTTTCAACTGCGGAGGCCCAGGGTCCTGCCTCTTTTCTTCTCTACTCGCCCCTGGTGATCCCAGAAATTCTTTCGATCTAATGTCATCCGAAAGCAAAGTCATCCGAAACAAATTCTTTCCAGCAAACGCTGTTGGTCGGCATTCATACCTGGCTTCTGCTGCGCTTGGGCACGTCCCCTTGTCTCATTCAGTCGCTCTGACTTCAACTTTTTCGAGTTTCCCTGCGCTCCTGGGCCATGAGCTGGCGACCGAGTGACCCTGCTCTCGCTCCGCCTTTCGGACCCGGTGGCCAAGGGTGATCGTGCAGGTGTCGCCGTGGCGCGGCTGGCCAGGTCATTTGCCCCGTGTGCCCTGGTCTGGCAGCGGGGGCTTTGCTCAGGCCGTCTGCTCACTCTCCTCCCGGCTTCGCGCACCGCCACTTGGCCTCCTCCCTGCTGCATCTGCTTCCCCAATAACATTTCAAATGATTGAGGGGCTCCGGGAGGGAGCAGACATGGGGAGGGGATCTGACGGTTTTCGTCTCTGTGCTTAGTTCTACCAGTCTGCCAGCCTGCCCTTTTGCGGTGTTGTTTCGTTTGTGTGTTTGCTTTTGTTTTTGCTTCTTTCCTGGGAATGCAAGTTCCCTGACCGTAGTGAAATCCCAGGTCTGTAATGAAACAGCTCTAGACACACTCGCGGAAAATCCCAGTTCTGGGAGTGAAATTGGGAAATAGGAGACATCTCTGGTCTTCCAGCTGGTCCCCTAGCGGTAGCGTCGTAAATAAGTGTAGTGGAATGTAATCTTGATACTAGCCTTAGACACTATTCACATTTTGCCAGTTTTCATTGCATTCATAGTTGCAAGTGTGTGCATTTAGCTTTGTGCAAGCTTGTCACATATGTAGACATCTGTGACCCCCCACCACTGGCAAGACAGGGAGAGCTCCCCTACAAGGATGTCTCTCTCTCTCTCTTTCTCTCTCTCTCTCTTTAAAGATTTATTTATTTTTACAAGAACCGGGGTACAGGCCAGATATGCGGGAGGGTGAGAGGATTCACCAGAGACAGAGTGGGGAACAGAACAGGAAGACTGACTGAAATACACTGCTGAGGGGAGCAGCGGGCGAAACAGGAGAGGTTTGCTGCACGGTGTGGGACCCTCGCCGGCTGGCCGGGATGAACCGGTGCTGCAGAGGCTGTGGACAGCTTCGCAGTGTGGTGCTCAACCGCCTGCTCACCAGGGTGACCCACTCCTGCTTCTCTCTTATAGCCATATTTACCTTTCCTCCTACCCTTGTACCCTGCCCTCCCCCATCTCCTTTCACCAAGGATTTTATTAGATAGTCCACCAACCTTTTCTTCATCTTTAAAATTTTGTCTTTGACAAATATTATATAAATGGAATCATGCACTATGTAAGCTGTAGAGATTGACTTTTTTCCAACGGTATAATTCCCTTGAGATACACTCTAGTTGTTGTTCTTTGTTATGAATAGTATTGATGGTTTCATTTTTTTTAAAAAAAAAAAGATTTCTTTATTTATTTAAACAAGCACTGGGTACAGTCAGAAGCACGGGAGGGTGAGAGAATTCACCAGAGCCAGAGCGGGGAGCAGAGCAGGCAGAAGGACCGAAGTACACTGCTGAGGGGAGCAGCGGGCGGCAGGAGAGGTCTGCGCGCCACGTGGGACCCTCACCCCGTGGTCGGGGATCGAATCGGCGCTGCAGAGGCTGCGAGCAGCTTCACAACCCAGCTCTCAACCGCTGCGCCACCAGGAGAGGCCCAGTTTCTTTTTTTTTTAATGTATGAATCCCTCTCATCCACATACGAAAACACTACGCTTTTATATGTGAATTATTTTCCTAGAGCCCTCTTAACAAAGTATCAAAAACAAGGTGGCTTAACAGGAGTTGATCCTCTCACAATTCTGGAGAGGATCAATGTATAAAGACAGGGCCTTGGGCCTCCCCAGTGGCGCAGCGGTTGAGCGCTGGGTTGCGAAGCTGCCCGCAGCCTCTGCAGCACAGGTTCGATCCCTGGCTGCTCCCTGGGCCTCCAGAGGAGGGTCCCACATGGCACGCAGACCTCTCCTGCCGCCTGCTGCTCCCCTCAGCAGTGTACTTCGGTCCTTCTGCCTGTTCTGGCTCTGGTGAATTCTCTCACCCTCCCGCGCTTCTGACTGTACCCAGTGCTTGTATAAATAAATAAAAATAAATCTTTAAAAACAAAAAATAAAGACTTGGCGGAGGGATGTTTACAGGCTTTAAAATAAATAAATAAATAAATAAATAAATAAATAAATAAATAAATAAATAAATAAATAAAGACAGGGTCTTGTTTTCTGGAAAGACTCCAATGGAGGATCTTTCCTTATCTCTTCTAGTTTCTAGTTCAAGGTTGCCAGCAATCGTTGGTATTCTGGGGCTTGTAGATGCATTACTATCAATATGTAGCCATCTATTGTGTGTCTCCATGATACCTTCTTTCTGTATGTGTTGCTGTGTTCAAATTTTTCTTTTTTAATAAGGACACGATTCATGTTGGATTAGGGTCCACCCTAATGACCTCGTTTTAACTTGGTGTCCTCTGTAAAGACCTTATTACCAAATAAGATCACATTTTGAGGTATTGAGGAATTAGGATTTCAATATATGATTTTGGGGGTGCACTTTCTCCCATAACAATATATCTTTATTTCTGAGGACAAAGTCCAAGATCCATTTTCTCAAGTCAAAGGAAATGATTTGGCTTTAGGAAGACTGGATTCCTGAGGTATGGTGTCCACACTCCAGGGGTGATTCATTGGGGGACTCCAAGTCGGAGGACCTATATTAGGGTGGGGACTTTGGTCAGCAACATCCCCCAGAGCAAGCTGGAGTTAAAAACAAGGCTGTGGGGTCAGGAAAGACAACATGTAGTAGCAGAATCTTCAGCCATCAGCTGTCATTTGGAGGGGGTAGACAGTGGATCCTTGACCTGAGGACAGGAAGATGTCACACTTGGCCACCAAGGAGAGAGCTGTGACTCGGGGTTAATGAGTTTTCTTTCTTGCTTTACAATCTTCACTTTCAAAAATTGAGAAATAATTCATATAACATGAATTTCACCATGAAAAATATGTAATTCAGTGTTTTAAAAAGTATCTTCACAATATTGTATAATTATCACCCTTATCAAATTCCAAAATATTTTCTTCACCCCCAAAAGAAACCCAGTACCTGTTAAGAGTGACTCCTAATTTTCCTTCTCCTAGCCTCTAATTACCGCTGATCTATTTTGTTTCTGTGGATTTACCTATTCTGAATATTTCACACAAAGTAAATCATGCAATATGCATGTATATAGTTTCTTTCACTCAGCATAATTTTCCAAGGTTCATCCACAGTGGAACATAGATCCATACTTCAGTCCTTTTTATTAGCAAATAGATATTCTACCTTTTGTTTATTCACTCAGCGGTTCATGGATGTTTGCGTTGTTGTTACTTTCTGGTTATCATGAACAATCCTCTATGAACATTCATGCACAAGCTTTTGTGTGAACATATGTTTTCCGTTTTCTTGGGTATATACCTAGGGGTGGAATTGTTGAGTCATATGGTAATTCTAACATTCTTGAAGGACAAAAAGAAAACTCAGGAAGCCATTTAGGGCCAAGTGCACTGGGGACTGACTCATATCTAATGTTCACCAAAAGATGTGCACTTGGCTTTGGGAGATATTAACTTAGGAACTAAGGCGACATAAGTCTGTAGATACGCTATCCATCAACACAAGGGAATTTAATTGAGGTAAACTTAAAGAAATCAGTTAACTTAAGAAACAAAGGCAGTGAAAATGAGGTGGAGGGAATGAAAGAAAATTGTTTCACTCACAAAAGGAGTTTTACTTAAGAGCAGGAGAAAAAAACTGATGCCATTGCTTCTCAATATTCAAATAATTAAGCAATCATATTTTTTCATTTTCATAAATCCTATCATATCTGGCTCCAAACTTCCACTTGCTAAGATCAACAAAAATCTGATATCATTTTCTCTGAATGCAAATAGCCTCTCTTCCCTTCCCTTGGGTTTTACCAGGACCCATAAAAATAGTGTGGGGCCTATGACCTATATTTTCTTGGTTATTCCTGATGGTTAATGTTCTCTGGTCTCAACAAACCCAACTGATTTCCTTTAAGTAGTCCGCTGCTTTTCTCTTCAAAACACTCAGTTATCCTAGGTATACAGGATATAGCCTATATCCGAGGTTATACAGGTAACATATGCAGATTATCTCAATGAGCATATGTCTTTCTCTGGCTATTTGGGGTGTATTCCTCTCTCTAGCTAGGTCACCTTCTTGCAATCACTAAATAAGTAAGCAATCTGTAAATTATATCCATGGAGCAAATTCTAGGACACAAAAGCTTACCTGCTGTTGGGGAAAGTCATCCTTTACTTTTTTCCCCTTTGATGAGTCTTGGTAGCAAAAATCTCCAAGACAACAGTTCATATCTTGATAACTTGCTCAATAATATTAATTCTGAACTTCATAACTCCCCACATCTGTAGTTGAAAACTTAAGCTTTGAATTTTGAATTTTGAATATTTAAACATGTCAAAGTAGATTAAGTCTAAAACTATTTAACATTTCATTGTTTTCCAACTCAGAGTTATTTTGGAATGTTCTTTTGAATTAAGGTTGAAACCACATCCCCTCCAGTTCTTCATATATGGATGGGGATAATAGGACTTACACCATAGGGTTGTTGTGAGTTTAAGTAAATTTATAAAAGCATTTTGAACAGTGCCTGACATACAATAAATGCTCAGTCAGTATTAGAAATATAATACACAGTATGTAATATGTTATCCTGTGTAACCTACCTATGATGATGGTAAAGTTGTTAGTAAATAATGTTAAGTACAACTGAGAGACTCTCCAGAGAAATATTATCTATGATACAAGATCAGAGTCATATGTCAAGGTAGGATGCCAGAGCACCAAGAAGATGGATGGATGAACAGATGGTGAAGATAGAAACTCTGCTCTGGCTGGAAGTTCCCACAGCTAGAACCAGTGTTCCCACTTTCGCTGTCACTTCTACAGTAAGACTACACTTGACTAAGATGATAAACACATTAAAGCAAACTGACCCAAAGAAGAAATGGCTTCATGTATGGCTCCCTATTACATCATGAGCGCCCCTACTGATCCTCACCTCCCCTGGGACTCTGATTTGGCTTGTCACCTTTGGGATTTTTCCTTCATTTTCACAAAATATATCTGCTCTTTCTCTTCCATCACCAACCATCTCTACCTTCCCTGTTTTACCTCCTGGTAAGAAGAAAGAAAACTTAAAAACCTCCTGCTTTCACCATTTTTTGTTGTTGTTTGTTTATCATTAAATAACTCCGGATAGGGGCCTCCCTGGTGGAGCTGCGGTTTGAGTGCAGCGCTGTGAAGGGGTCTGTAGCTTTTGCAGTGCCGCTTGGACCCCCGCAGGCTGCAAAGCAACCCACATGGCGGGGCAGACCTCTCCTGCCTCGCCTGCTGCTCCCCTCAGCAGTGTTTCTGTCAGTCTGCCTGTTCTGCTCCCTGCTCTCTCTTGTGAATTCTCTCACCCTCCCCGTACCTCTGACCTGTGCAGCGGTTCTTGTATAAATAAATAAATATTAAAAAAAAACACAAAAAAACACCTCCGGATAAAACTGAAGAAGAAAGTGACAAATACTTAGAGTTTTAAAAATACACATCCAAGATTTGTCCAGCTATCACAAACCCAACTGTCTGGGTCAGACAAAAGGGGTGATGGAAATGAGATCCAAGGAAGTGGGCTGAAAGCACAGGGGACTCATGTGGAGCAATGTGTGTCCAGGGCCACCAGGTTTTTAATTTTTTTAAAAGATTTATCTATTTATACATACAAGAACTGGGGTACAGGCCAGAAGTGTGGGGGGTGAGAGGATTCACCAGAGACAAAGTAGGGAGCAGAACAGCTGGATTGACTGACATACACTATTGAGGGGAACAGCAGGCGAGACAGGAGAGGTCTGCTGCGCCATATGGGTTAGCTCCCCGGCCAGGGATCGAACTCATGTTGCAGTGGCTGTGGATAACCTCGCAGTGCTGCGTCTCGAACCTTTGCGCCACCAGGGAGGCCCCTAGATTTTTAATTTTTGAAGAAACTTTGAAAATATAGATCCTTACATGAAACCTCCCAGTTTATAAATAATGATTATTATTTTATGAAAAAAGATCAAAATACCACGCAAAACAAACAAAACCAATCTATGGGCTTTGCAACATCTAATATATAGCATTAGAGTATTTTTATTTCTCAATTATATTAGAAATCAGAAGTATTAAATGCAATGAAATGAGTTTGTAACCAAGTTAAATGGTTAAATTGGTTTCAAACCCAAAGAGCACAAAAGAGAAAGAAACATTTTAACCTTTTCTTTGAGACTTGCCTCTAGGCTCTGGGCTCTAAACTGTAGGCCTCCAGGCTAATGGGTTCCTGGGTCCTAGGGTTAGAGTCGAGAAAGGTATTACCAGAGTCCATGAACACTCATTTGCTACTACTGCTGTGCTCTATTAGAGCCAATACTGCTGCTCAGATGTGGGCAGCTACTGATGCTGGAGGAGCCTGGAATTCTACACTCCTGAATCTATTGCCAGGAGCAAGCTGACTTGTGCATTCTTCCTACTTATCCTCTGTGCAAGTGCCTCCCATTGGGCAAAACCTAACTAGACTCAGCTGGCATGGGAGATTAAGAAATGTAGCTTTCAGGCTCCTAATCTGAGTAGTTCAGGAGGATGCGTGGAAGGACCACTATGCTGTTTAGTTCCAAGTCAACACCCTGCACCTAATGTTACCCTCATTGTTGTGTAACCTTCCACCTTTTGTCCTGTTAATCATTCTAAAACTTTTGCACCTGACTCCTTGTCTTAAATCCCTTTTTTCAAAAAAGATTTATTTATTTATTTATACAGTCAGAAGCGCGGGAGGGTGAGAGAATTCACCAGAGCCAGAGCAGGGAGCAGAACAGGCAGAAGGACTGAAGTACACTGCTGAGGGGAGCAGCGGGGGCAGGAGAGGTCTGCGCGCCATGTGGGACCTCGCCAGGGGGCAACCGGGGATCCAACCGGTGCTGAAAAGGCTGCGGGCAGCTTCTCAATCCAGCGCTCAACCGCTGCGCCACTGGGGAGACCCTGAAATCCCTTTTTGTTTGATTTCCTGTCTTAAAACACTTTTTGTTTGACGCAAGTAGGAAGCTTTCTATTCTCCTGGCTGGGTGCAGGCTGAAACAATCCACAGTGCATTTTTACCAAACTAGGCTTCGTCATGTGTTGTGGTAGTGTAACAGGGTGGTCCCCAGGAAAGGGGGAGGTTCCCTGCCCCACCCAAGGGAGGGTGGAGCTGAGCAGGAAGAGAAGAGGATGCAGAGGGGACTGAGGACGGAAGCAGGATGGAGCCAGGAGACCTGGAGGAGGTGCATGGAGCCTAGAGACACATGAAGAAACTGCGCTTGTCTTTTGTTCGTGGACTGGGTGACACAGATGTGGGTGAGACCCGTGGGGAGGTGACAATGGCAGCTTTTATCTTGATGTTGATTTTGCTCTTTTCCTTCTGGGCTTGTCTGGTTGTTTCTGACCCTTTGCTGTGGGTCCCCACTGGAAGATGCTTTAGACTTGTGGCAGGCTTTGGGGCCTTGCTCTGGGCCATTCCCATATGGATGGACTTTTACCCACGAGGGGACGGGTAACTTTGGGTGCTTCATTTAGAAACTAGACTCTTTGCCTTTCCTGTATTGTTTCCTAGTTTTATTAAAGTTCCTTCCCATTAAAGTCTCATGTTTTGTGTTGATGCAGCGGATGGCAGAACCCATTTAGAGTAGGCAGGTTTGCGGGGTTTGGGCTGCCCCTCTCTTTGTCCTATAACAGTAGGACTAGCTCCATAAATATTTAATGCCTGATTTGGGGCGTAGATACCTGATACAAATCCCTTGCTCCCTTATGATGTGTTGGAGTTTGTGATGTCTTTTTTCATCTGTATATCTCTTTGTGGTTATCATAGTATATTAGAGAAGCTTTACATACACTGATCCTCAAAAAGGTAGGAGTCAGGAGAGCTCCTTTGGAAATTGACTTATTGCATATCAGATGTTCTGCAAGCTCAAGGGATTGCAAGGATTGGAAGGATAGCATTCCCCTGTTAATTGGAGGTCTGATTATGTTTTTTCCTAGGGCTGGAGTTGCTTCCTAGCTTCCAATTTTCTTAACAAAAGAGCAAATACTCAAACCAGAGAAAAGAAACTGTTCTAAAGCAACCAGCAAGATTCATCTAGACAGAGAAGAGATTGGGACTCGTGCTTAAATAAATTTATATTCCACCTTCCCAGACACACTGCTAAATATGGGGGGAATGAATTTTGAGTCTCAAACACTTGTTTCCTTCCAGATAAACTTCTGATTCATAACCACAAACTTCTGTTCTGGAAAGATTTCCACAATCTGAGTCGAAATGTTATAAGCATGGAGTTTAGTTTGCTGTGCAATGAACTAACATTAAGACTAAAATATGTCCTTGCCACTTCAGTAACCAAATAAAACTATCATTCAATCATTAACCTAAAGACTGAACTTAGACAAGTTAATTAAGAATGGTGGGTCAAAAGTCCTATTTGATAAAAATTACATATATATATTAAAGATTTATTTATTTATGCATACAAGAACTGAGGTACAGGCCAGAGGTGCAGGGGCGTGAGAGGATTCACCAGAGACAGAGTGAGGAACAGCACAGGCGGATTGACTGAAATACACTGCTGAGGGGAGCAGCGGGTAAGGCAGAAGAGGTCTGCTGCACCATGAGGGTTAGATCCCTAGCCAGGGATTGAACTCATGGATAACCTATAGCGCTGTGACTTAACCCCTTGTGTCACCAGGGAGGCCCTTGATAAGAATTATACTTAGAAAATAATATTCTTTTCTTTTTTTGTCTCTTTGAGGCCACAATCTTTGTTTTTTTTTTTGAACTGGGTCATCTACCTTTTCAGCGGGAACTAAGAAGATGGGGGTTTAGGATTGTTATAGAAGATATGTAAGGTACGCAGCAATGTAGATGGAGCTAGAAGGAATTATGCTCAGTGAAATAAGCCAGAAGAAAAAAGAAAAATATCGGATGGTTTCACTTATAATAGGAAAATAGGGGAACCAAATAGGACATCAGTGTAAAAAAATAATAATTACAGGGCCTCCCCTGGTGGTGCAGCGGTTGAGCGCTGGGTTGCAAAGCTGCCCACAACGCCAGTTCGATCCCCGGCCACCAGTGAGGGTCCCACATGGCGCCCAGACCTCTCCTGCCGCTTCCACTGCTCCCCTCAGCAGTGTATTTAGTCAGTCTGCCTGTTCTGTTTCCCGCTCTGGCTCTGGTGAATTCTCTCACCCTCCTGTGCTTCTGACTGTATCCAGTGCTTGTATAAATAAATAAATAATTCTTTAAAAAAATTTCAAAAAATAATAATTACAGTACAAACCACAACAAAGCAAAAACAGACAATTGTAAACCAGAGACATACTGCAGGGGAGGAGGAGGGATTGGGATCAGAGGGAGGGAGTGAGGAGCACAGGGGACTGTGGTGATGGTACATGGGTGCCTTGGGGAAGGAAATTCTATGGGACTCAATCTGAGAGGGTGGGGGGAAGCAAATATTGTCTAAAAATGTAAAAAAAAGGATAAATGTTAAAATTAAAAAAAAAATTTGTTTTACCTAAAAAAAAAAGAAGATATGCAAGGTAGCACTAAATTAACAAAGATCATTGATTTGTTTTTCCCCAAAATTATGTTTATTGGGGTAAAATAGAGTTCTATCTTTGAATCTGTTCTGGGGGTTGTAAGTTCAAATGTGTACAAATGTACACTTTTAAACCCTGCTCACCACCATTACCGCAACAACTCTCTAATATGTTCCACTGGGTCCCATCCCTCCTCTACTTCCAATCCCCTCCCCCTGCCCCAGGTTGCTTCAGTTTTGCAATCAAATATTATTGGTTTGATTTTGACTGACACTTTGTTTTGTTTCTCTATATTCCACATGTAAATGAAACCATATGGTGTTTGTTTTTCTCTTTCTGAATTATTTCACTTCGCATTATTCTCTCTGATTCCTTCCAGGTTGCAAATGGCTGGAGTTCATCCTTTTTTATAACTGAGTAGTATTTCATGTTATAGATAGAGAAAGAGAGAGCGAGATCACATTTTTCTGAGCCACTCCTCTGTCCTTGGGCACTTAGTCTTTTTCCATAACTTATTTATTGTAAAAAGGGCTGCAGTGAATATACAAGTACATATATCCCTTTGAAATAGTGTTTTTGTATTCTTCAGATAGATACCTCAGAGTGGAATTGCTGGGTCATATAGTAGATCCATTTTTAATATTTTGAGGAATTTCTATACTGTTTCTATATGGGCTTGATCAGTTTACATTCCCATCAATAGTATATGAGGGTTCCTTTTTCTCCACATCCTTGCCAACACTTATTGTTTCTGGTCTTTTTGATGTGGGCCATTCTCACAGATGTGAGATTGTATCTCACTGTGGTTTTGATTTGCATTTCCCTGCTGATGAGTGATGATGAGCATTTTTTCATGTGCCTAATGGCCATCTATATGTCTTCTTTGGAGAAGTGACTATTTAGTGCTTGCACTTTTTGATTAGGTTTTTTTCCTTTTGTTGAGTTGCATAGGCTCTTTACATATTTTGAATATCAACCCTTTGTCAAATGTGTTATGGGCAAATATTTTCTCCCATTCAGTAGGCTATCTTTTTGTTTCACTAATAGTGTCTTTTGCTGTGCAGAAGCTTTTTAGTTTGATGTAATCCCAGTTGTTTATATTTGCTTTTGCTTCTCTTGCCATTGGATATGAGTCCACAAATATGTTTCTGTAGCCAATATCATAGAGTGGTTTACCTATTTTTTCTTCAATGTATTTTATAGCTTTAGGCCTTGTATCTATGTCTTTAATCCATTTTGAGTTAAATTTTGCATAAGGCATGAGATGGTGATCTAGTTTCATTCATTTGTGTGTGGCTATCTAGTTTTCCCAACACCATTTGTTGAGGAGTCTCTCCTTTTTCCAGTGTATACTCTTTTTTTTTTTTTTATAGAGGCATGTTTTATTTATTTATTTATTTATTTGCTTGTTTGTTTGTTTTGTTTATACATGCACTGGGTACAGTCAGAAGTGCGGGAGGGTGAGAGAATTCACCAGAGCCAGAGCAGGGAGCAGAGCAGGCAGAAGGACCGAAGTACACTGCTGGGGGGAGCAGCGGGCGGCAGGAGAGGTCTGCGCGCCATGTGGGACCCTCCTCCGGTGGCCGGGGATCGAACCGGCGCCGCAGAGGCTGCGGGCAGCTTTGCAACCCAGCGCTCAACCGCTGCGCCACTGGGGAGGCCCTCCAGTGTATACTCTTTATTCCTTTATGACAGATTAATGCATGCATGTGTGGGTTTATTTCTGGGCTTTCAATTCTATTCCATCTGTCTGTGAGAATGTTTTTGTTCTAGTACCATAGTATTTTAATCACTATAGCTTTGTAGTATAGCTTGAAGTCTGAGAGTGTGAGTCAAAGGTCTTTGATTCTAAAAAATACATTTTGCCCCATATTTTTTAACTTTTTAAAATCAAATGCATTTATAGCCTATAGTATATCATAGTGTTAGTGGTACTGCTTTTCTCTCTCTCTCTCTGACTCCCTCTCTTCCCTTCCTTCCTCCCTTCCTTCTTTTAGGGGTACATAAAATAATGGTGAATCTTATGATTGATAAAGTCTTAGATATAATGAAATACAGTGATAGCATCTGATAGTCAAAATAGGAGTACCATTAGTAATTGAGATATACCTCACATAATGAATTTTGACATATGCAGACACCCATACCTCTATCAAGTCATAGGACAGTACCATCACCTCAGAACGGTCCGTAGTGTGCCTTCCCAGTCAGTCCCCACATTATCCACTGTCTCTGGCACCCATTGTTTTGATTTCCTTTATCATAGGTTAGTTTTCCCATTCTACAATCATACCTGTATAGAATCATACCATACATGGTCTTTTGTGTCTGGCTTCTTTTGCTCAACATAATGTTTTTTGAGATTTATCTTGTTATGTACTTAGTGTTTTTTTCCCTTTCATTGTGTTGTAATATTCCATTGTTGTGATATACAATTTGTTCATCTTTCTTCTGTTTGATGGACATTTGAGTTGTTTCCAGTTTTAATTTTTTCTGTTGACTTGTGGGTGGTGCCTGATTGTTACAGATTAAATATAGAAGCTATGATTTCTGTGTACCTCCCAAGTAGTGTATCAGTCAGAATCAGCCAAGTGGGCCTGCAGGGACAAAAAACTCCCAAATATTAGTGACATATAACATCATGAATTTGTTTCGTATTCAAACTACAGTTCATTGCAGTTTGGCTAAGATTCTGCTGCATGCCAACTTCACACCAGGCTGACTGAGAAGCTTCTATTTGGAAATTATTATGGCGAGGCTAAGTGCAGAGGTGAGGTGACACGCAATGCTTGTCACATTTATGGGACAAAACAAGTCACACAACAAGGCCTGGGTTTGGGAGGGTGGTTGATTGAATTATATGGAGAGACAACGAGTGTTTGTGAACAATTTTACCCATTCAAGGTATAATGCGACTCACTGTTATGGGGAGAACCTGAAGGGAAAAGGGATGACCCACTCACATGTGTAAGAATACAAGACCTCAAAGCAGATATACACAGAGAAAAAAGAAAAAAATGATTTAAAATGATTGTTTACATAGGGCATGAGGAAAGGGAGAGGTAAGAGAGAGTAGGAGAAGCCAATTTATTGGTTGGCACAGAGCTGGATGCTGTCTGACCTACTTGCAAATGGTGTCAACTGAGCAGAGACCAGGGTGCAATCAGCAGCTCGATAAAAGAGAGTGACCTGCCTGTAATCTGTGTTTTTAAAGTCCCTATGGTTGCTCTGCTGGGCCTGGAGTTCCCAACAGTTCCCATTCAGGAAGTAAGCGGTTGGAGTCCAGAAAGCTCCACCTTTTACTGTGAGTTAGTTCTGAGCATCACTCACTGGCTTGGGGGGTTTTCTTCTGACGTCATTGTATTTGCAGCTTACTTATCTCAAGTATCAACTGGTAGGATTCCTTTGAACTGCAGCAAATTGTTTGCCAATTTAAAATGACTAAGTGTGCACCATCACCTCATGTGCAGGTGCACTGGTGAAGGAAACTCTATGGGGACTACACCTGAGGGGGTGGGGGGTGTACATATTGTTTAAAAATGAACAATGATGTAAAAAATTAAAAAAACTAATATAAAAAAATAAAATAAAATGACCAACTGTGAGCCATCTCTGGGTAGGAAACTATTGGAGAAGAGGAAAGTTAAAGGCCATGATACCCAGATGGATAATTTGGAGAGCAAAGGTACCTTTTGATTCTTCCAAGTAGAGTGAGCAGTCACGCTTACACGACAAGGGTGGCAGAGCCATATTTTAGAGTCTTAGCAATCAATTTCTGATTCTACAGCACTGATTCTACAGGTGCCTTCAATTAAATCTAACCCATTGCATGTTTTTCCTTTTTCCACTTCAGTTTTTTCTCAGGTCAATTATTAATTCAGTCAGAGTTTAGTTTAAAATTCTACCTCAGGATTCCATTGCCTTCTTTCTTCCTCCCATAGGATTGTCAGGGCTCAGGTAGCTGAGACTCAGAAAGGAGGGGGTGATATGGTTAAAATTGGCCACACAGTTGGAGGAGGAATTCTCTTTTCCATTTTGAACCCAAATGTCTCTAGGTGCTGAGGATTTCCTGGTGCAGGCCCTAACAGGTGGCACCTGTGGCTTTGTGGGTGATATTCTGTTCCTGGCATGGAGATGCACTGAACTTTTTGGTTTCATTTACCTGTGGATCCATAGAAGACATCAAGGCTCATTCCATGTTGATCCCCTGAAAAGTGTGCTCATCAGTTACCCTCTCATCCCCATAAGGGGACCGGGCACAACTGGATCTAGATAAGCTATTTTTGGCCCAGGGTAGACTACAAGGCCTGTCTCTCTCTTGCTTTTACCACTTTGAATGGTCCAGGATTTGTATTGCGGGCCGCTGCTCTCAAAACAGCTCAGCTCCCCTAGGATTTTCTCCCTTTTAACAGCATTATTGAACCATCTTTGACACATTAAAATAATATTTGTTAAGGCATACAGATTGTTATTTTCATTCATGTTTACAAAAAAGGTTACCACAAACGGCTAATTAAAATCTCCATCGCTCTGCCTAGTGGCTACTAGGCTCTCTCAGTTACCTTCGCGGGTACCAGGTGTCAGAACCTGCCTCACCACACAGATTGTAGAGCAGGGCCTGGCAGAGACGGTGTGCAGAGGCTTCACAATCTCGATTCTTCTGTTCCTGTTCTTGTCCTAGAGGCAGGCAGCCAGGGTGGGAGAAGAGAAGAAACCAGTTCTCCTGGTTGTATCTTCCGCCTTCCCTCCCAACCCTCCGTACCCAAAGGAGTGTTCTTTGAACCCGGAAGATTAGCATCTGGTGATTTTGTTTTCCTAAGTTCAAGCATAGGTGGTTGCAGGGGTGCTAATCATACAATTCAGTGTCTTAACTTATAACTCTGCCAAAACATGAACTTTATATATCATCCAGTCTCACCAGTTATGGAAACTTCTGTGTGCAGGATTCCCCTAGGGAGTGGTGCTATAAATCTGTAAAATAAATACATCCAGAGGGCCTACCAAGTGGTGTTCCAACGTTGTCATCTTGATAGATGTGGACAGGAAATCTCACCCACTGGAATTCCCCTCTGAAATTCTGATTTCTCTACATATGTGATAATCCTACAGGGCAGGACAGGAATCTATTTGCAGTTTGGCAGGGATGGGGAGTGGGAAGAGATGGGGGAGTAGGGGAAAATTGAGGAGGGGAACAAGGAGGAGGAAGAGGACATCCTGGTGTCTGTTTGAGATTGTCCTGTTCATCTGGCCCTTTGGCATGTATCAGAACCTGAAGGAAAGAAAGTTATAGGTATAAACAGAGGATGAAGGTTGCATAATGGAGTCATGAGATTCTGGAGCACAAGTAACTTGCTTTAGTGCAAAGGCAGTCCTATCAGCTGGATCCTGGGGACTCCCAAAGGCATATGGATGTATATGTGTGTGTGTGAGTAAGAGTTTTTGAATGTGAGTGTATGAAAATATATGAGTGTGTGAATGAGTGTGAATATGTGGGTGTGAGTGCATGAATATGGGTGTGAGAGTGTGAAGGTGTAAATGTGTGTTATCTGTGAGTGTTTGGATGTGTGTATGTGAATATATGTGAATGTGTGACTGAGTTTATGAATGTGTGTGACTGTATGACTATGAGTGAGTGTGAGAATGCGTGTGTATGACCACATGAATGAGCATATGAATGTGTGTGAATATAATATGTATGTATGAGTGTGTGTGTGTGTGTGTGTGTGTGTCGGGCTAAAGTTCTACCCTCGTAAAGGGAGTAAAAATCAAGGAATTATAGGTACTTACCAATAGTATGGCCACATCTAAAACTACTGGCTGGGTAGGCCAGGAGATATTTCAGTGAGAACAGTCCAAAACATTGAACTCAGCCAGGAATTTCAAACACAGGAGATTTTTCTAAGGAAAAGTTTTATTGGGGGTTCATTTGTCATACAAAAACTTCATATAGTTGAGGTGTACAATTTGATAGGTTTTGACATATGTTACATATGTTACATATCTATAAAGCCACCCTCAAGACAACATCCCTTTGTAATCTGTACTCCTGCCCCTCCAATCTGCTTTCTATCGCTGAAGCTTAGTTTGTATTTTCTAGTAATTTATATGAAATAAGTGGAATCAAATGAATATAGTGTTTTGAAAAAATGTAATAAAATATATGGCATAATGTTTCACATTCAAGCCATTTTTATGTATAGACCAGTAGCATTAAGTACACTCATAGCACTGTGTAACCATCACCACTATCCATCTTCATAATTCTTTTTGTTTTCCAAAATGTAACTCTGTACCCATAAATCAATAACTGCATTTCAACTTTCTGTCCCTATGATTGTGGCTACTTTAGGTACTTTATATACGTGGATTCATACAGTTTTTGTCATTTTGTGACTCATTTCACTTAGTATAATGTCCTTAAATTTCCTCCAAGTTGTGACATATTGCAATATTTCCATCCATTTTAAGACTGAATAATATCCCATTGTATGGATAGACTACATCTTGCTTATTTGCTTGTTGGTAAACATTTGGGTTGCTTCAACATTTTACCTATTGTGAATAATGCTGCTATGAACATGGATGTACAAATATCTCTTCAAGACTCTGCTTTCAGTTCATTGGGATATAAATTCAGAAGAGGGGTTGCTGAATCATGTGATAATCTATTTTTAATTTTCTGAAACACCATACTACTTTCCATTATGGCTGCATTATTTCACCGGCATTCCCACCAATGTTCAGTGCACAGGGGTTCCTGTTTCTTCACATTTTTGTCAGCACTTATAATTATCTGTTTTTTTTTTAAAGATTTATTTTATTTTTCTGCATATAAAAACTGGGGTACAGGCCAGAGGTGCCAGGGATGAGAGGATTCACCAGAAACAGAGTAGGGGACACAACAGGCAGATTGACTGAAATACACTGCTGAGGGGAGCAGCGGGCGAGACAGGAGAGGTCTGCTGCATTATGTGGGTTGCTCCCTGGCCTGGGATCGAACTCATGCTGCAATGGCTGCAGTTAGCTTCATAGGTTGCGTCTTAACCCCTTGCACCACCAGGGAGGCCCTCTGTTTTTCTTTTTGATAGTAACCATTCTAATGGGTGTGAGGAGGTATCTCATTACAGTATTGATTTGCATTTCCCTAAACATTAGTGACATTGAGACTCCTCATGTGCTACAATTTAATTTTTAAAATCTTTTTCCCTCTATATTTTATATTGTGTTTTTTTTTTTCAGTTTGCCCAGAGCCCACTTTATTTTTTAAAGTATTTTTCCATCTCTATCTTCTATTGCTATGTTCACTAATCTTTTCTTCTGCAAGGTCTAATCTGTCACTAATCCCATTGAACCTATTTTTAATCTGAGATATTTCAGATTTATGTGTAAAAGTTAAATTTAGGTCTTTTAAAAATATCTTCCATTAACATGTATAATTTTTCCTTTAGTTTCTTTTTTTTTTATCTATGCTTCTTTATTTACATTGAATCTTCCCATTGCCAAAACATCACCATTTGCATAAAGTAGTGGTTGCAGGTGGGCGGCCTTGAGGAGTGCTTTCTTCTGATGAGTTTGGAAACTTTTGAGCCTGTTGTCATTTTAGAGTCTGTGGGTTTGGAGTGTGGGGTCCTTGGGTTCACTCTGGGAAAGGTTTCAGCAGAGCTCCTGTTTCAGTGACACGCAGTGTGTTTCCCAGGTGAGTTTCTCCACAAGACAGAGACGGTAGTTATATTTAAAGAACAGGTCTATTAGGGAAAGGTACAGAAGAATGAAGGACACTTGCATAGACACAAGCAGGCAGGAAGAGTTGCCCCAATGGGACAGGTTTGTTAAGAGAGGCCTGCATGGTTGCAGGCGGGCGGCCTTGAGGAGAGCTGCCCTGCTGAGGAAGGTCAGTCAGGAAAAGCCCCGGCATGGTACAGGTCACGGGCAGAAGGCTGCTGCCCTGCAGAGAAGAGGGTTGGTGAAAAGAAGCACCTGCATAGGCACAGGTGGGCAGAGGGAGTGCTGCTCCTTTAGTTTCTTAATGAATGAACAAAGTTATCATTCCTGTTTTGATGTCCGCCTGCCTGCTCATTCTAACATCTCTGAAAGTTCTGCTTTGGTTATGATTGATTGTTCTCGTGCTCATTCTGAATCATATTTCCCTGCTTGTTTGCATAGCTAGTAATTCTTGCTGGTTGCTACAGAGTTTTGCACTCCTGTCAGCCTTCTTGAGTTTTGTCCTGGGATGTAGACATACACGATGACTAGATGCCCCTTGTGTTTTTACTCTCAGACTTGACCACACTGAGTTTCCAGCAATTCATTAGTTCAGGTTTTTCTGCTTGAGCACTGGCCCCAGTAACAATGTTAGCTCCCAGGTTCTGCTCTGGGAAGTTGTGATTCTTTTTATGTACTTGTTTGTCTTATCAGTGTTGGGGCAGATGTTATCTGCACCAATTCTCTGATGGATCTGTGTTTTCAGGTTGTTGTTGTTATTATTATTATTATTACTATTATTAGGAGGGGAGTGATGGCTTCCAAATATCTATATGCTAGACTGGAACCTGGAATTCATAATGATTGATTTTGAAGCTAACACATTCATATCTTAAAGCCTAGTTATTTGAAAATTATAAGTTGAAAACAAAATTGATGGCATAAAAATTTGTCACCCCAAAATAATGACTTTTTGACAAAAGAATAGTTTATTGGGAAAGGCTCTGAAGGATGACTAGAGGTTACTTTTGAAAAATATATTTATATGTAAACCTCTCTCTCAAAGTGCCTTTCCTAGGAAGACCTGATTTCCTTATCTCTTTTTAATAGAGAAGGCAAACTTAAAATACGCATGCCTTTTGTTGCTGTGCTACCCTTGGTAAACTCCCTAATGAACTTTCCCTTTCATTCCCCACCTCCTTTGTCTTAGCTAAGCTATTTAAGATGGTATTTGAAGCCACATGGGCTAGCTACTCAGTCATGCTGAGACTTTCCCATGTGTACAGGAGGTATGCATGCTGTTATTAAGCTTCTTTATTTGACATTTTATCTTACCAATCCACCTGGTGTTTGTTTCATAATTGTAGGGGCAGCATGGGCCACTGAGTAGGTTATCTAAGATCTGGCAGACCCGGGTAAAGGAGGAGTCTTGGAGCCCTCGGTGGCTTTCTCAGGCTTTTATTGAGCTTTACATGTATGTGGCAAATAGATACATGGCAGGTAGAGGTGCCTGGGGGCCAGGAGGCCTCTGGGCCCCCTGCAAGTCTTCACTCTGGGCTTCTCTGGCCTCTTTTCTCCCCCTTTCTCTCCTGCCTCCCTCCTACTTCTGCTTCTCTGGTGACTACCTCAATGCCCATCCCATGGCCCACAGAAGTAAATAAGACAGCTTACAACAATGTAACAACTGCAGGTGCCCCATCAGGCAGGGCAATCCTAATGATGGGAGGGCAGAAAAGCCTGAAAACCATTACCCTACCATAATTTACCAGGCTAGAAGAACCCAGAGGAGTTCAGGATGATTTTCTTTGCACCATGACAATGCAAAGATGTATTGCAAATGTAATTGTAACTGTCAGGAAATCCACACCAAATTAATTCGCCCTATGAAAGTATTTTGGAAGACATCAAACACAACACCTGTATGAAAAATACTAACAGTAATTTATAATTTAGCTGAGAAAATGCCACCAATTAAAAACCAAAACCAGGGCCTCCCTGGTGGCGCAAGGGGTTAAGACACAAGTTATGCAGCTATTCGGAGCCACTGCAGCACTAGTTCGATCCCCTGCCAGGGAGCTACCCACATGGCACAGCAGACCTCTCTTGCCTCACCTGCTACTACCCTCAGCAGTGTATTCCAGTCAATCCGTCTGTTCTGTTCCCCACGCTGTCTCTGGTGAATCCTCTCACCCCCCACACGTCTGTCCTGTACCCCAGTTCTTGTATGTATAAATAAATAAATCTTTAAAAAAACAAAAAATAAAAATAAAACCAATTCTGTATATTTCTAATAATTCATCAATAACATTCTTCCTTGAAGTAAAGAAAATTTCATGTTCTCAGTTGATACTGAATCAATCTTCAGTAAAGTTTTGTAATTTATGCTAATTTTAATTTTTGAAAACAAAATTTTAGAGTCTCATAATAACTCACTTAATAGAATACTAAGTGACCATAAAACTTCAGGAATACTCTGCCCCTCCACTGTTAGCCAAGGAGCCTTTGAGAATCATGAATGAAACTGTTAAGTTTCGGTGAGTGAGGTCTTTAGTTCTCTGAAAAAGATTTTAGCAGTTTCCCCCAGACACATTATACGTTTATTTATTTTTTTTTAAGATTTATTTATTTATACAAGACCTGGGGTACAATCAGAGGCACAGGAGGGTGAGAGAATTCACCAGAGACAAAGCGGGGAGCAGAATAGGCAGATGGACTGAAGACACTGCGAGGGGAGTAGCAGGCGAGGCAGGAGAGGTCTGCCGCACCATGTGGGTTTCTCCCTGGCTGGCCAGGAATCGAACCCGCACTGCAGAGGCTGTGGACAGCTTCACAGCGCTGCTCTCAACCACCGTGCCACCAGGGAGGCCCCACATTGCACGTTTATTAAGGAAAATGTTTGCATAGACACAAATGGGCAAAGGCTGCATTTTAAAGGCTTCTTAGGAAAAAGAGACACCTGCATAGATACAGGGCAGGTAGGCTGTCTTCAAATATGATCTGCATTTTGCGAGAGCAAGAGGTACCCTTATATCATGTTCTTTGGAGGGATTCATGCGTTTGTGGAATTTTATCTCTCTGGGGCCAGATTGGATTGGCTTTCTGAAACAGATAATCCTTTCTGGTCCCACCTTCGATTCCAGGAAATTTCCAAAGCTGTGATACCGGAATTTTCAGGCCTAGTCTCTCAGCCAGTCTCTCCCAGGCTGCAGGGGCAGTGCTGAGTCCCAGCCACTAGACCCCCACGGGTTGGTGTCTCACGAAGCCGCAGCAGGAACTTCGCAGACGCACAGGCAAGCAAGTGAGAAGAGGCAGGTTTGTTTAGAGAAAGAAAAAGTTTTTTGAGGAGAAAAAGAGCAGAAATAAAGTGGGACACCCAGGCCAGGAAACCAGGCCTGGGAGGGGCAAGGAAGCCCAAGTGGAGTCGTGTCTCAGGGAATATAGACCTTCTTTCCCTCATTATTCTAAAGCTCCACCAGCCTCTTTGTGATTGGTTAGTTCTCAGCTGTCTCACTTAATCTGCTACTGAGTGGGGGATCTTCACATTCCTTATCTAACAGCTTTCTCTTTCTCCATTTGTTGCATCTTCATCTTTATGGCCCAGTCCTCCGGATGGGCATCCCTGCATTGAAGTTAAACAGCTGCCCTTCTAAGTTGTCCATAAATTAAACCACTCTCCATTTCCCCAAACTCTCCCTCCCTTTATCACCTGAAGGAAACCAAGGCCAGCGTTAACAATGTTGTCCTTGGTCCTGGGATGTTTGTTTTTCCAGGTGGAATTAGTTACACTCCTCTTGCTGCCCTTATCTCTGAAGGCTTCCTCAGTTCTCCGAGGTCCCCTCCTGCAGTGTCCCTAAAATTGCCTAATTCCTAGCTTGCCCTGTGTCTCAAGGGGACGGGTAACTTTGGGTGCTTGATTTAGAAACTAGATTCTTTGCCTTTCCTGTATTGTTTACTAGTTGTATTAAAGTTCCTTCCCATTAAAGTCTCATATTTTGTGTTGATGCGGCGGATGGCAGAACCCATTTAGAATAGGCAGGTTTGCGGGGTTTGGGCTGCCCCTCTCCCTGCCCTGTATCACAGAATTCTGCCTGTTCTGCTCTGTCTCTGGTGAATTCTCTCACCCTCCCATGCCTCTTGTCTGTACCCCAGTGCTTGTATAAATAAATCTTAAAAAAAAAAAATCTTAGTAGGCATGAAGTGGTGTCTTGTGGTTTTGCTTTGCATTTCTGAAGTGGCCCACACTGCTTGTTGGCCATGTGATAGCGTTGCAGAAATAAATTCTTCCCCAGGCAGGGGAAGAACAAACGGTACTTCAGGAATGGTGAGTCAGGAGCAGCTTTATTACTCATGCATGAGGTCCCAGACCTAGGTAGTCCAGTAAGGTCTAAGCACCAGTCTAGGGACGAAGGGTTTCATTTATACATAACCATCTTACATTGATAACACCGGTCAGTAAGCACAAAAATTTGTGACAAAAGACAGGTATTCAAGGATGCCCTGGGAGATCAATCTACCTGGCGGCTGTCTGGACTTGTTAAAATGTAACCTCCTTTAGGCATTCTCATCTAGATAGGCTTTAGAGAGGCAAATTTACTTTGCATTATTTACTGCACCAGACCTGTGACTCTTTTAACTGGAAGCAGGAAAGATTTCGTTTGATTAAGCGGTTCCCTTTCAGTAGGACTTATACAAATTATTAAAAAGGACTGAGGGGCCTCCCTGGTGGCGCAAGGGGTTAAACACCGTACTATGCAGCCTTTGCAGCACGAGTTAGATCTATTGGCCAGGGAGCAACCCACAAGGCACAGCAGACCTCTCCTGACTTGCCCACTGCTCCCCTCAGCAGCTTACCTTCCTCAGTCTGCCTGTTCTGTTCCCTACTCTGTCTCTGGTGAATCCTCTCACTCCCCTCCATCTCTGGCCTGTACCCCAGCTCTTGTATGCATAAATAAATCTTTAAAAAAAAAAAGTACTGAGGATCCAAAGAGATTTTTCTAAATGTAGTTACACCAACAAATACTTATCACATTTAGAAACTAAACCAAAAAAATTTAAAAGTGATTTATTAATTCTTTTATAGACAATAGTAATAAACACATTGTATAATAACATCAGAGCAATGACATCATAACATATCATGTAGCTTCTACAAAACTCCACCTATTCGTGTGAGAAAATGTGAGTGAAAAAAGTAAATAATATCTTTATTATTATGGAGAAAATGTGTTCTCACAGATCTTCCTCTCCCAAGTGAGTAATGATAATTCGAATTTTCTCAGGTAAGATACATTAAAAAAAAAATCTGGCTTGAGAGTCCTCTCAACTTCTGGTGACTCAGAGTACGTCTACTTCAGGGCAGGGTATGGGGACTATGGAAATGGATTATATTTCGTGAGTCACAGAGAGGACTGAAAAATTATCTTTAACCTAGATATGGCTGGTGCTGACACTTGCCCACTTTTTTTTTCTTGCTCATCATAACTTTATTGAAAAATTGACCCAGGAGATCACTGTTGTCTATCTTACAAAATTAAACACAATTAAACACAGTTACTTTATCTTGGTAGATTAACTAGAATCACTGAACTGATAAGACTGTGATGTGATACAAACTGGGGACATTGTGTAGGTCATTAGTGTTGCTTTCTTCTAAATGAACTCCCTTCTGTGAGTCTGGCCTTACCTTCTAGAGCTGCAGGACATTGTTGAACAACCCACAAAGAGAATCATCACTGAGCATGGCTGGAAACCGTGGTCAACTTTAGCAGCTGGACATGTTATGTCCATAAAATCAGAATATAGTCTTTGAACTAGTTGATTCCTTTGATGCATTTTGTCTTCCTCTTCCAAGATTGGATGTAGCAAAGATCCAGCCAGAGGCACGTTGTTCCATTCACTGGGTGACGCACAAGTCAGCTGCATGTGAGTAGGTGCTAGATGACAAATTCCCTGCACATTTTTTCTTATAACACTTGTAGGGTCAGGAAAGGACAGAGTGCAGGTTTTCTAATCCAGCAGACCAGGTAAAGGAGTCAAAATCCTCAGTGGCTTTTTTGCATGTCTTTTATTAGGATTACCAGGTACTGGCAGGCAGGGGTGTTAGGGGGCTGGGAGGCTGGCAGGCCTCCCAGCCCCCAGCAAGTCTTCACTCTATCTGGGCTCTCCGGTGTTCTCTGCTTCTCTCTCGTCTTCTGCTACTTCTTTCTTGGCTTCTTTTTCGGCTTCTGCTGCTGCTGGTGTCCTTAAAAATCTAGTCTCTCAGCCCAGGTGTACCCACTTCAGGTGCCGGCCATCAAGCATGCATTCAGGATCACAGGGTTCCCTCATCTATCCTGATGGGGGGAGGGCAAAAAAGCCTGATACCTTTTACCTTACCCTACAGTCCACCCCCTCAGGGTTTTCTGCCATACAATCTACATATATACAATTTTCTTGGCAAACATAAACAATGCAGCCATGGTCCACAAAAGCAAATACATCACAATATAACAAAATACAACAGAACACAAATAAGTCCAGGCAGTGCATCAACCTAGTGGCAAAAGACAATTATTGGTACCAACAGATGATCCACCACTTCTGCTGCCAAAGGCACTGCTCATACGAGGGAGGGGAAATCACTCAGACATCTCTGTCACATGCCAGGAGCCATCTGGCTTCCTGAACTTCTCAGGCTATAGTCTCGGCTACAAGCCACACACCGCACTCACTCTGGGATTGGCGATTCTATTCTTTTGGGGGTAATCACCAACCCTCAGGGTTTCTGTCTGCAGTCGCTCCAACACTCGGCCTTCATAGCCACCCATGCGACTCGCAGACCCCTGCACTCAGGCCAACCCACTGCACAAGCACATGGGTCGGGGATCCAAACTCTACATGCGGCTTGGGCTCCACCCCAAGCCACGTTCCCCACCTGTCCCCCAAGGACGGGTTCCTCAGCTCCTCACCCTCACTTGACAACGAGCAGGGCATCACCCACAGGTGATTTTACGAGACTCACAGGTCTTCAGCATACTCAGGCTGCTTAACAGCCGCTCAGGGCTTCTCAACTTAGCATCAGCATCAGCTTTTGCCTTCTCAGTTGGCTTTTCTCCTCCACCTGGCTGCTGGGCATGCACAGGCTGCTTTTGGCCATCCAGGCCCACTGGCCACCCCCAGATTCCCAAAAAAACATAACCTGCCAAGGTCCTCCACCTTCTGGCCAGACTGTCAGTCCAAGTTCATCAGTCCAAGTCCATTAGGCCTTTCCATCAGCACTGGCGAGCTCCGAATCGCGGTCCTCTCTTCCCTGACAATTCTTGCTGCCTTGGGGGGTCGTTGGGTGGTCTTCTCGGGGGTCGTTGGCTGGTCCTCTCGGGCATCTCCTTCACGCCAGGTCTCGTCCTGTAGCTCCTGGACCTTGTCCATCTCCTGTGTCGCCATGATGCCTCCAGTGTCATCACAGGCAAACACAGTCTGTTACAACTCCTTAGTCCCTCCAGGTCTTCGGATGGCTCCGTACCCAATTGTATGGATCATCTTGCCGACTTACACCAATTGTAGGGTCAGGAATGGACACAGTGCAGGTTTTCTAATCTAGCAGACCAGGTAAAGGAGGAGTCAGAATCCTCAGTGGTTTTTTTTGCAGGTCTTTTATTGGGATTACCAGGTACATGGCAGGCAGGGGTGCTGGAGGGCCGGGAGGCTGGCAGGCCTCCCAGCCCCCAGCAAGTCTTCACTCTATCTGGGCTCTCTGGCGTTCTCTGCTTCTCTCTTGGCTTCTGCTACTTCTTTTTCAGTTTCTCTTTCAGCTTCTGCTGCTGCTGGCGTCCCCGTGACGCCGCCCTTAAAAGTCCAGTCTCTCAGCCCAGGTGTACCCACTTCAGGTGCCCGCCATCAGGCATGCATTCAGGACCACAGGGTTCCCTCATCTATCCTGATGGCGGGAAGGCAGAAAAGCCTGATACCTTTTACCTTACCCTACAACACTTTCCAAAATGAAAACTCACAGCTGACTTAAATTTTTCATTAATCTTCTTAATCAAATGATTTTATTAAACTGGGGCAATGGTGTCTATTTAATTGAGAATTGAAATCTAATGTAAGACTAAACAAGAAGGTTCACTGAAATCTCACTATCTGAAGCTGACTTTTCCAGGAGGATTTGAGGGGTAGTGGGCACAGAGAGGTAAAATCCAGTGGTTCTGAATGTGTGGTCCTGGGACTAGCATCGTCAGCATCCCCTGGAACTTGTTGGAAATGTAAATTCTTCGTCCTCAACCTGGGCGGGTAGATTCAGGAATCTAGAGGCGGCCCCAGCCAGCTGTGCTTTAACAAGGCCTCCAGATGATTTTGATTTGCTGTATTTGGCTAACCAGTTTGAGGGCCATAGTTACATTCTGTAAGCATGATCTCCCTGGCCCCTCCTCACTACCTTCCTTCTTCTCTTCCATAAATATTGAATGTAAATTGCTCGCTTATCAGTGTTTGTTTGTATCACGTCTATTTAGAAATGTACACATTTCCAATGTACAAAATCTATGTCTGCCAAATGCAGAGTATCATTTATAGAAAACCCTCTTGAAGTCTATGAGTAATGGCTAGGTAAAGCTTTTTGATGGAACCTAGTTCTTTTCCCAACATCAATTCCAGTAAAATCCTTCCAGATATTGAAGTTCTACAATTCCAAGGGATGGTTGCCCTGTTTTGGTGCTACCCCAGGGGAAAATGCTAAAAAGTGGGGTGGAGCAACTGATACAAGATATAAGTGACTGCAGAAGGGGGCGTGGATTCATTCAGCATTTCAGGTTTCAGAATGAGGGGTCAGCACATTTTGGCCCCCACGCCCATCTTTCAGAAGGCTGTTGTGGGCCCCTGAATGGGAAGGCTTCCAGCAGCCAACCTCAGAGAGGAAAATCTTGGAGGCTTTACAAGTAGTCGAGTGACTAAAACTGCTTTGCTGTTGTTGCTTGGTGGAGAAGGCGAAGTCTCGAAGCCAAGCATCTCACTGAGATGCATGAATTGTGGGTGGCCATTTGTCTGGTTATTCAACTGCTGTAGCTGCTATTTTCAGTATTGCTTGTCTGGTGCTGTGCTGGGGCATCTCCTGTTGTATCTTCTGTTGTCTTCACGAGTTGGAACCTGGTTTGTAGTCTGGTTGCTGCATGTCCTAAGTGGCAGGAAAACACCATCTTGGAAACGTGGCCTATGTTCGGCAGAAGAGCTCTGCATCCTTGGTGGTGGGAAGACACCATTTCACTTGCTTTTGTTTAGGACTGAAAAACACTGGACACAGCTTTGGGTGAGGTAAACAACCACTTTTGGCCTCAGTAACTCTTTGTTTTCCCCTGGTTTGTTAAATAAATCCCTTTGTTGTTGTTCTCTGAGCCTGAGTAGTCTTGCAATTGTGCACATGGGTAAAGAACTCAGACAGTGACTGGTAAACAGTGACTGGTAAACAGTGTCCTTGGCCAGTTTTAGTGCCCCTTGCTGCCCTGTATCAATACTACAGAGTTGGCTTCATGACAGGGATGCAGTCACCTGATGATCTGTGATGACCTCAGAGCTTTCTAAAACCCAACGACTCACAGGAAAGGCTCTTGGATAAGTGTTTAACTTCTTTGATTTTTCTTGTTCTCCATGACTGCTGTGGGCTGTTCTTAGCTTCTTTACCACCATAGGTTTTCTAGATTGTTCTTCTCATTTTCCTCCTGTAGTGATATAATAAGTCATAGTCATAGGTGTCATATTGCACCTAGAAAAATGTGGTCCCCAGCCTAAACCAGCGTAGGTAGAGCATTCAACATTAGTTCCCCTTGGTCTACTAATTTTAAATCTACCTTCCTACAAGCTGAAATCTGACCCCTCCATTCCTTCTGAAGCCAGGACTCACTGCTCTATTGTTCTCACAATGCGATGTCCAAAGAAAGTAGTATAGTAAAATCATTAGAAAGTGATTAATTTTATGTATTATTAGCTTTGTTTTTAATATAACTTATTTAAATTTAAATTGATATACTTAATCATGACTATACTTAAAAACAGTTTATAAAATTCCTGAAAAAATATTGGCTCTCAGGAGTACTGGCTCTTAAGCATTACTCCAAAAAGCAAAAACAAAACAAATGTAGAGTTTAGTTTGACCACAAGAGGGCGACCATCAGATGTAATTCATTTCTAGGAAGGATTTGGAACTGATTGAGGCGTCATTTCATGAGATTTATGTTTGTGTCTCTGGGAAGTTTGGGAGATTTCATACAGTTTCAGAAATATTTTTTTTGTTTCACAAAATAAAGCCTAAATCATAACCCCTCCCAAACTGTTTTGTCCCTTTGGATCTGAAGGCTTTTATTCTTTAAGCTACTAAATGAAGAGTCCTTAATAAATATTAAACCTTGTCAGCAAGGGAAGGAGACAGTCCAACCAGTATTGAGTTTCTATAATGTATTGGGCAGTTTACATACTTCATCTCATTTAACCCCAAAGTAACACCTTAGGGTTAATTAACACTGTAGGTGAATTTATAGACCACCAGGTACATGAGTAAGTCTTAATAACCACAGAGGTGGATCATTTGCATTGCAATAATTTGTACCTTTTAGTCCACATGAGGAAAACCAGATATATATATATATATATATATATATATATATATATGGAGGGCCTGATGACCAATATCAGGTGGTCATTGTTCAGTGGGATGATGTCTCTCTGGCTGGATTATGTCTGATCTAAGAGCTTTGATTTGGGGGAATTAGAGCTGTGTCTTCTTAGGGTCTTACTGGGGAGTTTATATCAGGCTGGCCAAGGTGAATCATGGTGGGGGTAAGGGATGCCCTGGAGAGCCCAGACAGACAGAGGAGATCTCTATAGTGCACTGTCTAAAGGGAGGGAGAAATTGATTGACTGACTGACTGTGTTTGTGTGTTGTGAAGTGGCTTTATTCTCTTGATTCTTTTTTTTTAAAGATTTATTTATTTATGCATATAAGAGCTGGGGTACAGGCCAGAGAAGCAGGGGGTTGAGAGGATTCACCAGAGACAGAGTGGGAAACAGAACAGGCAGACTGACTGAAATACACTCCTGAGGGGGAGCAGCGGGCGAGACAGGAGAGGTCTGCCTCGCCATGTGGGTTGCTCCCTGGCTGGCCGGGGATCGAACTCTTGCTGCAGAGGCTGTGGACAGCTTCATAGTGAGTTGCTTAACCCCTTGAGCCACCAGGGAGGCCCTTCTCTTAATTCTTTTTTTTTTTTTTTAAAGATTTATTTATTTATTTGTTTTTTAAAGATTTATTTATTTATTTATACAAGCACTGGGTACAGTCAGAAGCATGGGAGGGCAAGAGAATTCACCAGAGCCAGAGTGGGGAGCAGAGCAGGCAGAAGGACCAAAGTACACTGCTGAGGGGAGCAGCGGGCGGCAGGAGAGGTCTGCACGCCATGTGGGGCCCTCCTCTGGTGGCCGGGGAGCAGCGGGGGATCGAGCTGGCTGTGCATAGGCTGCAGGCAACTTCACAACCCAGCGCTCAACTGCTGAGCCACAGGGGAGGCCCCCTTCTCTTAATTCTTAATACTGTTGGTCTCATGCAGTAGTTCTCAATGATTGGTCCCTAAATAGGCAACATCAGTATCACCTGGGAATTTGTTAGAAATGTAAATTCTCAGACCTCACCCCAGATCTGCCCAGAGTTGGAGCTGGAAGTCTGTGTTCTAACAAGCCCACAGAGGGGATTCTGAATCTCACATTAATTTGAGAACCATGGACCCAGTGCTGAGTTGTCAAAATTGGAGATGTGTTAGATGAATTTGAAGAGCTTTAAAAAAAGTATTAATGTCCCAGACACAAAAGGTCATGTATTGTACATTCAATTTAAATGAAATGTCCAGAACAGACAAATTAAGAGTGACTGAAGGTGGAATCATGGTTGTCAGGGACTAGGGAAAATGAGTAACTGGGAAGATGGTGGTAAAGTATGTCAGATCAGTATTGAGCCTGGCATACAGTAGGTGCTCAACCAATGTTGGTTTCCTTTGATCTCCCAATCCCTGTGGTTTTAATCTTGTTGATCAACTCTTTGGGGATACATGGATTGGCAGATTCTCCACCTCTTCTCCTCTAACTGCCTGTGACTAGTAGGTGAGGGGGTTGGGGCTGGGCCACTAGTTTGGGCAAGTGCTTCCTTGATGATACTATGGACTCACCATCTCCACTGCCATGTGAGCCCACTCAGAAAGAGGATGCTGACGAGCAGGAGGATGCAGCCGGCCACTGTCAACAGAGAAGAGATTCAGCAAAGGTACCCTAGCTAGACTCCAAGCAGGTTGAGAAAGTCCCCCCAGAGTAAGGGTTTCCTGAGGGGACATTGCAGTCTCTGCATTCCATTGTCAGAATGCTGGTCCATCCCCACCCAGGATTTCTTAGGAGGCTCAAGGAACTAGGACAAGGGCCTGGCAAGTGTTACAGAAATGACATGGTGCCTTTCCTTAAGACTAGATTCTCTCTGCTGAAACCAACTGACAGGCATGCTCTTCAGAAAGGTTCCAAGGCCAGACCTCAGTTAAGGAGGCCATGAATGAGGCCTGTGATAAGTAAAAGAAATGCTTAAATATAAAGACAAATGAGAAACCCATTAGCATATTTTAAAAGTGTTCTTATTTCCCAACTGCTGCTTTTGTTTGGTACTGAAATCTATCTATCTATCTATCATCTATCATCTGTTATCTATTATAAATGTACCTATCATCTATGTACCTATTATCTATCATTTTCTTGTCTATCATCTATATATGCATGTGTCTATTCTTTATCTACTTCATGTATCGATTTAGATGTCGCCTCAAAATCTGTGTTTTTCTTTCTTTTTCCCTCAGTTTTATTGTTTAAAGTGTTGCTTTGATATACTTGTATATTGTAAAACAGTTACCACCAGAGTGTTAACTAGCATCTTCATCACATCACATAATTGCCATTTCCTTTTTGAGGTGGGAAAATGTAAGATCTACTGCTTAGAAATTTCCAAATACATAAACATCACTGTTACCTATAGGCACCAGGCTGTGCTTTGCCTTTCAGAAGAACCCATTCATCTTATAACTGGAACTTTGGGCCCTTTGATCGTATCACCCCATTTCCTAGGCCCCTGACCCCACCACTGGCCCTCGTCAACAGCACTCTCTGTTTCTAAAAGCAGAGGTTTATGGAGTGCTTTTCTTTCCCTGGCTCTTCCATCTCCCTCCCCCTCACACACTGGCATGGATGATTTGTCATTTAGGATCCATCAGGAGGAGCTGTTGTTCTTGGTTTGCGATTTCACTGCAGTGTACTTTAACTGGTTAGTATATTTTGAGTTATGTTTACTGTCTGGATTAATCTTTTATTCTCACGAGCATTATATGGTCTGAGGGGTCATTGAAAATTACCCAGCTGATTAATTAATTTCTTTATAGTTAAGACTAGCTAATATAAAACTGGGGCCAACTTTTACTTATATTATATCCCCTATTAATATTACTCTGTATATATGTCATAATATATAAAATTATTATAAAATACAAATATATTTATATATTTCAATTTCCTACAGCTGCATTAAAAGTCATGCTAAACAAAAAAATAAATAAAAAAAATAAAATTATCCAGCTGTTCCCCATGGTCTGTTCTTTTTTTTTTTTGTATGGTTTGTCCATCAAAGAGCACCCTGTTAGCTGATACTCAGCTGAGACCCACCTGCTAGCTGATACTCAGTCGTATAGATGAAGGTCTCCATGGTTGTAGCCACTTCTGTGTGTTTTTGAAAATCTGTACAAAAGAGGAAGCAGAAGATGTTCAGCGTATGCTAATTATCAACCACACAAAGTGGAGAGGGTTAGCACTTCTTCAGTGTTGGAAGGGATGATGGAGCCTGATGGAAGCATGTGAAAGACCAGGGCTGGCCTGGGCAAATATCTCATTCTTTTTGTCTTATACTATCCTTAGTCTTCTTCCCCCTCTTTCTACCACAAGCTTTAGTGATTGGGAGATAGATCTGGGATTATCTTTAACACCAACTGGGTGACCTTAACCCATCTGCTAGAGGGCTGCTCCTCTCAAACTGTCTTTCTTTTCTTGCATTATGATTTAATGGCCAAGATTTTATATTTCTAGAAACTCTAGCCATACCTGTCATGCTTGTAGTATGTGTTGTTGATAAGGGACAGGCAATTTCAATCTTAGGAGGATCATCAGTGCTGACTTGAGGCTCTTTGTCACCTGGAGGAGAGAAGTGATATTTGTGGAACTCAAAGTTGGGGGGGGGGTCGCACAGGCACCCCCACCTGCCCACCTCAGCTGGCCCTGGACAATAGCTGAGGCATGAATCTTGGTTCTCATCCTTATCTGTGGACACCATGTCATGTGACTCTATATTCAGGTCTCTGGAAAGCGGAACAGGCTGAGAGGGTATTCAAATCCTGACCCTGGCTTTCCACGGAATTCTGAGCAACTCTGTGGTTTCCATGTGTGCCTTTGAAAGTGGGTCATGATGAACTATGAAATGAAGTAGACATGCACAGAAAGATGGCTTTTCCCTGTGACAGGTTCTCCTTTCCTCCTGTCTTATTAACCTCTTATGAAGCTTGCCCTGACCATCAGGGATCATGGGGCGGGGGGGAGGGGGCCTTTGGGAAAGAAACAGCAATCCCAAAGAAGACGTGGGAAATGGGAAATGGTGATCAAAGAAACCAAAAACAATTATAGTTAAATGTAAGTGGTTTTTGATTGTGGAAATAGTAATAAGATTTTGGCATGAAAATAGCAGAAGACCTTAATATAGGTGGGCTGTATGTATGTGTGAATGAGTGTGGTCTGTGCATACATGAATGCTTCAGTAAAACCCTTTCCTGCACATTTGCACTTTTTAATCAAATCTCAAGTGGCATATTAGAAAAGGGCAGGGGGCCCCCCTAGTAGTGCAGATGGTTGGGCACAGAGCTATGAAGTTGTTCACAGCCTCTGCAGTGTGGGTTCGATCCCAGCCAGCTGGGGAGATACCCACATGGTGCAGCAGGCCTCTCCTGTCTCACCCACTGCTCCCCTCAGCAGTGTATTTCAGTCAGTCTGCCTGTTCTGCTCCCCACTCTGTCTCTGGTGAATCCTCTCACCCTCCCGCACATCTGGCCTGTACCCTGGTTCTTGTATGCATAAATAAATCTTTTTAAAAAAGAAAAAGAAATGGGCAGGGGGCAGGCTAACAGTGTAGCATTGTACCAATAATGGATTTTCAAATGTAAATTACAAATGTGTGGATGGCAGACTGGACCTCCGCCTTGAAACAAGAGGAAGTCTTGGTATCTTAGAGGGAAAAATGAAATTCCAGGATCAGCTAGAAAAGGGGCAGCATTTTCTCCAGTGAGATAGCATTTGAGCTATTTTGGAACACTGGAAAGATCTTTCCTCCTTGTCTTCCGCTGTTTATCCCCATGCAGGGTAGTTTATCTAGTCTATTTTCTGGAATGAGAAAAAACAGAGATCCAAAGAGATTAAGTGGCTTGCTCAAGGTCGCATGGCTGGTGGGTTAGGAATTCCACCCTGGTCAGCTTAGTGGGCAAGCAGGGTTATGGATACAAGAAGGCACCAACCTACCTGAAATCACACCGTTCGTCTTTTCCCTTGTGCAGGTGAGCTTGGGCTGTGTCCACATTGTGCTCCCACAGGCCTCTAAGCAGACACTCGTGGCATGACCTCTCTGTAAGGCCCTGAATCCCTGGACACAATGGTAGTCAACTCTCTGCCCCACCACAAAATGGTAAGTTCTTTGGGAGGGTTCGTGTTCCCATGCTGGAGGCTCCCCACAGTAACCTGGGGGAGGGAAGCAGAATGCTGAAGGCAAGTTCCTACTCTTTCACTCACTTGCTCATTTGTTCATTCTTTCTTTCTTTCACTTAACCAATATGTATTGCGAATGTCTACATGTCAGGAATTTTGCTAGGTAGTTTGTGGGAAGATATAAAGACTCAGTCACTCTTACAAGGAGGGATAGTCAATTAGGTGAGAGACATAATGTGGTGAGGAGTCTAGTTGAAGAACAGAGGCTTGCTATGAGAATGTAGAGGAAATGGATAATTGATTCTGATGCTGAAGCATTTTTGAGAAATGGACAGGAGTGGAAGGGCTGTCTTGGCTGAAGGGTAAGGGCAGGTTCAAGACCGTTTGGGCCCATGAAAGATGAAGACCACTCTGGCATCTCCACCAGATAAGGGAGGAAGAATATCCTTGAGTTGCAGCTGATAGGCCTCTTGGGACCATGGCAGAAAAACTGGGGACAAAACCAGAGCTGGGAGGTGGAGAGGAAACAGAGAATCTTGGATAAATGAAGGCTGATCTCTGATCCAACCATGCCTGAAGCTTGACTCATGTGAACCCTTTCAAGTCTCTGCAAATTCTTCAAACTCATAACTTGCTACGTACTCAGTGAAAACCCAAGCCTAACTCATCTTTAACCCCAGAGATCATGTCCTGATCTGATTTAATCTCAGAATTCTCCCATCTGGACATAGAGAACCACTGTCCCCCTAACTCCAGATGTGTGGAGCTGCACATGTACCCTGCCCTTCCAGTTTTCTACAACCCTGAGCAGCCAGTCTAAACTCTACGCGTGCCCTACCTCATTTATCTATCCCAGCAGGAGTCTGAGAAGGCCCATCCCCACTCATCTGCACCAGTTAGCACCTTGCAAATCATGACTGAACTTCTGTTTTAGTCTCAGAAAAAAACTTTCTTTTATAGCAAATGAGATTTACAACTGTCCGAGCCTGTTTCCTTTCAAGTGAAAACATCCAGATTAAGACAATCTGTGAAATCTCTTTTAGCCAGAACCAGCTGGTTATCTCTTGAATAAGGACAGCAAACACTGACCTCTTGAGAGACCTTTCAGTAATTGTGGAGGGTAATGTGAGAGAATTAGAGAATAACAAGCAAATATTTTGAAAAACCATTTCAGTAAACAGCTAAAGTGGTAAAGAGATAAAAACACATTCCAGAAGGCCAAAAGACAGTGAGATGCAGTTTAAAATTATAATGAGATACTGTCTGTAGGGTAAATGGACGTTATAATGTTTTTTCTGCCCTCCCACCATGAGCATCTATGAATGACACCTGTGGTCTCGTGCGCATGTCTGATGGCAGGCACCTGGAGTATGGCGTGGGCATACATAAGTGGGCACACCTGAGCTGAGAGACTGAGCATATAAGGACAGGTTGGCAGAGGACCGTGAGACAGAGTAGCCCAGAAAGAGTGAAGATTCCTAGCGCTCAGGCCTCCCTGCCTCCCCTGCACCTGGTTGCCTCACACTACAAATGGTGTAGAAAGATCATTAAAAGCCTGAAAAAGTTACTGAGGGTTCCAGGACTCTCCTTTACCTGTCTGCCCCGATCCACAGGGAATCTGTACCATGCTTTGCTGGCACTACACTGTCTCATACCGGTGAGACTAGCACATATTAAAAAGAACCTCAGCAACAAGTTTTGGAGAGGATGCAGAGGAAAAGGAGAAAATGGAATCCTATTACACTGTTGGGAGTATAAACTGGTGCAATGATTATGGAAAGCATTATAGGTTTACCTTAAAAAACTAAAAATGGAAATACCAAATGACCCAGAAATCCCACCCTTGGACATATATCCACAGAACATGAAACATCAACAGAAAAACCTCATGTATTTCATTATTTCGTAGCAGCATAATTTACAATAGCTAGGACATGGAAGAAACCTAAATGTCCAGCAGGGATGACTAAATCAAGAAGATATGGTATATATACACCAAGGAGTAGTAAATAGTCATAAGAAAGGATGAAATGCAGCATTTCCAACTAGATGGAGAATTGAGGGAATTACACGCAGCAAAGTAAGCCAGTGTGATAAAAACTAATACTGGACACGTACACAGCAGACAATTTGATAACATAAAACATTTTCAAAAATGAACATCCTGAGGGCCCTGAGGATAAGATGGAGGGGAAGGGAAAAGAACAAGGGAACACAAGGGATGGTGTGATCTTTAGAAATCTAAGGGTACTCTTAGAACTTTAATTAATTAATTAATTATTTTTAAAAGGGGGAAAGCTTTCAGGCAGAAAAAGAGTTCATGCAAACTCTACGAGAACTGAGGAGGAGAATTGGAAGAACTGTCAAAGATTAGGCTATCTGTGGACTTTGGGAAAACCTTGAAATTTTACAAAATACATAAAGTGGAGAGATTGTTAGTAGAACAGTTAGCAGGTGGAAAGAAAAGCAAGAAGGAGCAGACTGCACAAGTGAAAAAGGAGAGATTAAAAACAAGTGTCAGAAATGTTCCTGAGAGCAAAGTCAGAATGATAAAAACTAATACTGGACACTTGCACAGCAGTCAATGTGACAACATAAAATACTTTCAAAAGCCAGCAGACATTAATAAACATTCTGAGGGCTGTGAGGTTAGAGGGAGGAAGCTGCAAATGATCCCAAAATTGAGTAAAAGAAGTAAATCAGCAGAAAGGTTCCTAGTCTCCTTTAGGAAACCTGAAATCTTATTCCAGTCTTGTTACATATCTGTGTCTCAATTCCTTCAGTCAATTGAAGTCCTGTTCCCTGGCTCAGGGTTGTGAGGGTTCAAAAGAGATTTTATATAAGATAATGTTCTTGCAAAGGTTCTAAATTGATCACATGACTATAGGGACTTGCAAAGTCAGCTGGTTTCCCCAGGCTGAGATTTTTCTAAAGGACTCTATTTCTTTCTGACATCATAACTTGACTTCAACATTAGTCATTTTTGACAGTTGTGGCATCAGCTGGGTAGTAGCCGCAGCGCTCACTTATCCACAGCCCATTACCCGGGAGGTGCAGTTTCCACGCTCACCAATTACCAATGCATGATCTATGCCTCTGTCCTGTAAGAAACATCTTGAAATAAATGCTTTGCTTGCAGTTCATTGGTTAGTACTTAAGGGGAAAACATAACATTTGCGGGGGGTGGGGGGCAGGGACTGGTGTCTACTCATGTTTGCATCATCTGTCAGTCCTGTATAGTTATTGCCAACACATGGGTTTTGAATTGACTTGAATTGAATTGAGTTGAGTTGAATTGAATTCTTTTTGGCCAGTTCATCAAACAGGAAGTGACCCAGAGGCCGGGTTGGCTGCTTTAAGTAAGAATGGCTTATTTCAAGCCGAGTCAACAGCCTGCAAATGCTCTGCAATTGTTTCTATCCACATAATGTTCTCAGAGGAGAGGATGATGGGACAGAAATTCCTCCTTTGGCAACACTGTCTTTCACCTGCAAGTGAAGGGCTGGCTTCTGTGACCAGGTAAGCATCATTCAGATTCACCTCTTACCTGGGCGATTTACTTGATCTGTGAGCTGTATTTGACTTGGCATTTCTGTGGTTTTTCTTTCCTTCTGTTCTTCAGGGTTAGGTACAAATTGTTTTTCTGTGTTCTCGTTCTCAGGGGCTAGAGTGCATAGGAAAAATAAAGCAAATAACTTCACAGATGCTTAAAATAAAGCAAATAATTTTCACAAATGCTTAAAATAGAAAAATTCTCCACGCATACATCCCCTCAAAGAGGATCTTTCTAGTGCCTGTGACATGCCAGGCAACATCAGGGTCCTGGGTATAAGATGAGCTGCACACAAGCCTCGGGATGCTTAGAGGGGCCTGCTCTGGCCTGGTCCAGCACTGGCCTCTCAGTGTTCATGTGCACAGTGACAACAGCCCACAACGTCTCTGAAAGAACTGAGAGATTTTTTTCTTTGGTGGAATTTTTTTGTGTATGTGTGTCTTCACTCTGTTCCAGCATCAACCCTGTCAACATGGTACACAGGGTATGTGTGTTGGCAATGGGGATGATTGAGTTCAGCAACTCACGGACTCTTGTTTCTGTAGAGTAGTTCATTTAAAGTTAGAGGCAGTTTTAAAGCAGTGATAAGAAAATCCTCCCCCATAGCACTCCTGCTGTGAAGAGTTGGGGTAAAGAGTTGAGTGTGGATATAGCAATGAGTGGGGACAGAATTTTGGCATAGAGTCAGCGAAGCGATCTACTGGGCAAAAAGACAATGCAATGCTTCAGCAGAGCAGTGATCCCCAGACTGTGCCATACGTACAATGGACAAAAGACAGATGTAAGGTAGGTAAAAGTATCAGGTTTTTTTGCCCTCCCGCCATTAGGATAGATGACGGAACCCTGCGGTCCTGAATGCATGCCTGATGGCGGGCACCTGGAGTAGGGTGTGGGCATATGTAGATGGGATTCACCTGGGCTAAGACTGGGCTTTTAAGGGCGGTGTTATGGGGATGCCAGCAGAAGAAGAAACATAGAAGCAGAGAATCACGACAGTTTGCGAAAGAACCCTGGAGAGCCCAGATAGAATGAAGATAGAATGGAGGTCCCCAGATAGAATGGGGGGCCTACCAGCCTCCCAGCACCCCTGCCTGCTGAGTGCCTGGTAAATCCCAATTAAAGCTTGCAAAAGCCACTGAGGGCTCCAAGACTCACTCTCTTCCTCCTTTACCCGGTCTGCTGGATCAGAAAACCTGCTTAGTGCCCATTCCTGCTTTTACAATAGATGACCCACCAGTCAGCCAACTCCTAATAACAGAGTGGATGAGAGACCTGGTTAAGAAAGGGGCTCATGTGAGCCCCATTTCTTGTTATTAAAGAAGAAAGTTCAGTGGCAAAATCATGGCATCAGATCAGCCTATGTTTAGAGAGTTCTTGAGAGCCATTCCTTCTAAATTCCATTCCAGGGAGGTGATCCACCTCCAGTATCCAAGCCTGTGCTCTGCCATCTGCCTGTCCTCACCAGCAGGCATGAGGCTTGGGACCTGATTCTGCTGGGGATTCCAGTCCTGTCTGGCAATGAGGGTCTCCTGGCCCTCCAGCTACATTTTGAAGTCAAGAAATTCAAACTGAACAATTCCCTCTGTCTCCCTGCTTCTCTCCTGCTGGCTTGGAACCTCAGCACACTCCAGTGTGGCATGCCTGTGGGTTTATTATTCTCTTCACACCCACAGCCCAGAAGGGATTTGGAATTTGAAATAAAAGCCAACAACCTTTATCCTGTCAAGGGAAGAAGTGCCTCTCCAACTGCCTCCATTTTTCTGTTCAGAACTTTTTCCTCAGCGTTGCAGAGATCACCTCTGAAGAGGAGGGGGGTTAAAGGGCAATGGTAATGGGGTGTTCTTAGGAATCCACACTGGCGTATTACTAGAAATGGAAGTAGGATAAGTATATTTCTTTAACCAGGATATGAATATTCTGAAGTGTTATCTTTGGAAACCAAAGACTAAAGTGTTCATTCACCCTTACAGGGGAATGATGTTGCCCACTAGAATTATTATTCTTTTTTATATTTTTATGTAGATAGACTCATTCTACATATTCTTTCTTTATTTTTAAAATTGTGATAAATTATACATATTGTAGAATTTACCATGTTGACCATTTTTAAAAGCACAGTTCAGTGGCATTCAGTATATTTTGATTATGGTGAACAAGAATTATGTTTTAATTATTTAGTAATTATTAGTGTCATGTCTGTGTTCCCCTTCCAACACCAAGCATATACTCCTTGAGAGTCAGGCATCCTCTGTGCCTAGACTACTTCTTGGAAATAGGAGACATTCATCAAATATTTTTTAGTAAATGAATATTCCAGGAACCACTAAAATTCAGTATCATATAGGTGGAACTGGCCAATTTTTGTCTGTAGGGCTGAGTGAACAAAAGCAGCAGCTCTGTTTCTCTTTTTTCGGCAGTTCTTCCTGCCCCCTGGTAGTTATAAAAGCAAGTACTTACAAATGCTTTCACATTGACATTTCTTGTCCCAGGAAGTTTGGCTAAAGTTTCCCACACAGGTTATCATGCCCGTCTTTCTACGGAAGCCGACCTTGCATTCACAGTTTAATGAGGTGCCGATCTTGTATGCAGAGACTTTCAATATGGCATTTCTGAGTGTAGGTGGGTCATCATTACATATTTCTGCAAAGAAAAAGAAGCATATTAGGAGTCCAGGAGGTTCTGGTCAAGCACATGTTCAACTATGTGATGATTTAATCATGCACGCCTTAGCTTTATTTATAGAATATCTATCTCTATAGATATATGTCTCCCACTTATTCCTAGGATGAAACTAAGGCTGCTACCATTATTATTTAGAAAACTTTATATCAGAGACAGTTCAAAATATAACTTCAAATTCCTCTCCAAACATAGGGTATTTCAAACTAATGAACAGAAATGTTGAAGTTTTATTCTGAATTTGCCTTATGCCAAGTAAGTATAGAAAGAACAGGAAGGACCAAAGAATATGAGGAAAGGAGTGGAAGAAAGCCATGTAAATTTAATTAGGGGAAGGGAATTTATTTGTGAGAAATATTTTTCAGGAACTAAGGATTGTTAGATTTTTCAACAATGAATGATTCTGTACCATTATTATTTTTTAATAATTAATTTTTTATTTTTTACATCATTGCTCATTTTTAAGCAATGTTTGCTTCCCCCCACCCCCTCAGGTGTAGTCCCCGTAGAATTTCCTTCACCAATGCACCTGTGCACCATCACCTCAGCCCCCTGTGCTCCTCCCTCCCTTCTTCCCTCCCTCCCTCTGTTCCCTCTCCCTCCCTCTGATCCCTCTCCCTCCTTCTCCCCTGCAGGATGTCTCTGATTTATAATTGTCTGTTTTTTCTTTGTTGTGTTTTGTACTGTTATTATTTTTTTACACTGATGTCTTCTTTGGTTCCCCTGCATTCCTGCTACAAGTGAAGCCATCCGATATTTTTCTTTTTCCTTCTGACTTATTTCACTGAGCATAATTCCTTCTAGCTCCATCCACGTTGCTGTGAATGGCATGAGTTTATCTTTTTGATTGCCAAATAATATTCCATTATATATATATATATATATATATATATATATATATATATATATATACCACATCTTCCTGATCCAGTCATCTATTTTGGGGCATTTGGGTTGTTTCCAGGTTTTGCCTGGAAATAGTGCTGCAGTAAATATAGGGTCTGTACCATTACTTTGAAAATGTAATATGGGGCCTCCCCAGTGGCGCAGCGGTTGAGCACTGGGTTGCGAAGCTGCCCGCAGCCTCTGCTGCGCTGGTTCAATCCCCGGCTGCTCCCCGGCCACTGGAGCAGGGTCCCACATGGCGCGCAGACCTCTCCTGCCGCCCGCTGCTCCCCTCAGCAGTGTGCTTCGGTCCTTCTGCCTGCTCTGCTCCCCGCTCTGGCTCTGGTGAATTCTCTCACCCTCCTGCGCTTCTGACTGTACCCAGTGCTTGTATAAACAAACAAACAAATAAATAAAAAACTTTAAAAAAAAAAAAAAATTAAAAAAAAAATGTAATATGGACCCACAAGCTAGATAAAGAAAATGTATAAGAAAGTCCACAAGAACAGGACAAGCACTAATCATAAAGGTAAATGAAAGAAATTCTGTTATCTAAAAACATTAAGAAAATGACTATCGATTCTCAATATGCCCTCGAAAGATTTTGCCACATCTTTATACATCAAAAGAAAGCAAATTAGAAACCACCATAAAATAGTCAATAGAATGAGTAAAATAGATAAAAATGAAAAACATCAAATGTTGAAGAGGACAACAATGTTGTGACTAGCTGGTGAGAATGTAAAATTGTAGTTACTTTGGAAATGTTTTTTGAAATAAATATATTCCTACCCTATGATGGCCATTTTGTTCTCAGGTATTCATCTAAGAGGAATGAAAGTATACTATAAAAAAAGTAGTGCACAAAATATTTAAAGTAACTTATTAATAATAGCCAACTCAAATATCTATCATTATAAGAAGAGACAAAAAGCTTATGATCAACTAATACAGTAGAATACTAATCAAAAATAAAAAGAATGAAAGACTGATAAATATAACATAGATACATCTCAAAAAAAGTGATGTTAAACAAAAGAAGATAGGTATAGAATCGTACATACGATTTGACTATGTTTATATGAAGCTCGGAAAAGACAAAGCTAGTACACGGGAAAAAGTCAGAGTACTTGCTTGTGGTGGCTGGGAGTGACTAACAGGAGAGAGTGGGGTGATAGAAATATTGATTATATGGTGGTACATATTTGCCAAAACTCATCAAATTGTACATTTAAGATATGTGCATTTTACTATAGATAGTTTTCTCTAAAAAATTTAATAAGAAACACTTAGCAAATCTTGTAATTATTATTCATGAGCATAGACAATCAAGGATTGGCCTCACTTGCATTTGGAATCTGATAGCCACAAACCAAGAAGATTTCTAAACACACAAATTTGAAAAAAAGCAAATTTGTCTTTGAGGTGATTTTGTGTCTTTTTTTTTTTTTTTTAACATCTACCACCTTTGCTTCTTCAAACTAGGAGATTGATTGCCCCATCACCCTAGTAATAAGTGATTTAGTAGCACACAGAATAATACTGATAGGGACAAGGATTTTATGGATGATTTTCAATAATGAGAAACTTTCAGAATTCACTGATAAAATAGTTTTCATCAAAGAGAACTTTGCAGTGACTCACAAATCAGATCACAGAATACTTAACCTTATTTTCTTTACTTTTTCATACTTTACAATATTCTCACAAACCCAAACTTTAAATTGGCAATGGGCTTGCTCTACCATTTTGTGAAACCACAACTGGCCACTACACTCAGGTGTGAATAGATAATATGAAGCAATCGATGTTTGGAGGTCCTTTATTAATGCAACAAGTAGGAAATTTGACTTAACTTACTCTCATTAGTTAAGTGTGGATATTATACGGGTAATGACGAACCTATGTCACAGAAGTTTGATTTCTGACCTGATATTTTTATCATAATTCATTAAAATCTCTCTCTGTTGAATTAATTTCTTGATATATAACTAAACTTAAAAAGCTCTTTAATCGGGCCTCCCCTGGTGGCGCCGCGGTTGGGCGCTGGGCCGTGAAGCTGCCCGCAGCCCCTGCAGCGCCCGGTTCGATCCCCGGGCACCGGCCAGGGTCCCACATGGCGCGACAGACCTCTCCTGCCCCCCGCTGCTCCCCTCAGCAGTGTACCTCGTCGTTCTGCCTGTTCTGCTCCCCGCTCTGGTGAATTCTCTCACCCTCCCACGCTTCTGACTGTACCCAATGCTTGTATAAATAAATTAATTAATTAAAAAAACCCCTGTATTTAAAAAAAAAAGCTCTTTGATCATGTGATGATATGCCTTTCAAAATAAGGTCATAGTAATGTCCAGAGTCATAATAAATCAGCCTGGGGAGTGGTGGCAATCACGTGGGGACAAGGGAAAGTTCCAGAACTTCTTACTCACATGGAGTTGGCTTTAAAGAAAATACCTCCCTGGAATTTAAAGACACTGAAATTTCTCTGAGCTGTAGCTAAAAACCAGTAAAGAGCTTGTAAAGCAGTAATCCCTTCCCTGGAATGCTTTGTCCAGGGTGTCCCAGATATCATCTGAAGAAAGCAGAAGACAGGTAAGTGTGTGGGAGAGGCAGCCCCGGATGTTTGTTTCACTTTAATGTGATGGTATTAAATCTTTTTTTAAAATCTTTTCTCAGCCTGGTGTCGTAGAAGAAATATCAGCACACACAAAAAATTAGTCTCTCCTGATATCTTGCAGAGAATTACATTTCTATGACTCAGCAAAATGTCTTTAAATTCTCATTCCCTGTATTTTCACTGAACATTTTCCCCCCACACCACATGGCAGCTGCCCTTATTCACTAGCTTTATTATTTTTTCATCAAATTACACTGATTTATTTTTAAAGATTAATTTATTGTGTGTGTGTATATATATATATATATATATATATATAAGAACTGGGGTGTAGGCCAGAGGTGTGGGGGGAGGCTGAGAGGATTTACCAGAGCCAGAGCGGGGAGCAGAACAGGCAGAAGGACCGAAGTACACTGCTGAGGGGAGCAGCGGGCGGCAGGAGAGGTCTGCATGCCATGTGGGACCCTCAGCCACCCCTCACCCGGTGGCCGGGGATCGAACCGGCGCTGCAGAGGCTGCAGGCAGCTTGGCAACCCAGCGCTCAACCGCTGCGCCACCGGGGAGGCCCCCAAATTGCATTGATTTTTAAGTAACTCATCCATTTTCTGCTGAATATATAGTTAAACTTCGGGTATTTAGTTTAGCAACCTAATCCCATTGGCAAGACGATACACATTCAAATAAATCCTGGTGGACTTGTACCGAGTGTAATTGCTTCATCACAGCTTATTTTCCCCATGTGTTGTTCTATTACCAATTTCAACTCTCCTTTAAATAATGTAAACATCATATTGAAATCATCATACTGATGATTACTTTTATAATATAATTTGTATAGTGTAGACTTCCCAGCATGTGTTTAATAGAAGCAAGAAAACAAGATCTTCTACCATTCTTTTCAAATAATGTTGGTAAATACTGTTTACATTTCTTTATCTTGGAAATTTATACTGTATATTGGCATGTTACTGAAGTCTCCAGCTAAAACTAAAAATAAAAAAATTAAATTGCTCAGCACTCTCTTGGCCACGTTTTTTCCCCAATCTACCATTCCAAGGACACCCCATGTCTTTCCTCACCACACATTAGTTGCCCTGGCACACATGTAATAAATGCTGCTTTAGAGTCATAGATCTAATAGGAGGTTGAAGTCAGAAAACATTTTTTTTTAATTTTTAAAGAGATTTTTTAAAGATTTATCTATTTTTATTTTATTTTTTAATATTTTATATAATTCTTACATCATTTTTCATTTTTGCACAATGTATGTAGTTTCATTTTGGTTATATTCCCCATAACAATTGCACCCCCCCTTATTTTGACCCTAGTCTTTCCTCTCCCCTTCCCTCCCTCCACCCCCATTGTGTGTCTCTGGTTTATAGTTGTTTGTTGATTTTGATTTTTACTTTGTATTCATTAGTCTTTTTCCTGGTCCCTTATTTAGGTTTTCTAAATTCCTGCTATGAATGAGACCATCTGGTATTTTTCTTTTTCTTTTCTGACTTGTTTCGCTGAGCATGATCCCTTCTAGTTCCATCCATGTTGCTGCAAACTGCATGTGTTTATCTTTTTTGAATGCTGAGTAATATTCCATGGTGTGTATGTACCACATCTTCTTGATCCAGTCATCTATTTTTGGGCATTTGGGTTGTTTCCATAGTTTAGCTATTGTAAATAGTGCTGCTATAAACGTAGGGGTGCAGGTGCCCTTTTGATTTAATGTTTCTGTGTCCTTTGGGTAAATACCTAGGAGTGGAATTGCTGGATCATACAGAAGCTCTATGTTTAGTAGGTCAAGAAATCTCCACACAGCTTTCCACAGTGGTTGGACCAGTTTGCACTCCCACCAGCAGTGCAGGAGAGTTCCTTTTTCTCCACATCCTCGCCAACATTTGTTGTTGCTAGTTTTTTTAATATGTGCCATTCTCACTGGTGTAAGATGGTATCTCATGGTAGTTTTGATTTGCATTTCCCTGATTACAAGTTATTCACTAGCTTTATTCACACACACCCTAAAAAAAAAAAAAAAACTTTGAAAATTCTTTCTCAAAATTCAGCTAATAGGCCTTTCTGTACCTTTACTCTTGCATTTCTCTTTCCAGATCTAGTTCTTGCTTATAGTAGTGGTGTTGACTTTTTATTTATTTATTTATTTTTATTTTTATAGAGGCATGTTTTTTTATTTATTTATTTGTTTGTTTGTTTGTTTATATAAGCACTGGGTACAGTCAGAAGCGCGGGAGGCTGAGAGAATTCACCAGAGCCAGAGCAGGGAGCAGAGCAGGCAGAAGGACCGAAGTACACTGCTGAGGGTTGCAGCGGGCGGCAGGAGAGGTCTGCGCGCCTTGTGGGACCCTCCTCCGGTGGCCGGGGAGCAGCCGGGAACGAACCAGCGCTGCAGAGGCCGCTGGCAGCTTCGCAACCCAGCGCTCAACCGCTGCGCCACCGGGGAGGCCCGGTGTTGACTTTTTAAAGGAAATTGTTCTATGCTCTCAGCTCCACCCATTCCCTCAGTCACACCACAAGAGGCTTGACTACTCAGGAAGCAGCAAAGAATTTTTGTTAGAAGGTAGGAAGGGAAATCTTGCTCTCCCTGTAATTTTTCAATATAAGCACTATTCTGGATTTAGATGTCCTTTTCTCTTCTGAGAATATTTAAAGCATCTGCTGCCAATGCAGTGCAGGAAAAAAACCTTTAGATTACTAACTCTGTGTTGGGAGAGGAGGGTAAATGCTCAGAGCTTGGAAAGAAAATCTTCCAGGAGGAGAGTCCTACCACAGGCTCCCAAGGACCTGCTGAGCTCCTGCTGTAGGAAGAGAGACAGCCAGCATTTATTGCTCACCCTGAAAATCCCAAAGGCTTTGCCATATACTCAGAGAGTTAAATGCACATTTCTGACATTGAAAATGTTGTGCATCTGATTTGGGATTTTTGCTATGAACAGAGAATTGAAAGACACAGACAGAATACAGCACATTCCACCCCGTCACTGTCCCTGAAATACTATCTGGGGCACATTCCACCCCGTCACTGTCCCTGAAATACTATTTGGGGCAAATCTTCCCTTGGGATATAGGTAGATTTGTTGCCTCTAGGGATTCTACCAACTAGAGTGTGATACCCCCATGGGCTCTTGGCTTATTCGGATGACTCCAGTGAGGTAACTGAGAGCTGCCCTCCTCTGACAGACCCATGTCACCTAACAGTTCTGGGGAGATTGGTGCATGAGGAATGTAGAACACTCTTTTCACTGTTGTTTTATTTTCCCTCCAACAGATTGCTTAACTCTCAACTCTTTGATCTTACCATGCCCACGCTATGTAGGAAAAGATTAGGTATTTGTCATCCTCATGTCAAGAATGATGAGACTGACTCAGTCAAGGACACACAGCAACAGACTTAGGGATTCAACCCAGCTTTTCTGTCTCCTGGGCCTCTGCTCTCCTTTTAAGTAACAGAGCATACATCAAACACCTGCCACTAGTTCCAAAAGGACAAATGTGCAGCTTCTGCCTTTTGGGGTTCAAATAAAAGATGAGAAACTGGTGAAACTGGGTGTTCTTTTCTCCTCCTATAAGTGACTCATGCAGTAAGAAGAGTAAGTGATGCAAAGTGGGGGTTCTTAATTAGAGTTGGAATCCTGACAATCCTTATTTCATTTGATCATCTGCCCTCAATTCTACTTCCCCTTTATTTTTTACTCGTTTGTTTATAGAAAGGAACTAGAACTAAAAAGAGTTGTGTCCTGAGTAATTTTGTGTCCCTTGAGTTAACCAGAACCCTTGGATGGCAGCAGGTCATCAGAGCTGGGAGAATTGTCATCTGAGTCTGTTTCTCCACCACCAGTAGCACTAGGCTTAGGTGGTTCACATCAACGGCTCTCAAATTTTTTAAAAAATATTTTTATTTTTTACATCATTGTTCATTTTTAAACAATATTTGCTTCTCCCCCACCCCCTCAGGTGTAGTCCCCATAGAGTTTCCTTCCCCAAGGCACCCGTGCACCATCACCTCAGTCCCCTGTGCTCCTCCCTCCCTCCCTCTGATCCCTCTCCCTCCTCCTCCCCTGCAGGATGGCTCTGCTTTATAATTGTCTGGTTTTGCTTTGTTGTGTTTTATACTGTTATTATTTTTTTACACTGATGTCTTCTATGGTTCCCCTACATTCCTGCTGTAAGTGAAACCATCCGATATTTTTCTTTTTCCTTCTGACTTATTTCACTGAGCATAATTCCTTCTAGCTCCATCCACGTTGCTGCGAATGGCCATGCCTCTCAAATTTTAATGTAAATACAACTTACGTGGGGGGTTTGTTAACGTGTACATTAGATTCTGCAGAGTCAGCATAGAGACAATTGTTAACAAGATCCCAGGTGCTACTGGTGCCGCGGCCGTACTTAAGTAGCAGTGGTTGCTGCATCTGCCCTCTCTTCCACCCCCTTCCTAGACCTGCCGCTCCGGACAGAACAGGGGCCCTTGCCAGTTAAAGCTGAAACTACTTGCTTTCTTCCCTGTGCTTTACTTAATATCTAAGAGAAAATGTCCTTGGCTGCAGAAAAGGTGGGTGGTAAAAAAGTTATGGGCTTGGTCTCCCCCACCCGCCAGCCTCTGATATTCAAAACAAGAGAGAATCATCTGGCTCTTGTGGCCTGGGTGAACAACATGAAAGATGAAGAAAAGAAAGGGGCTTCCAAAGGATGTGGACAGAGCCGGAGATAAGGTGCTTTGTTCCGTAGTGGAACCAGGTCAAGTTAACCACAGCCCATTTAGCAGTGAGAAGAAGACCTCATCTTTGTCCTCTTCACCATCCTATAATAGAGATTGGACTATAACAGACATACTAGCTCACTAGGCACAGAAACTGAGACTTGCTGAGCTTTACACAAGGGACACAGGGGTAGATCCAAATCTTGGGGCACCTGTTAAAGAAATGATCTGGTTTTGGGCCTAAAGCTGTTCATCTTCCATGTCAGATCCAAGAAGAAACATGAAGCTAAGCCCAATATCAAAGACAGTACCCAACTTTCTTGGGAAACCGAAACAGCAGTTTGGCCATATAGAAAGTCAGTGTTTTTGGTGCAAATAAAATACCATGGAACATGTTGATTATTGCTGTTAATTGGATCCTAGGATCTGAGAGCTGGGAGAGACCCCAAATATTGTTCAGGTCAGTCACCACATTTTGTAGATAAGGAAACTAAGTCTGTGGTCATTCCCTGAGCTGTGGTAAACCTGGGAATAGAGCCAAAAACCCTCGTTCCCTGTTCAGTGCTTTCCTGTCACATAGAATTAGAATTTCGAGGAAGAGTGTGAGGTATAGCTATGTCTAAACTATCTGGGTCACTATGAGGTGGTTGTAAAATGTTGTGGTTTAAGTCAGATTGTTATCTCTAAAACAGTCAGAGCACTCAGGCCCTCCATTTGAGGCTATTTGTATGATAGTAACTATGATACCTGAGCCCTGCCTGTGAATATCAATGCTCGCCACCATCGTGAAGGGGAGATGCTGTCATCGTGGCTTTACATGGCAGGAGGCTGAGGTACATCACTCAGCTCGATGTGGTGGGACAGAAATCACAAGAAAGCCTACTATTGCTGACTTTTAAATAACCTCACTTTTACTCTCAGGAAATTATTTCAAATAAACTTTAATGTGTCAAGAAGAAGCAAGGCTAAAGAGGGCAAAGTATAGAGAAAATGTTTACATTGACCACAAAAATTCACACGGTGATAAAATTGGTTTCTCTGCAGAAATGAGGTTTAAAATGTGGAACAGGGCCTCCCTAGTGGCGCAAGGGGTTGAGCACTGCACTTGAAGCTGTCCACAGCCTCTGCAGCACAAGTTCGATCCCCGCCAGCCAGGGAGCTACCCACATGGCATAGCAGACCCTGGCAGCCCGCTGCCTCTGCAGCGCTGGTTCATTCCCCGGCCGCGGGTGAGTGTCCCACAAAAAAAATAAAATAAAATAAAATAAAAATAAATAAATCTTTAAAAACATAAAATGTGAACAACCACAAATTGCAGGGTCAAGGACCAAGGTGAAGGGATGCTAATGTGGGATGAAGAAGTTGGTCCTGGAGCCCCTCTGAGCCACCCATTAACCTTTTAATTGCTCATCTGTAGGGTGTTGGAGGTTACGACAGTAGAAGGGGTCATGAGAGAGTAGCTAGTTACTGGAATATTTCAGTTTTTTAACAACTCATATGGCTAGTGTAGTGTTTCTCAAGCCTTTCAATTTCAGAATTACTTTATACTCTTAAAAATTATCGATGACCCCCCCCACCCTGCCAAGCCTCTTATTTTTCTGTTTTCAGTCATTGCTTATAATATCGGAAATTGAAAAGTGAGAAAGTTTGAAAATATGTACTTAGCAATTCATTTAAACACAATAAACCATTGCACTGCCAACCCAAATAATTTTTATGAAAAATAAATTTTCCAAAATAAAAAAATTCAGTGAGAAAAGTGGCATTGTTTAACATTTTTGCAAACTTTAAAAATGCCCGGTAAGTAGGTGGCTTCTCACATTTGTCTCTGCATCAAGCTACTGAAAATGTTTCAACTGAAGTACATGAAGAAAATCCAGCCTTTTACTGTTAGAGAAGGAAAAAGAATTTTAATTACTTTTTCAGGATTATGAGTGCTTTTTTCAAAAATTGCACTACTTTTTATTGAGGTAATGTTAGTTTACAAATGCCAAAAGATCATATTTGTTAATGTCCTCTCTTATCTCACCAAGAAAAAAAATTAAGTTTTGGGAAATGATTAAGTTCACAGTGGCAATACAAGTTTTCCAAAATTCTAATTTTTGCTTTAAAGCTCCACTTTCTTTATATTTATCATTATCAAAGCTAAAATTTATCACAATAAATAGAGTCATTTTCCCTGAAGTGACAGACTCATTGTTCAATTTCAAGAAATGTCTGAAAACTTTGAGAAACTCTTTACTAGGGTATACCAGATGACTATTAGTACTGATCCCTGGCTTCCAGAATGTTTCATCCTTCTGTATTTTTTTTTGTAAATGGCATAAGACTAGAAGTAGTTCTAAGATTATGGCTATTATTTGTTGTTGTTGTGTTCTATTATATGTCTGGTTCAGTTGACTTATTTAAAATCTATGTGTATGACATATAAACACAACTCTGACCCTTTCAAGGGGATCTATGCTCCCTGACAAGGTAACAAACCCAACCTGGAGTATTACAGAATGTCTGTTTAGTGATCTGAGAAACCAGCATAGATATGATAGAAGGTGGTTGGGTCCTTCTCTCTCTCTCCCTCCCCTTCTCTCCTCCTTTTTTTTCTCTTTTTCTCTCTGTCTCTCTGTCTTTGTCTCTCTCTCCCCCTAATCCCTGTTCTTCTACTTTTTTCTGTATAGGAGATATGAGGCTGTCAACATTGAGAGACTGGGGATGGGATGGATGGATGGTAGGTCACACTTTGAGGGTCAGAGTTTTGAATTGCATCCTTATCTCTCCCTTACATTTCCTTCCCTAACACAGCTGTAAAGCAGAAAATCAGCAACCATCCCAGCACCAGAAGGAACTTATGAGTTTACCCCGGGGCAATTCATAGCATATTTGGGTAGAATGAGGGACAGCAACAGAGATTGGGATTGGCTGACCCCTGGGAAATCTGTCCTCCTGCTACTCTCCTCTTTGCCACCAATGCTCAGTGACTACCAGGAGAGAGATAGCTCTTGAAGAAGAGAATACTTTTCTCTTCAGAGACAGTTGCCTGCAGGTGAAAGTGATGTTGGGACAATGGGGAAGGGGAAGACACAGATGATAACAGTAGACCTCTCTGGCCTGAATACTTCCTGCCTCCTCCCAACCCCAGACTCAACAGCTGGACACATCTGGGGTCCAGTCTTTGCCAGGTGTCTTAGGACATTTGGGTTGATATTCCAAGAAGAATGATCTCAAAGGGGAGGAAACCAAGCAAGGAATATCACCATTAGGATAGAAAGAACAGCAAACTAAAAAGCCTACACCCTGCAAAAGCAGAATCACAAGAAAAAAAAATAAGAATGTTCAATAGTGTTTAATATAGAAAACATGAGTCAGGTACAAGAAAACCTAGAGATTGGTTAAAATAACTAAAATATAAAGTATTCAACAAATGAGTTGGACATGGATATAGCAGAAAGTCAGCAGACCAGATGGAGAAACTTTCAAAAAGCATCAAGGATGGGTAACAATAAATTGAGTTTTATGGAGAGTAGATTTAGATGTTTCAGGTTCTTTGGATTTGTTGACTTATCCTTCTTTGTCAATTTTGTTTTATGTATTTTAAAGTCATGTTGTTAAATGCATGTAAGTGTAGAATTTTTATATCTTCCTGGTAGATTGAACATTTATCAATATCAACTGACCGTTGTATTTCTACTATTTTTTTTAAATTGCAGTGTTTGCTCCCTTTACATTTATTATAACTACTAAAGCAGTTGGACTGATCCCAACCATTATATTTTGTTCCAACACTGTATTTCAAAAAGAAAGACAATGAGCTCGGAAGAAGGGTAATGCATTCCAAAAAATGGTGAGTGAGGTGAAAGCAAACTTGTGACAGAATCTAAACTGATATTCACACTATAAAATAATCAAAATGTTTATTCTGTGGGGTTAAAAGACATCAAGGTATAACTGAAATCCTGGAATTCAGGAATGGGTGTTAAGTTAAAGCATTTTCAGGTGATTTATTATTTGAGAGGAGAGTTATGATTTTGATTAAATTTTGTTAAACCTGGGTTCAAGTTAGAAATTTGAAAATGACAGAGTAAAATGACTACCTTACAATCTAGTACAGAAAAAAGAATGAAATTGAATTTAAAAACTTATTTTAAATCAAAGCAAAGTAGAAAATGCATAAAAGGGGGAGCAAAAATAAAGAAAATAAGAGTGGGAATGAATCCAAATATGTCAGCAATGAGAATCTATGTAAATGCAATGAAAGAAAAAAGAACATTAAAATAAGGTCATATGATGTGTGTAAGACATGCTTAAAACATAAGGGCTCTGAAAGTTTGAAATGAAAAGAATGGGTAATTATACTCCAAAATAATGTTGTATGCATTAATATCAGGATTTAAGGCAAAAAAGATGAATAGAAATCCAAAAGTCAGTACAAACTGAAGGGTTCAATTAACCAGGAAAATATAAAAATTCTTCACTTGTATTTACCAATTATGTAACTTCAAAATATACAAACGAATGTTGGCAGAACAAGGATAAACTTACAAGTTTACCATCAGAGTGGGAGGATTTAATAAAGCTTTCCTTTGTGAGTGAATAAGCAGACAAAAAACATCACTAGAATATATAAAATTAATAAACTTAAGTAAGAAATTTGACAGTGTGGGCAACTGTAGACAACTACTCCAACAGCAGAATTCACTTTTTTTCCAAATACACACGAGACCTTTGTATGGTAGTAGAAGAATTGAAGGCAGCCTTGGACATAAAAAAGGGCATCTATGGGAAAATTGAAAGATGAGATGAAGAATAAAAAGAAGGACAATAACAAAGAGAGGCATGTTGTATAGACCATGAGCAGATCTAACACTTGATCCAAATGTAAAATGTGAAATGAATGTATGCACAAATAATTAAAATGAAAACCAAAAGGAAGGTTTAATATAAGAACCACAGGTCTTCAGAGCATAGTAAGAGCAGCTCAAAAAAACAAGAATTTCTTTCCGTTCTAACATGGAAGGATTATTTTCGCTAGTGATTTGCTCTGGTTCTAAGAAAGACAATGCAAGTCTTACTTTTTCCTGGGAGAAACGATAAACAGAAATCATGATAGAAAAATGTCAACAAGCAACTATAAACCAGAGAGGGGGGGGAGGGAAGGAGGGGCGGGGAGAGGAAGAACTAGAGTCAAAATAAGGTGTGTGGGGGGGGTGCAATTGTATGGGGAATATAACCAAAATGAAAATGCATACATTGTGCAAATATGAAAAATGATGTAAGAATTATATAAAATAAAATATTAAAAAAAAGAAGAAAAACAGGGAAAGAAGACTTTTTTTTCCTTCTGAAAAGTGAATTGCTTCTAGTTGTATACAAATGAAATGCAAATTACTTTGAAACAGAGGAAAAAGGAGATACCATCTAGGTATCACCTAGGTGATGACACTGCAAGGCATTATTAATATGACTTGACTGTTAACACCTGACAGTGGGCTAGCCAGTGAAATAGACTGAAGATAGCCCCTGCTGGTGTCAGATTCTTACTAGGTTCCCGGAAAGAGAGTGAACGACAAAGATGGGGCCCTGTCTCATGGAATTTATACTTTAGACAAGAAAGTCAGTATTAAATAAATATTTACAAATAAGCAAATAGTCACAAAGATGCAAAATGCTACCAAAATGTACCATAAGCTACTACTTGAGTGTATTTATAATTTGACTTTTTGTCCCTTTTGCTTTGACATAAGCATTCTGACATAAGCATTTGATGACATTCTGACATAAGATGGATTGTGATAGTTAATTTGGTCCCTTATGGATTATTCATCCCAAGATTATTTTCTAACTATTTATGACCTGAGAGGCTAGCTTAAAAAAAAAACAAAAAACCCTACACACACAAAGTTGTAGTCCCTGTATAATTCAGTGAAGGAGATAGGACTTGTATGATCTTAATGTGAAGCAGAAAATGATACAGGTAGGAAAAGAACAAATTCAGTGTGATGGGAGTCCCAGAAGGAAGCAATTACTTGTGTTTGGTAAGTAGCATGGTGGAAAGAATGTCAGGGAAAAGAACGTCTCTTTACTTGAGCAAAATCTGGAAGGATGAGAGGCCTTTTCCCAGGCACCGAATATTAGAGGGGTAAAAGTGCACAGCATGGGGTGGGCAGGAGGCAAGGAGGCACGTTGGGGAAATATTGTACCTGTATGAGGAACCGAGAGCAAACCCATCCTGTTGAGGTCAGCATTGAGTGTCAGCACTCAGTATATTTAGAAGAGAAACTAGAAGGTCAGTAGCTAGGAAGGCATTGGGGAGGATTCAGGTGAACTTCACTTATCACACCCTAAGTTGCCCTTTGAAGGTTTATGGCTGCCAGATGCTGTGCTCAGACCCGTTCATTCTTCAGGAAGGATGTTTGTCGGCAGCCATGTTTAAATGGCTAGCTGGGGGCAGCAGTGGGGCAGACGGAGGGGGGCGGCGAGTTCTCCTCAAACTTTTGTGTCCCCAAGAGAAACAAGGTGGAATTTATTAGTATGCAAATTCTGATGCAGCAGGTCTGGAGAGTTTGCATTTCTCCCAGGGGTTGCTGATGTTTGAAATCATACTTTATGGGCAATGAGGACTACCATTTGCAGATGGGAGCAAAGGAAGAGGAGAGCTGGAGAAGACACTGAGGAGTCCAGCGGGGCAAGGAGAATTGCTGAGGCCTTCCATAGATGTAGATGATGGTAAGGTAAGAAATGTGAAAATCTTGCAGAGAAAACTTTGTCCTCATTTTTAAAAAAAAAAAAAAAGATATATTTATTTATGCATATAAGAACTGCAGCGTAAACCAGAGGTGCGGGGCGGGGGGCAGTGTGGTGAGAGGATTCACCAGAGAGAGTGGGGAGCAGAACAGGCAGATCTACTGAAGTACACTGCTGAGGGGAATTTGTCAGTTTAATTGTCAATATATTTAATTTAATTTGTCAATATAATTCTCCTGCGAGGCAGGAGAGGTCTGCTGTGCCATGTGGGTTGCTCCCTGGTTGGGGATAGAATTCATGCTGCAGTGGCTGGCCATAGCTTGATAGAGCTGTCTTTAACCCCTGTGCCACCAGGGAGGCCCCAAACTTTGTCCTCATTTTAAAATGTTGGGCGGTTAGCATGTTCACGTATGTTCAAGAGCCTGTTGGTTGACCTGGGTGTGCCACCTAAATGTTGAATGTCAGGGGCCTGAGTGATCTTGTTCCACTGTTTCACCTCACCTCCAGTGCCCTGTCTGTAAAATGAAAAAGGAAGAATTCCTCCAAGATCCCTGGCCAAATTTCACAATGCCTTAAGCCCATCTCTTCCCTTGAGGAAATCCCAGTGGCAGGCTAGAATGAGGACACAAAACCACTGTCTTTGATACTGGGATGGAATTTCCTATTATGAAAGTTTAAGGATCTTTAGATTTAGATTTACCAGCTTGAATTTGGTCATACTATCTCTGTAATATTGTCTTTTGGTGCACTAGTTTTTAAAAGGCTTACCCAAGATTCTGCATAATATTCCTTTGAAAGGAATTACAATCTCATTCAGAGATGAGGAAATGTAGGTTGAATCTAACTAGTTCTGATGCAGACCTGCTGCATCAGAATTTGCACACTAATAAATTCCATCTTGTTTCTCATGTGCACACAAATGCACAGCTAAGAGTTCAGAGCCAGTGCTCCAAAACAAAAGATCAGGCACTAACTCCATAGATCTGCTGCCACTCAACCCTTAGTAATACTGAGATTTTGATGGGAGAAGTATTTGCTTGATTGCCCATTCTTGCTTACTTCAACTTCCTCCCTTATTTCTGAACTTCCTCAACTTTCCTTTTTAATACCTCAAAATTTTCCCACCTTTATAATTTCCTCTTTTTTTTTTTGTCTTTTATCATAAACTGTATTCTTGATCTCTCTAAGGCTGACCCCACTGTGCCTTAGATCACTTCCTCCTCAGATCACTTAGATCACTGCCTCTGGCACTGTGCTGCTGTCCCTTCTCCAGAACGCTCCTTAGGTATAAGCACGCCAGGTACTTTTAGTTCCCCCCAACAACTTATCTTTTTTCCACAGAATTCAGTGACCTCCCTACCCACTCACTCTGTCACTGTTCAGCTTGTCTCTGCTTCTATTAGAACTATTTTTTTCAGAGGAGCCAAGAAACTCCTAATTGCCAAGACTAGTGACACTCACTGTCCTCTGTTTAGCACCTGGTTCCTTTAACTCTTTCTTCTTGAAATTTCACTTTTGAAAACAGTAAAAAAAAATTCCACTTTTGGAGTAGTAAGAACTCATGACTGATTTCTGATTCCCCATCTCTTTGACTTTCTTTCTCCAATAATCATTTTACTTTCACCTTAAATCCTCTAGTCCAAGGTTCCCCTATTATCAATATCTTATATTCATAGGGTATATTTCTCACAACTAAAGAACCAATAAATTGATATGTTACTACTAACTAAAGTTTATACTTCATTCAGATTTCCTCTTTTCACCCTTAATGTCCCTTTCCTGTCCAGAAACCCATCCAGGGCTCCAAATTACACTTAGTTATTATTTCTCTTTAGTATCCTCTTGACCCTGACACTTTCTCAGACTTCCCTTGTTTCTTGATGGCCTTGACAGTTTTGAGGAGTACTGGTCAAGTGTTTTGTGGGATGTCCCTTTATTGAAATCTGTCGGATGTTTTCCTCATGATTAGAATGGGATTACAAGGACAACTTTTTAAAAAGATTTTATTCATGCATACAAGAACTGGGGTACAGGCCAGATGTGCAGGAGGGTGAGAGGATTCACCAGACAGAGTGGGGAACAGAACAGGCAGATGGACTGAAATACACTGCTGAGGGGAGTAACAGGCGAGAGAGGAGAGGTCTGGCATGCCATGTGGGTACCTCCCCAGCTGGCAGGGATCGAATCCACGCTGCAGAGGCTGCAGACAGCTTCACCTCCTGTGCCACCAGGGAGGCCCACAAGGACAATTTTTTAGCATCATCTATTTCTTTTTTTTTTTTTTTTTTAAAGATTTGTTTATTTATTTATACAAGCACTGGGTACAGTCAGAAGCGCGGGAGGGTGAGAGAATTCACCAGAGCCAGAACGGGGAGCAGAGCAGGCAGAAGGACAGAAGTACACTGCTGAGGGGAGCAGCGGGCGGCAGGAGAGGTCTGCGCGCCATGTGGGACCCTCCTCAGGTGGCCGGGGAGCAGCCGGGGATGGAACCGGCACCGCAGAGGCTGACGGGCAGCTTCGCAACCCAGCGCTCAACCGCTGCGCCACCAGGGAGGCCCACAAGGACAATTTTTAATAAGATTTTCAAAGTAGTACTTGGCCAAAAAAAAAAAAAAAAGGTTAAGAAGGGTTCAACATAGGAGTTCCCTAATGATCTGATCTAGGCTCGTGGCATTTTCTTCAGTCTTTCAGGGGTCTAATCACTTCATTTGTTAGGTCTCTGCAGATGGCTTTCAAATGATAAAAGAATCTAAAACTTATTCAGTTCTTACCATTATCTAAAATCTGTTCTGAGTCTTTTGCATATATTAACTAATTTAATTCTAACACCAATACAATGAAGTAAATGCCATAATTATTACTGGGATTTTATGAATGAGACTTTGAGGCTCAGACACGTTTAATAAGTTGGCTGAGGTCACCTACCAAGATTGCAGGGGTTAAAAAAAAAAAAAAAAGATTGCAGATCACAGGGGTAGAAAACTCACAGAAATGAAGCTGCAATTCTCACACAGGCTTCTTAATAGTGATTCTGTTGCCTCTTCCAGATCTACATTACTCCGCCTAGGTTCTAGCCTAGACATAACAGTGAACCCTTCTACCCACCTGGCTATCCTCTGAGTACTAAAATTTTGTTTCTAGGTAAAGGATACTTACTATTTCTTCTTTTATTTACCACTGTAATGGAAGTTTGAGCCAACGTAATCAGAGAAGAAAATATAGAGGCTTAAGAATTCAAACTAAAGTAAATGAAACCTCTATTCTATGACAGTGTTCCTATCTAGTAAATGCAAGAGAATCAATGATGAAATTAATAAAATAAAGAAATAATTTTAAAAGAGAGCAATCCACAGTGAATCCACATTACAAGATAATGCCAGCTAAGGAATGAAGAAAGCAGATCTCAAGGGATTGAGGTACAGAAAGACGGAACTCAAGGGAATTAGGTTTAATGAAAAATTCAGTTTTAAAGCCTATGTATTATTTGATTCTATTTATATAGCATGCTTAAAATTATAGAGATTGAGAAAAACTTAGTGGTTGCAGAGGATTTCGGAGGAAGGAGGTAGGTGGATGTGGCTACAAGCAGGTAACAGGAAGGATCGTCGTCATGGGAAATGCTGTGTATGTCAGCTGTGGTGGTGCTCACGTGAACCTCACATGTGATAAAGTTGCACAGAACTAAATGTACATGCAGTAATGAGTTCTTGTAAAATTGGTGAAATATGAATCTCAATGGATAGCATCAATGTCAACTTCCTAGATCTGATGCTAGTCTATAGTGATGGGAGAAAACAAATGAAGGAAATATTGCATATCACTATATTGTTAGTTACAACTGCATGTGAATCTACAGTTATCTCAAAATAAAAAGTTAAAAGTTAACAAATATATAAACAAACCTCTGTGCTTTTTCCTGTTCTTGTTTCTCTTAATGACCTTTACAATCCCATCATCCGAGTCACCCAAGCTTAAACTTCAGCATCCTTTTCATTTTTTTTTAGACGAACTAATTTATTTGACACATTAAATTAAGCAAAGAAAAATATATGTAACTGCATAAAAAGAATCACATTCTCATACTACTTGAACATACTAGCAGTGGTCAAAATAATGAATTGTGGAATGGATCCCAGGATTTAATGCAAAAATACCCTGTACAGAAAAATTTCATGCTTCTAACTTCACTGAGTCCAGTACTGAACGTGCTTCTTTATATTCCTCAGCCTCTTCCAAGTCTTTTTCATTCTCTAGTATCTGCAGAAGATCGGTATATGCAGCTTCCAACCTGCGCTGGCAATCTGGGATCATCATTCGGGACTCTTGCAGGATCTCTGCCTGCTTTTTAATGGCATAATTTTCACCATCTTCAGCTTTCATTTTTTAATCTTTTCTTCTTGTTGTTTTGCTTCTTTTTCATACATCACTTTTTCTTTTACCAATCGCTTCACCACACCGGTTTTGATCTTTTTTTTTTAAATAATTTTATTTTTATATTCCCCATACAATTGCAACCCCCTTATTTTGACCCCAATCCCTCCCCTCCCGCCCCCTACCCCCCATAGAGTGTCTCTGGTTCATAGTTTTTTGTTGATTTTGATTTTCACTTTCTTATAGTTATTCATTTTCCTGGTCCCTTATTTAAGTTTTCTAGATTCCTGCTATGAGTGAGACCATCCGGTATTTTTCTTTTTCTTTCTGACTTATTTCGCGGAGCATGATCCTTCCAGCGCCATCCATGTTGCTGCAAATTGCATGTGTTTATCTTTTTTGTTTATAGCAGCACTATTTACAATAGCTAAGTTTTGGAAACAGCCCAAATGCCCAAAAATAGATGACTGGATCAAGAAGATGTGGTACATATACACCATGGAATATTACTCAGCATTCACCACCCGGTTTTGATCTTGATCTGCCTCACACGGGGATCCGCCATGGTCTCTTGAGCTCTGCGGGATGGAGCGGCGGAGAACTGAGGAACCCGGGAGCGAGGCGCCCCGGTGGAGGAGGTTTTGTTCGCATAGCTGCCGCACCCCACGCATCTTCAGCATCCTTTTTAAATTCCACCTAGTCTTTGCCCTTTTGTGAGATCACATCCCCAGAGTCTTTATTTCTGCCCACGCATTACGCTTGCATACTTCTTCTCTCATTTCTACTATTTTCACGACTCTACAACAGCCCTCCCAACTGCTCACCTGCCAAAGCAGTGGCACCTATCGTTTCTGTCTACCTCTCATTTTTCCACCCTTCCAATATATCCTTAACATACTGTCAAATGGAGCATCCAAACGCACAGAATGGATTGCAGTAGTAGCACAGTAAACGGTCTGGAAGGCTCATGCGTTCTGCATGGCATGTGTGATTCACCTCGGTTGTGCTGCCAAGGCCTCTCTCTTTATCTTTTGATCTAGGAAATGAGTTTGTCTAAAATGGAAAAGGTTTTTGTTGGGAGGCTTGACTGACTGCATTATGCTGCTTTACTTTGAGGATCAAATTTACTAATTAACTAGCAGATGGGGGCCTTCCTGGTGGCGCAAGGGGTTAAGACGCAACCTATGAAGCTGTCTGCAGCCATTGCAGCACGAGTTGATCCCCAGTCAGGGAGGTGACCCACATGGCACAGCAGACCTCTCCTGATTTGCCTGCTGCTCCCCTCAGCAGTGTATTTCAGTACAGCTGCCTCTTCTGCTCCCCACTCTGTCTCTGGTGAACCCTCTCACCCCTCAGACCTCTGGCCTGTACCCCAGTTCTTATATACATAAATAAATAAATCTTTTTAAAAATTTAGAATATTGTGCTGATATGTGAATTTCAGGGGTATGAGTGACAAAAATGTATCAGTGAAAATAATGTAAGTGAAAGAATCTTGAAATCCATAAGACTCCACAAATCCTGATTGTTGCTATTATTACCCTCTGAACAGTGTTTTTAGAGACAAATAATAAAGTTACTTTGTTTTAGTTTTTGCTTAGCAAAGTATTTTTTAATATTACAAAATGCAATATAAGTAAGATATAAATTCAGTTCTAAATATTACTGTAATGTAGATGAAAATAATAATAGTTTATAGGCATAAGATATGTGCCAGGTACATGCTTATATTATGCCCAATTATCATAAAATTCCACTGTATTACATCCATACATTTTTCAGATGCTAAAATTTTGGAATAGTCCATTTGAATTTCACACATAGTAAGACAAGATTTAAATTTAAATTTTTTTTTAAATTTTTTTTATTTATTTGTTTGTTTTGTTTATACAAGCACTGGGTACAGTCAGAAGCGCGGGAGGGTGAGAGAATTCACCAGAGCCAGAGCGGGGAACAGAGCAGGCAGAAGGACCGAAGCACACTGCTGAGGGGAGCAGCGGGCGGCAGGAGAGGTCTGCGCGCCATGTGGGACCCTCCTCCAGTGGCCGGGGAGCAGCCGGGGATCGAACCGGCGCCGCAGAGGCCGCGGGCAGCTTCGCAACCCAGCGCTCAACCGCTGCGCCACCGGGGAGGCCCTAAATTTAAATTTAAGGCAAGATTTAAAGAGAAATTTAAATTCATGTCTCTCTAACATGATCTTTTACAGAAAATCAAGAGCTAATAAACATCCAGTTTATGTTACTATTGGTTTTAAATAATAAGCTACTTGGTTCTAGTTTTCTCACTTGTTTATACTATTAGAAAAAAAAGGAATCTTTAAAATTACGTGACTTGGGAATAGCACTGTTTAATTGGTTTTATTTAACATCTCCAAAAATCTTCGTTAAAGTTACCTTGTGAGTTGGAAATAAGTTGTTTTAAAATGTTAGTTACTTAAAACTCGATTATGTCAGAACAAGGAAATGGAGCTTCTTCTGAATTCATCTTCTAAGAATTATTTATGAAAATTCTATATTAGTTTCCGTCCCCTCACCTATATTCACATGAATAGTTTATAATGGATTTCAAATCTAGTAAAATATGGTCAATTTCCAAATCACTGCCAACTAGATCATCAAAGTTTAGTTTCAGTACTTCCAGGTGTTTGTGATTGTTGTTTGCTGTCCAAATTGCCAATTATTTATTTTAACTATTTCATCAACATGGTCAGCTGTAGGCACTGAATAAATGCTTTGGCTTATTGGCACTGAATTGTTAATGTCCATTCATTCACTGCTTCAAACACATATCCATTTTGTTCTGTCAGCAAACACAAATGCCGAGGGACATGTGGCAGAAGCAAAGTTTGGTGATAGAGAGGTGGAATGATGGTGTTAGGGCAAATTCATGTTACCAAAGATTCCCTGGGGGACAAGATACTTTGAGAAAGCCCACTGCAGTGCTGTTGGGAATGTTTTGCTGTAATTATTATCAGTGGCCTGTGGATTATATGTAATTATTATCAGTGGCCTGTGGACCTATAGTCTCTGAGGCTTGGTTGGGGCAGGAAAGCCAAACAGTCAGTTTCCACAACCCCAGAAAGAATGAGTGACATATGAGGTAAGACACTTTTGGAGAATAAATTGTGTCTTAACGTGTATTACCAAGAAAAAGAAGGGAGGGAAGTACAGGGTTGGGAATTCAATCATTTTCTTTTTACCTTGGATGGGGAAAAGAAGGCAGGGGGCCAAAAAATTCTTCCCAGAAGCAGTCTCTAAATTGAAACTGTCAAGTTTGGGAATCTCAAATGCTTCTGCAAATGAAATGGAGAGGGTGCTGTGAAAAACTGGTTATGCTCTACTCGTGGGAGTCTTCATCAGTTAATAACAAATTTCTGTACATAAAAAGTTAACCACAGATTTACCACAGAATGTCAACCTGATGAAAATTAATGGGTTATCAGATAAGAAAAACAAGGGAAGTAGAAATAGACCTTGTTCTCTCTCTGAACTCTCAAGCAGTTTTCCCTCAAATCTTTGAAACCTATTTCTTGGGACAGAATAATATCTTTAGTAGAAATATGCTACATTAGTGAATTCCACCCACAATCTGCTATAAGGAGAGTCTTTTGTGAAATTAGAACATATAGCAGAGGAGATTTTCAACTAGATAGCAATGGAATTTAACTACTATCTTAAGGAATACCAGATGGGTCTGTCTGATGCCAGATAGAAACTTAAGGTCAGAAGGGAAATAAAAAAAGAAGAGACAAGGAAAAAAATTCATTGGAACAATGGAGATTGAGGGAGCAAAGTATTTCTCTTCAGAACTATCACCCAGTCGTGGTGTCAGACAAGGGGCAGCCATGTTGACATGGGCCTAAAATGTGTCAGGCAGAGCAAATCCACGTGTACAGCACCTGCGTGCCGGGTCCATCGTTTCTAGCAGCCACACCCTCCTGGCATCTCCGCACCCCTCTCCCAGGAGTGCTTGTTCCCTCACTCTGAGGTACTCTTCCTTCCTGCTCCCAAGAATTCTCACTCAATTTTATTTTATTTTTTATTTATTTATAGATTTATTTATTTATGCATACAAGAGCTGGGATGTACGGGTCAGAGGTGTGGGGGGTGAGAGGATTCACCAAAGACAGAGTGAGGAGCACAACAGGCAGATCTACTGAAATACACTGCTGAGGGGAGCAGGGGGTGAGTCAGGAGAGGTCTGCTGCACCATGGGGTCAGCAGGCTGGGGATTGAACTCATGTTGCAGTGGCTGTGGATAGCTTCATAGTGCTGGGTCTTAACTCCTTGCGCCACCAGGGAGGCCCCTCACTCAATTTTAAATAAGATGCTAGTTGTATACTGTTTGCAGGAATGTTTGTATCTCCCCCCAAGTTCTTAAGCCCAGCCCTTATGCCCAATGTGATGATGTTGGAAGGTGGAGGCTTTAGGGTTAGATGAGATCATAGGGGTGAAGCCTCATGAATGGGGTTCATGACCTTATGAGAGAGAAGTTACTTTCTGTGTCTATGCTCCTTCATCTGCAACCCTGAAGCGGGTCCTCACCAGAACCTGACCATGCTGAACTGCTGATATCAGACTTCCAGTCCCCAGAATGGTGAGAAATAAAACTCTGTTGTCAAGGAAACACCAGACTATGGCTTCCGTTAGAGCAGCCTGAATGCACTAAGCCAGACATGCTATGCATTTTTGGCAGGGAGCAAACCCTTTCTTGAAAAGTGACAATCCAAACATAGAGATGTAGGCATAAAACCAGCTGAAGGAGAACACTGATTTAGGCTCCATGTTCCTGATCTGCTTGTCTGCTGTGACTTTCTTACTGGGATCTGTGTAGTGCAACAGCAACCTTAAAGTATCCCCCAAATCCATGTCTTGACAGGTGCTACCCTCCAGACAGATGAAGGATAGGCATTTCAGTTTGGGTGGGTTGATGGGGTGAGTAATACAGGGTAGGGAGGTGGTTATATTAATCAGTTAAGTGATACCAAAAGCTCTCGCCTGAACTCTAGGGACAGGTTCTGCTTAAAGGCTTTCACTGCATTTAGTTAAGCGACTCAGGGTTCGCAGCTCTTCTCAGTCAGCATTGAAGGAAATACAATCTTTCTCCTCTCCTCCCCTTACCCCCAATGTTTTTGAAGTAAGGGCTCCACACTATCCAGCCTCACAAAAATTTATTTATTTATTTATTTATTTATTTATTTATTTATTTATTTATATAAGAACTGGGGTGTAGGCCAGAGGTGCAGGTGGTGGGGGTGAGAGGATTCACCAGAGACAGAGTGGGGAGCAGAACAGGCAGATCTATTGAAATACACTGCTGAGGGTGGCAGCGGGTCAGACAGGAGAGGTGTGCTGCACCATGTGGGTTAACTGCCTAGCTGGTGATGGAACTCATGTGCAGTGGCTGGTGATAGCTTGATAGTGCTAAAACTTAACCCCTTGCACCACCAGGGAGGCCCTCACATAAATTTTTGTTAACACACAAAATCATAGTCTCTGATCATTTCAGTAAGTGTTGTTGTCAATGGTCACCTCAAAGTAGGTATTGACCACAGGGAAGATCCTACAATGTGCATTAATATTGAACTTCCAGAATTTACATCCAAGGTACTGAATTTTCCAAGGACATGAGAGCTTAAGATCTGTTGCCATGATTCACTAGGAATTGCTTTGTACTAAAAAGCGACAATGGAACTCAAGGATGTGGTAATTATAGCGTGAACTAGATCTACTTCCTTCTTTGGCTTGAACCAACACTTTCAGTCTTGTGTACAAACCCACAGGATGCAGGTAGGGAACTTGCTGTCCACCAGGTGGGAGGTTATATGGTTTAGTCAGCATGGTGTTGAAGAGATGTTTTCCCCTCTGCCATTGGGCAAGTGTTTATTAAACCATAGAATGTCAGGACTGACGGGCTTAGAGGTCCTCTCCATCAATCTGCTGACATATAATTTTAAATAAGAATGATTTAATAATTACTTATTAGATAAGTAATCCTGGCATCTCTATTTTATAGATGACAGAAGTGTGGCTCCAAAAGGGCTGGCAACCTTCCCAGAGTCATTGCTAATAGGTGGTGAAGCCAGGACTTGGATCTGGCAGCCTAATGATGAGCCTGAGCAAACCAGGGGGGAATGGCCCAGTTGGTGTGTTCTCACCTGTGTGCTTATGACTCCAGGTCATGACCCAAAATAAGACACAGTGTGAAACAACAATAACAGGATTTATTTACACACAGAGTGAGAAACAGGAGGGGTGGGGGAATTTACAGGCAGGCACATGGCCAGACGCCGCCTGACATTGTAAGAGGAGCAATGAGGAGCAACCATGCCAGTGGGTGAAGCTCATAGCCAACTTGATGGTAGAAGGTGAACCTGTCGAAGACCTGAGATATTTGTTTCAGAAAAAGATGAAAACTTAATTTTTTTTTTCTCTTTCAGCTTCTGTTGCAGATAAACTCAGAATTAACTTCCTGGTGGAAACCCTGAGATAATGAATAAGTCTTCCTTGGTAATTTCGCTAACAATGTTTTTTTCCTCCTTCCATAATCTAAGGTATATAGGGTGGCATTGAAAACACATGGCATCTGCTGTCATCACTCCCCAGCTTTGGGAATTTGATTTTGACTTCATGGAACAAACTTAGTGATGAATTTAGCTTTTAATTTTTACAGCAATTTGTGCAGATTTTTAAAATATGGGTCCGTGTTTGATTTTTCCTTTTTGTCTCTTTGCAGACTGGTTTTGGAGGGTACATGTGTGATTCAGGTGAATAGCCTGACTACAATGTGAATAGAGCTGCCTGTCCATCAGGCGGTGATTTAAAAATATCTAGCCTTAGAAATCTAAGGTTTGTCTTTTTTTTTTTATAAAGATTTATTTATTTATGCATACAAGAGCTGGGGTACAGGCCAGAGATGCAGGGGGTGAGAGAATTCACCAGAGACAGAGTGGGAAACAGAACAGGCAGACTGACTGAAACACACTGCTGAGGGGAGCAGCAGGCGAGACAGGAGAGGTCTGCCTCACCATGTGGGTTTCTCCCTGGCTGGCTGGGGATCAAACTTGCACTACAGAGGTTGCAGATTGCTTCATAGTGCAGTGCTTAACCCCTTGCCCCACCAGGGAGGCCCCCAGGTTTGTCTTCTTTTTTTTTTTTTTTTTTTTTTTTTTTTAATTTGTTTATTTATACATGCACTGGGTACAGTCAGAAGCGCGGGAGGGTGAGAGAATTCACCAGAGCTGGAGCGGGGAGCAGAGCAGGCAGAAGGACCGAAGTACACTGCTGAGGGGAGCAGCGGGCGGCAGGAGACGTCTGCGCGCCATGTGGGACCCTCCTCCGGTGGCCGGGGAGCAGCCGGGGATTGAACCGGCGTTGCAGAGGCTGCGGGCAGCTTTGCAACCCAGCGCTCAACCGCTGCGCTACCGGGGAGGCCCAGGTTTGTCTTCTTAAGGAAGCAGGGAGAAAGTGATTTGTCTTTGCAGAGATGAGAAAAACTGCAGTTACACAAGATATTCCTTGTAGGTTAAATGAAATAAATAAATAAAAACAAAAAAAGGGATTGTCTCTGTGTCCATATGTTATATGTCTCTATGTCTTTCCCTTTGTGTCTAATTGTTCTGGCCTCTGGAGAATACAGAAATACAGATGGTTCTTTTAAAAATTATGAGCATAAATATTGGAAGCAGAGGAACTGTAAGAGGAACAGTGAGGAGCAATCTCCAAGCCAGTGGATGGAGCTCATAGCCACCTTGATGGCAGAAGGTGGAGCTTACCAGACTCCACCCCCTGAGCAGGGGTTGACGGAAAACAGGGGTGTGGGTGAGATTTTTGGGCAGTTAAACTCCTGGGGCTTTTAAGCAGTTAAGCTGCTGGGACTTTTGGCAGTTAGACCACTGGTGAGGCGGAGTGTCTGTGGAGAAGTCACCAGGTTGCCACATGTGGCTTTCACTTGGACTTGGGTCTCTGCTAAGTGGATGCTGTCCAGGGTATAGGACAGATGGCATCTGGCCACATGCCTGCCTGCAAATTCTTTTTTTCTCTCGTCTCTGTTTTTCTCACTTCCTGTGTAAATAAATCCTGTTATTTTTGTTTCATTGTGTGGGCCATTTTTGGGATCATGTCCTGCAGTCATAAGTGCATGGGTAAGTACCTACTAACTGGGTCATCCCCCTTAGTTTGCTCGGCTTCATTGGGGGTAGATGCTTACCACAACCACAAGCCATCTTCCCTCCCTGTGTGCCTTGCTGGCATCCTGTTCTGGTAGCCACTGTAAGCCTCTGACCGCCCACTGCCCTTATCCCGAGTCTCCCGTGGTGTGGGAGGCTTTCTTGGGCATTTCAATGGGGGTGATAAGAGAAATTAGGGAGTGAAGTTGCTAATGTTAAGATATTATAAACAATGGAATGTCCAGATATGGACACTTGTTTGGATGCATGGGAAGAGTGAAAGGAAAAGAATGAGGATTTTGCCCAGGTTTTCCAAGTAGCTGGCTGGATGGTTCGTCCAGTCATTGAAACAAGAAATAGAGGAGAAAGCACAGGCACCATGGGGACAATTATGGATATTTCAAATTTGAGGAATCTGTGAGATTTCTAAGTGGAAGGGTCTATTGGGCCTTTGGCTATGTGAGTTAGAAACCTGCCAAGACCCATTTATTGAGCACCTACTGTATCCTGATTACTTTAGGTAATTTGTCTTATGTAGATTTATAGCCACCTTGTGGAGTATTTTATTCCTATTTTAAATTGATAGCAACTGAGCCCCATGCAGGGCCTACCATCAACCCTCGCCTAGGTTATCAGTCCCTTTGGGGTCTGACCCTCCCACCCTCCTACCCAATGTTCATATTGCAGCCAGTGCTGACTCTCATGACATTATGTTCTTCCCTTACTAAAGACCCATCTGTATTCTGTTCCCCTCAAGATACAGAACCTGGTGTGTGGCAAGGTTCTACGACAACGCTTATGCCCACCCTGAAATCTCCCTCTCACAGCACGACTGAACTCTCACCCTGGTGGGATCTGTACAGCTGTTGCAACTCACTTGTCTTTTTCTTCAGACTCACTCATGCTGTCTCACATCCTTTTGACTCCTGTTTGTCCTGCAGGCCTACCTTATCATTTCTCCCTAGGAAATCTTCTGGAACTTTCTCTTTGTTGTTTTGTGGCATTCCTCTGCAATCCCAGACAGTATTTTTACACACTGGCTCCATTAGATTCATATCACCTTGCAGAGCAGAGCACTCAATGTTTGCTTGAAAGGAGAGTCACACAAGTCCAAGCTAGGATCTGAATCCAAATCTGTAGACTCCCTAATTCCTCAGGTCTTTTTGCTCTCCCAAGATTCTTCCACTTGGAGAGACTTCCAAGTAGGCAGGTGATACATAGAAGATTCTTCCAGTAAAGCTGGAGGAAGTTGCCTTTGCAAGATAGGAAACGTGAAGGCTGGGGTGCATGGAGCTGGGGGTGTCCTACATGCAGAGGACATGTGGACTGTCCAGGTTAAAAAGAATTTTGGATGCCAGGTGAGAAAAGGGTGATATGTTTCATGAGGCAATGGGAAAAGACTTGAGCTCTTTGATGAGAGAAAAGGCATCATGAAACTTGCTTCCAGGGGAGATTAACTTGGGGATGGATCAAAGGATGACAAAATGAAAGGTTGTGGTTTGCCTGAAAAGCCCATGGGAATCAACGATACCTGCCACAGCTTGCTCCCCCATATAAGAATGGAGCTGATAGAACCCTCTGTCACTTACTTGGGCACATGAATTACTGCAGTCTGCTCATCTGTAAAATGGAATGGGGATGCTTGTGAGGATTCCATGAGCTAATAGTGTAGACAGCTCGGTGCCTGCTGGACCCATGAAACGTTTCCACAGCTGCAATTACTGTCCAGTGAGGAGGGCAAGATGCTGAGGTGGCAGGGCCGTTGTCACCCCCTGCTCCTCTGGCCCACTGTCAACTCGGGTCAGGGGAGAAAAACTCAAGAAACTCTGGGAGAGGGAAAGTGAAACTAATGGCATACTGAGTGAAAAGCAGTGAAAGCCAAAAGTGAAATAAATGACAAATGATTGAACACTGAGAACTGAAATACTAACCCTTTGTGGTCTCTCTGTTCTCCTGGGTGTTAGCAGGATGTCTGAGGAAACTGCCCTTTTATTTTAAGAAGGGTTTTATTTTGGTAGTTGTTTGTTTTGCTTTCCACTTAAAATAAGGACTTTTCTCTTCATAAAGAGACTTTTATTCTAATTTAGGCTCTGAACAGAGGTGTCACCACAGGGGCCGGAAGCAGATACCACAGGGTGATGCACTGGGTTTGGCGACTGCCCGGTTTCAGCAGAGGGGAAGCCACCGCAGCGTGGCCACAGCCGGGAGAGCTGTCAGGTGTGCAGCTTCGTGTAAAGTCATTACCCCCAAAACTCCCGGGAAAATCTCAGAGCTCCAAAACAGGAAGGAGCTGACGTCAGCTTATGTTTGGGGGACTTCAGATACAACCCTTAGAAATGATGCCTTTGACCTTTACTTGGTATCACAATAAACTCATCTTTCTATGGGGAGATGGGCCAAATTGCTGCACAGGGCACTTTTCATGAAAGTGTATATGCGTAATATAGATATTTTTTAAGAAACAGTGTTGCCAAAAAAAAAAGAAAAAAAAAAGAAACAGTGTTGCTTTCCTTTTAGGTACATAATATAATGAAAACTGGACTAAGTTCCTTCCCTAGAGAGGTCCTGAACGCTTGAGACTGAGGCATGCCCCCTCCCCCACCCACGCATGCTTGGGCGAGCACACAGTAGGGATGTGGCCATTGGTCAGCACTGTCTGTAAATGGTGCTTCTCAGGGGGCTGTGTGAGCAACCAAACAGCTTTGATACTGAAATGTTCCCATTTTCTCTATGAAGGAATTTCTTCAGTAAAAGAATTCAGAAAAGAAAAGAGCTTCTGTACACCTACTGTCTATATTATTCTAATTTAAAATCAGTGGTGTTTGGCTTTAATAATTTTAGTAATTAAGTAATTAATAAAGATAAAACAATGCTCTCTAGCGCAAACGTTCATGTAAATATAACACAGACACTGACTGAAGATGAGCAGGCTCTTGCAGTAAGAAGGAACACCTAGCCGTGTGTACCATCCTGTCTTTCTTTAGATTTCCATCTTAGTATTTGTCTTGTTTGTCATTACTTGTGCGAACTATTTTTCTCTTGCTGGTTGGTCAGCTCTCAGAAGCCACAGGCTGGGTTGCAGTCCTGCCTAACCATGTATGTGACATAGTAGTTGCTCAATTAACATTTGCTGAATGAATGAATAAACACAGGCATGAATGAATCTGTGAGTGTCCTGCCACAAGCAAGATGGTCCCCTACTGCCCCATCGCTCCCCTCTGCTACTAGCTACACCTATACTCTGTGCGCTTCACCTTAACAGAAACATCTTCATCCCAAAAAACTTCATACCATCACGCCTTAGAGGCACACACCCATCCCTGGCTTTGTTTTTTGTTGCTGAGAGTTCAGAGAATAGTGAGGCTTCTGAAGGAGTATCTATTTTGGTTCCAAATAGAAACGAGTGGGTGATTCTGTGGGCAGATGGCAATTCCTGAACATGGTGGGGTTGACTCATACCCTGGGGTGCTCAGAATTTCCTCTGTTTTGTGGGCGGCTGGGGCAGACGCAGCCGACCAAAGTGTTATCCTTGAATCAGAGGAAAGATACACCAAGAAAGAAAGGTACACCAAGCTGCTCTTGGGGGAAGGAGGGAGTGGTGAGGGAGTGCTGGGGGTTGGGGGCAGGGAACAGTAGGATTCAGAGAAATTGTCTCCAAGGACTGAAGGGGCCCTATGAGATATGTCCCTCAAGTAAATGAAGGGGCTACCACGGGGCATTGGGGTTTGCCTTCTGGAGGCAAAGGCACATTCACTGAAACACAGCACGGCTACTGCGGCCACACTTCATAGCATGCTTACTTCAGTGCAAATATAAACTTTGTGATTAACCTGGCAGCAGTTTAGAAGAACAGTAAAGAAGGCAAGTCAGGAATGAGACTTCTTAAACCTTAGCTCCTTCCTGCTGATTTTATCTTGGGCAACTGATTTCACCCCTGGGATCCTCCCTTTGCAGGGTGTAAAATGGATATTTTATTAAGCCTCATTTTAGGTTCTGAGGATTAACCAAGTAACACTATGTTTTCACAAAACACCTGAAAGGTAGCGTGTCAGTCACGAATATTAGCCCTTCTTATTGTCATTGGTCTTTAGAATGCTTCTTGGAACAAGGCTGAAAGCTGATGAACCTGAGTGGAAAAAATGGGTATTGGTATCAGTGTTCACACACGGGCCTGCCTTAACCAGCTGTCTGTTTTCCAGTTTCTGGCTTCACCTATAACTCGTCTTTTTTACTATAGGAGATCAGAGCCTACTGGAGACTAGTTTCACTCTAGGGTAAAAGAAATAATCACCTCCTTAGAACTTCCTTTTCATTCTGCAGAACAAATACTCTGCGGAAGCATACTGCGTTTTATCTTTTGGGAAAAAGTATTCAACTGCTATTAGTGTCCTAATAGACACTCCCTCTTTCACTGCTTTTGGCATGAGGAGGATAGAGAACCTCAGAAAAAAAACGGAAGCACCCAGAAAGCACACCTGCTTTCACACCTTCAAGTGTGGGGCAGATCTGCTGGACGCTCAGAGCTGTGCTCATACCGTCACCCAACCTCCATTTCCTCCTGGCCTGGTGACCTTCTGGTCTCTTCCCATCCGTGCCACCCACACTTTGGTGTCAGAGTTTTTCTGCTGCATGAAATCCTCTTGTGGGCAGGAAGCTGGCCATGGTTCAGCGCTGCGGGCATAGCTGCTGAACAAAAGTCCCACGAAGTGAGCGGGAAGGGGCATAGATGAGGCTATTGGAAGGAAAGCCCAGGACTCCAGTCGGGTGGTATGTTGTCAGCTGGGGCTAAGTCAGAGACAAAATTTGGATGTAGACGTTGGACTTCTTTATTACCTAGAGGTGTCAAGTGGGACTGGTGATGGTAATCCAGCAATCCATCATTTGAAGGAAGTTTACCAGACACCAGTGACATTTGTAGACACCAGAGGATTGAAGTGAGATAACGAGCACTGAGATATTTATTGTCTGAGTGGAAGTATTAGTTTGTATCAAAAAACCACAGCTATTTAAGCTTTATTTCACTCAGCACCCATGCAAAAATACTTATATATTTCATGTATATCGTAATGATGTATGTTGTTATCACATATATATAGCATACATGTGATATCATATATAATGTATAGCATATCATATCTATTTATAATATAAATAATATTTATAATATATTTATATATGATATGAAATACATATGAAATATGGATCACTAATTCATTGGCCTGGTAAGCTCCTCAGCTTTCAGTTACTCGTGGAGAATGACCCATATATCATTATTAGCAAAATCATGAGAAAATACTCTCCTCCAACCCATTACCTATTAGTCTGAAGCACAAGTTCCAAGTCAGTTTGTCCCAGGGTTACCTTCTCTGAGAGTCTTTCCAAACACTACAGGAAGCATAATACTCTCTGGATTCTGGTGACCATGGCATGCATCAACTTTGCCATGTACTACCTTGCAATGTTTGGTCTTGTGTCTTTCCCAGATATTTCCCCATTTTAGTTGTAAGATCTGTGTGGTTAGATGTAGCTTGTGTTCTTCTCTCACAAGATAGCCTTGCTACTCAGAATGGGGTCCATGCACAACAAGATGGGTCTTCTAGAAGGGTCCGTTTAACCCAGAATCTCAGCTCCCACCCTGGACATCCTGAATCAGAATCTGCTTCATAACAAGATCCCCAGGTGATTTGTAGACACACGAGTGTTTGGATGGTCTGTGCTAGAGCACCTATTCTCAGTGAATAAAAAAAGAAACCATGGAATCAGACCAACTATGGGAATCATTATCCTGGCTTTCCAAAGTGGTGAATTCAGTCCTAACTGCAGCTTGAATCATTTGAGGAACTTAAAAAAGAAAATTTATTATTATGTCTGGCTCTCGTCCCCAAAATATCTGACTTAATTAGTCTTAAATGATCTTGGATGGGGCTTGGACATCATTTTGTAAAGCACCCCCATTGGTGCTGGGAGCCAGTACTCTAAATAGATTTCCCAGTGGGACAGTGTGTTCTCTTATTGATAGATGCAAATCCTAGAGTAACCTTAAAACCACACAAATGGCCAAAAATTATCTGAGTAACTTTAGAGTGGAAAATACCTAAAATACTTAGGGATGATTATATTATTGCTTTCCCCTAAATGCATGATTTACTTGAAGCCCTGGTGGGGGATTTGGTTTTGGGTAGTTGACTCATTGGCAAACACTGTTGTCTTCCTTGGCAGTGTTCAAGATAGGAATTGCTCAGCAGCTGTTTCATCTCCACTAATGAACCGTGAGTGGTTTGAGGGCAAGGACTGTCACCTTTTTCATCTCAGTAATACTAACACATGGACAGATGGGTGAATATATGTCACCCAGAAGCCATGTGAAGACATACAGGAACTATTGGACTGGAATTTAAGAGGCCTGGATTCTAGTCCTGGCTCTGCTATTTTTCCTTGATTTGTCTTCAGTCCTTTTTCTTGCTCTCTAAAGAAAGTCTCCTCTAGACATTCAGGCTTTTTGGGTGCCCTTGCCAAGCCAACTATAGCTTCCTCATGTGGGAGAATACTTACTGTGTTTCATTCTCACTTTTCATGAATATGGGTATTAAAATATTAGAGAACATAGTAAGGGGTTATATCAGGACCCCTGGTTTTCTGGGAGGCAATAACCATGGGAATTATACTCAAAATATTGTGTGTATATATTTTTCCAAGGAGACAGCAGATCTCATCAAGTTTTCTCAAAGATTCACCATTCAAAAAAAATTAAGAACCCCCAAACTCAGTGGCTTCTTGGTAGCACACTGTTCTTCCTGGTGAGAAACTCAGGCTTTGTGTATAGGAATGATAAATGGGGTTTAAAGATAGTGAGGTTCTTTAGGACATTTCTTCTGCTACCCCCAGTGCTATCTTGGGTGGTGACTTCACCTCAGCAGAACTTCCTGAAGAAATTATTAGAAAGGATGACCAAAGAGGAAGACACAGAGGTGAAGGCATGCTATGTGCACCGGATACTTGCCTAGACAAAGATCTGAATGAGCGAGGGGCGTCTCAGAGAGTTTAGAGCTATCAAGAAGGATGAGTGTGTCTCTGGGTGGGTCAAAACTATGGTGCCAGGGTGCATGGATTGTCAGCCCAGAGAGAAGGGATCATAGAGTCTAAGTTCAGAGGGATTAGAGGTGAGCACTGCAGTCTCCGGCCTGGTTTGGAAAATCTTTGCACCACTTTTGACAAATTTTCATTTAGGCTCTACTTAAACCCTTCCAGAGAAAGAATCCATGGCTGTGCAGAGGAAAGGGTGGAGTAATTCTTCACTACAAATGTTTGGCTATTGGAAGCTCCCCAAACACATACAAACCCACGGTTCATGTTTTATCTTTCCACTGATTTCTCCTCTCCCAGTCTCAGTCAACTTCCCACTCAAATGCTCCTTGCTTTTCTGTTTCTCACTGTTACCCAGAGTTTGAGGAAAGGGAGCAGACTTCGGGCAGGATCTTGCTTTCTCTCCTCAACCTGAGAATCCACATGGTATCAGATCTGGCTGCTCGTTGGATTTGAAAAGTATGACAATTACATATCCCCAATTTCATTTTCTGGGGAGGGAAATAAATAGAGGTTGGAAGGCAGGAGTGGAAAATCAGAAGGGATAAGTTAGAAGGAGCCCAGAATGCCACCTGTCCCTCTTCCCAGCCAGGATGGGCACCCTCTCTTGCACCCCTGAAAAATAACCAGATAGTTTCTACTTGAACATATTCAGGGATGGAGGGTTTATAACTCTTTGAAGCAATTAATTGAATTAAGAGCTCTTTTCCTTTTCTCACAGGGAAGAACTTGGGATAAAAAAGAGAGAGAATCTTATTTAAGACCTCTCTGCAAAAAATAAGTAACTCCTTTGAGGGCAAAAAAATCCCTATGCTAGCAGGCAGCAGAGCCTCACTAATAGATAGTGATGTTTTTGCCTTGACATTTAAAACTGCAACAATCATGACAACAGCAGGCTATGTGTGAGTGCGTGGAGTACCTTGTAAGAGTGGAAATAACCAACAGTGAGATGTCAGCCTTTGGTACTTAAACACTCAAAGGTCTCTCAGCCCAGGCCCTGTTGTGTATGTCTGCAATTTGGAAACCTTTTCATCCTGAAGTACTCTATCTTGAAAGTGATTTTTAAAGCAGAACTTCTTTTCAGAATTCTTAACGTGGAGAGAACTGGAAGGGGATCTCCAATAATGCTCAATAGGAGGTGGCTTGACCCACTTTCCGCTCCCTGCAAAGTTCAATTTTTTCCCTAATTCTTCTCTCCATTGACTTCAGGTGACCTGTCCTACTTCCCTGGGGTGACTCTGTTTTTGACATTTCTATTGAGCACTGTGTAATAGAGAAACAGGGAAATGAATTCGAATGGCTGCTATGTGAAGGGACATCCGGACCTAAGGTGATTCTAGCAATTATAGGACTGACTTCAACAACAACTTCCACAAAAGTATCCAGAATATTCAAAGCGTTGGCCAAAAACCTCCCTGAGATGGGTTCACATGGAGGCTTTGTGGGGCACATTAACAACTCTTTGTAAGTGTCTCAAATGGATACACTAATGAAGTCACTTCTTTTTGTGCCTCAGCTTTCTCAAATCTGAAATTGAGCACCACCTATTTAGGACATGTTATAGCAGCCACTTTCATGTGACTGTATTATAGTAGTTCCTTTTTGTTTGGTAAACTCCCTATATTGACTAAAGCCCTATCTCTCCAAAATATATCCTGAAGATAAGGAAGGTAACAGTAGTAATAATAGTTTGGGACCCAGAGAAATTCAGTGATTAAATGTGGAGAGTTAAACATTTTGTGTTTTAGTGACAAATATGAAGATGGGAAATTCCCGTGTGGGTAGTAGTCTTTACAAGAAGGGATAATAAGACAAAAATATCATCTTAATGGGTTTCCACTTTTTTTTAGTCTAGGGGATGAAGATTTGATCACAGAATTCCTAGAATGAAAGAAAGATGATCAAGGCACAGATAAACTCTCAGAATTTCCACAATTCTGAGGAAGGTAACTTTAATAACCTGCTTTGTTGGTAACATCAGGAGAATTCTCTTTTTAACCACATCCCAGAACCTAGTAATATAGAGTGTTGACACGCCCAAGTTGACTAATATATCTCCTCTAGCCCATCATAATTTTAAATGGTGGCTTTGGAAATTTTCAGAATGAAAATCTGCATTATGAGTCAGCTAGAAATTGTATCTGTTGACAATTTGCTTGACTTCATTAGAGACCTCTCACACCCAAGAAATAGTGTCGTTTAAAGACTGAACTCCTTCTGAAGGAAAAGAATCTATGATGAGATTATTTCTTACCTTGAAGTGTCTCCTTTGCCATATTTTGATCCCAGAAACTTATTCCATTCTCTTTGGCCACTAGATCCTCATTTGCTTTTTTTTCTTTTTTTTTTTAAAGATTTATTTATGCATACAAGGGGTACAGGCCAGAGGTGTGGAGGAGTGAGAGAATTCACCAGAGACAGAGACAGAGTGGGGAACAGAACAGGCAGACTGACTGAAATTCACTGCTGAGGAGAGCAGCAGGCGCAACAGGAGAGGTCTGCTGCGCCATGTGGGTAGCTCCCTGGCTGGGGATCGAACTAGTGCTGCAGTGGCTGCGGATAGCTTAATAGGTTGCGTCTTAACCCCTTGCACCACCAGGGAGGCCCCTCATTTGCTTTTTGAATGAGCTATTCACATGTTTTCTCTGTGCACCCAACCTCTCTCCACTCTATGTCAGTCATCTCCATAGAGCTCTGACCCTATCTGCAATGATCAGAAAGAGCATGAGCCACAGAGACAAGAGTGTGAATTCCAGCAATGTCACTGCCTGGGAGACTTCTGAGTTTGGTTCTTCATTGCAAAGCAGTTATGAAAATTAAGACGTGTATTTGGCACATAGAAGATACTCTAAATGATATTCTTTACTGTCTAGTAGTCTTTTATTGACTACCAAGTGAAATTAAAATTTTTAAACTGACTATCTGAGGCCTTGCGTCATTTATTTGACTCCCATCTGCTCTTCATATCCCCATCTAGGGCAGGGCCACTGTGGTCTTGTGGACCTGATGCTCTGCTGTGTCTTTGATCCTATGATTCTCTCGATTCAGAATCTCAACTTAAGGAAATTTTCCTCTCCCTGGGGGCTCTGTGTGCATGTGGCTTTAATGAAATCTATAGCCCCATGCTCCCATAAAGCTTACCACATTTCAATTTACATTATGATTATTATAGCTATGCCTTTCTCCCCCTTACTACATTATAAATCTCTTAAGGATCTAAATTATGTCTTGTTCATTTTTGTATTTGTTACTGTGTTGAAAAAAGGAATACAGGTATTGTAGTTTGTTTTTTTTGTAAGGTTTTTTTTTAACATGGAAGAACTGGATGTAGGCCAGAGGTGTGTGTGTGGGGGGGGGGGGTGGTGGTGAAAGGATTCACCAGAGACAGAGTGGGAAGCAGAACAGGTGGATTTACTGAAATAAACTGCTAAGGGGAGCAGCAGGCAAGACAGGATAGGTCTGCTGCACCACACGTGGGTTAGCTCCCTGACTGGGCATTGAACGCAGACCCTTGTGATGATAGCCCTGAGACTTAACTCCTAGGCCACTAGGAGGCCTCTGTAGAGTTTTTTTGAGTACTGAGTGAAAGAAAGAATCCACATGATATTTTCACGTGTCTAACTGTCAGCAAGACCAATCATATCCTCAGATAAATCACCAATGGCAAGTCATTACTCAAGGGTACTTGAAATGTGCTTCCCAGTGATAGCACATGGTGAACTATAAAGACATGACTGTTCTGGCTGGAACTGACCTTCCACTGGGCAAAGACCCTGATGAGGCAAAAATCACATAGACACTTTCTAAAAATCATGCCCATTTTAATTCCAAAAAAGTTCCTGCACTTGGATCAGTTCACAGCCCAACCTATCTTGTCCACTTCCCCCAAACAAGCAAAAAGACTATAAGCATCATCATGTTTCACTTCATAAGCCATCTTTCTGCAGCTAGTTAGCATTATTATATATCCAGAAATTAATGATATGATGTGATACACTGCTATCTTATCTGTCTTCCTGGGTAAGCAAGGGAAGAAATTATTAGAAAATTCACACTTGATAGAAAGGGTGGTTTGAGGTAGCAGTTGGTGGTTTCTTATTTCTTAAAAAAAAATCTTTGACTAAACTCACTTGAAAGGATGAATGAAATTCAAAATTTGCATATGTGTATAAATACTTATACACATATATATATAAGCATATGGACCATCAGGACATAAGAAGTAGTGTTTTCAAAGTGAATGTGCTTATATTTTCTAAAATTTCTATAACATTGTACATGTAAGGAGCTTCCTATGTATTATTTACTGAGGTAGTAAAAAACAAATCATATAACTTATGTGAAATCTTAAATTATCCCAAGGTAACATATATACATTACTGACACCTCAAGCATGTTATCCTGGTCTTAGATTCCAAGTAGCTTTTTTGTATTCTCCAACAGGTGAGTGGAAAAGTAAATCCATTGGGTAATAAAAGAAAATTTCTTGAGAAATCTGCTCATTAGCATCCTGCTAACATCCAAATATCACACTCTGTTCTTCCCAGAATTAATTGTCAAAAGACTTTGAATTAATTGTCAAAGACCGGAGAGCCCACAACTCCAAGCTCTGTTTTATAGATTATATATAGGGACAATTGAGGCATTAAATTGGGCCCCAGGGGGCCATGAACAAAGGATGGAACCCAGGATTCATCTCCTCTGAATTTTTTGACTTGGCTGTCCCCTCGAATTCTGTGACCAGGAAAGGTAACATCCTCTAGTCTTCCTCAGACTCAAGAGCCCCCCCATGTCGTCTTACCTGTCACGCAGCCAGACACCATGATCAATGTGAAGAATCCCCACATCAGCAAACATGGCACCATCTTCCTGGCACCTGGGATCAGCTTCTGACGAGGTGGCAGTGAAGAGGTAGCTCTCTGTCCAATGCTGTCAGCGTCGTATTTGCATCCCACTGGGAGGATGGGGGAATGAAAGGATCAGTCCATCTGAGTTGTCACCCCTGCCCGTCCATCAGTACTGTGACAGTCAGGAGCTGTTCTTGATGTTAAGCTGATTTGTTCAGCCAGGAAATCGTGCCTTACACTCTGGGCTCAAATATAGGAAGTGGTTTTAACCAGTTGTTTTTTTTTTCAAGTTTAATTGCTGGGAGGTGTGGGCAGGGTTTGTGAGAAGAAGGATTAGGTTTTGTTTATAAATTCTCTCAGCACCCCCAGGAAAGGAAAGGGAGATTCCCTCGCTGTTGAAGGAGGGTGAGCAAGCACTTCTTGCCAGTGGTCTCATTTAACGTTTTATAAACTGATGTCATGGAGAAACTCCCCCAACCTTGTAACTTGCTGAGATAGAGACGCAGGGCTATGCCCAAGTGCAGTTGAGCATTTCTGACCGTAGAAGAGCAAGTCAAGTGGGCACAGGATTGGGTCTCCAATATTCAGGTAATTGAAAAGGAAGCAGCAGATTGACCTATACTTGAAATTCATGAGTAATCTGAATTACTCTTGGTAATATAATCAGTAGTAGCCATAATTACTTGGCCATAATGTCCCGTGTTCTGAAAGTGAGTTGTTAATTAATAAGATATTTTGCCTCCAGATTTGTCTTTCTCTTAAAGGGCCATTCTATGGTGGACTTTGTTTGATACTCTGAACTTTTTGGGTAACATTAAATCTCACTTACCTATTTAACATCTGAACTATTTTCTCATTTTCACGAAATATTAGATGATGTGCCATTTGGAAATTCACGCCCCATAGCAATCCTCTAGTTATAGTAAAACATGTGTTTAAAAATATGAGACAACAAGCAAAGACACGGACAAAAGGAAGACTTCTAAGCCAGCCAGAGCAGATTCTGGCTCCAATGTCTATCACCCCCACTGCTGGCATTCTGGTAGAGGGGCCACTCCTAGAAAGAGCCCTGGAGTCCTGCAAATGAACTAGGAGTAGTATCCAGGCTAAGGACCAGAGTTTGCAGGAAAACTAGTGAACCAATTCCTTTCTGAAAGTGGTGTACTTTCCAAAAAATGAAAATATTTTCTCTTAAGATGGCAAGGTGGGCATAACCTCATTGCTAGAAACATTTTCAGCTATCTGGATGAATATGGCAGTTCCTGTTAACCTCAGTTCTCAAGCTGGAAGATTTGCTAGCTATAGTTACTATCATATAATTTTTAAAAATATATTTATTTTATTTATTTATGCATACAAGAGCTGGGATGCAGTGAGAGGATTCACCACAGACACAGTGGGGTGCAGAACAGACAGACTGACTGAAATACACTGCTGAGGGGAGCAGCAGGCAAGACAGGAGAGGTCTGCTGCACCATGTGGGTAGGTCCCTGGCTGGGAATCTAACTCAGGCTGCAGTGGCAATAGCACTGAAATTTAACCCCTGTGCCACCAGAGAGGTCCCCACCATCATGTAATTTTAAAAACCTATAGAAAAATTGAAAGTATAATACAATTAACGCCCCCCAAAACATGTTGACATATGTTGCTCCATCACCACCAAATACTCTAGCATGCATTTCCTATGAATGAGGACTTTCTGCAACATCTTTACAAGCATCAAGATGAGGGATTAACAGTGACACTTTATTACCACTCTGTCCTCAGACCCACATTTCTCTAGTTACCACAACAGCAGTAGGATTAGGTTTGGAATTGCTTGTTGCATTTAGATGTCTGTGACTTTAGCGGGTCCCTTAGTTTTTCTTGTTTTTTTATGATGTGACATTTTTGAGGACTATAAGCAAGATGTTTTGTAGCTTATCCCTCAATTTGGATTTATTTATTATTTCCTCATAATTAGATTTCAGTGTTACCTCTTTGGCAGGAATAATACAGAAGTGGCAAGGTCTTATCGTCACACCTTTTTATGCCATTACTGACAATGTTCACTTGATCACTTGACTACAGGAGTGTCTCTCAGGTACTTCTGCATTAAACTCACCATTTTCCCCTTTGTAAGTATTTAGTGATAAGATGTAAATATCTCATGATACATCAGAATTTCAGTGTGTTCATTTACTTTCTCATATCTATATGGACTCACTTTCTATTTTATTTTGTGGATTATTATAATCTCTTGCTACCATTTATTCCAGTGCCCAGATTGTCACCTGTTTGTCCTTTGGGAGTCCATTCATGCTGATGTCTGTGTTTTTTGACAGGTCCCTATCATTCTTTCAATACTTCCTTACTTTGGGGACATAAAAAGATTTTCCAAGTTCATCTGATGCTTTTTCTGTCTCTGTCACAAAATCAGCACTTTTCCCAAAGAACCCTGATTCCTTCATTTATTTATTTTGAGGTTTTAAAATTCATTTTAGTGAAGTATCATTAGTTTACATCCTTATTAGTATTTTGACAGTACTGGATTTTCCCCCCTCAGATGTGGTCACCATAGCACTCCCCCCATGTAGCCCTCTGTGCTTACCCCACCCCATTCCTCTTCCTCAGCCTTCCCCTCCCCTCCTGGGTGCCTCAGATCTATGGTCAGCTTCCAAGGGTTGGTTTTTGTTTTTGTTTTTGTTTTTTTAAGATTTATTTATTTATTTATACAAGCACTGGGTACAGTCAGAAACGTGGGAGGGTGAGAGAATTCACCAGAGCCAGAGCAGGGAACAGAACAGGCAGACTGATGAAGTACACTGCTGAGGGGAGCAGTGGGCACGGCAGGAGAGGTCTGCGCACCATGTGGGACGCTCACCGGAGGCAGGGGATCAAGGGTTGGTTTTAATGTTTATCTTTGTCTGACTCTTTGTTTGGTTTCTCCACATTCCACATATAAATGACTTCATCCGGTATTTATCTTTCTTCTTCTGGATTAATTTGCTTAGCATAAGCCTGCTTCTTTCGTAGAAAATGATCTTTAGAAATCAAGATGTGCTCATTGCAGTTGTGGTGGCACTACTCCCAGGCTCTCCCAATGGTCAGAGCTATGTATGCATATATGTGTGCACACACACACTCACCTTTGCATCTAGATTTATTTCTATATCCATCTATACATACTGAAAACCATAGGGTCACACTGATACATTCCAGCATTCCAATTTCAACCTAGCACCACAGGTTGACATTCTAGTTTTTTCTTTTCTATATTTGTAACTATCTTCCCTGACAGTAGGAAATTTGGTTTATTTTCTCTAGTTTATTTGCTTTTAGCTCAATCTCCTGTATGGTACTAATCTAGCATGCCTTTCCCCACATGGTACCCTCTTCTTGCTGTATAGGTTGTGAACCCCTATTCTAGCCCAACCCCAGTCTCTGAACAAATGGTCTCCTCACCCTGATCACACTCTGACAGCCCTTATCAGGCTGAAACAGCCCCTCCCCCCAACCCCCTCTATGGGTCTCCTTCTGAACCTGTTTAGGTGATAAGCCTTCTGGACCATTCTCCTGAGATGATGTTTTCCAGTTGTTTGCTTTCTCATGCCCCTGGAGTCAGACCCCTGCAGAACCCTTTCCTCATACACTCAGGCCCAATAGCCCTCACATCTCTGCCCCCTTGGGCCCTAATCTGTTTCTGATGTCCCTATTCTAGAAGATCTTCCCATGGCCACACCCTCCTGATGCCTTTGGGCTGGGAACCCAGCTCTGATTATTGTCCCGCTTATATCAGAGCACCACAGATGCCTCTCTTGTTTTGCTCCACCTCATGGCTATAAGACTGAATTGTTCATAAAGAGAAGGAAAAGAGGAAGGTAAAGAAGGCCACCATTCAAGACAAAGACCATAAAAGGAAATGAGGCCAACACTTGGAATCCCGACAAGCTCAGAGCATGAGCACATTTGTATAGAAAGAGCAAACAAAACTGAAATGACCTCTGAGCTTCCTATTTTTTTTGCACTTTAGAGGATCTTAGGAATTAATATTTCTTATTGGAAAGTTCACGAATACCTTCAGTGTTATATCATTTTTTCATTTTTTCCATGAATTAAATGACATGATAGTCATTTACACATTTTCTGAGATCAAAGAAGTATGGACAAGGACTCAGAAGGTACATGTGGATTAAAGTAGACAACAAAGGGCCTCCCCAGTGGCGCAGTGGTTGAGCGCTGGGTTGCGAAGCTGCCTGCAGCCTCTGCAGTGCCGGTTCAATCCCCGACCGCAGGGCGAGGGTCCCACATGGCGCGCAGACCTCTCCTGCCGCCCGCTGCTCCCCTCAGCAGTGTACTTTGTCACTCTGCCTGTTCTGCTCTCCGCTCTGGCTCTGGTGAATTCTCTCACCCTTCCGCACCTCTGACTGTACCCAGTGCTTATATAAATAAAAAAAAAAAAGTAGACAACAAAAATTAAGCTCAGAAATTAATTGTTGCTATATAAAATAACCAAATTTTGAATCATGATTTTATTTTGCTTTATAACAGAACCTCACCTTTATTCCTCATAACTAATTAGAAGAGCAAACTCCATTTTATTTTATTAGTAACAAAATAGTGAAATATTAACAAAACATTAAATATATTTTATATTTTATTAATTGAAAATTATGTAAAATTATTAAAGTAGAAATAGTGATGGGGTGTCAATAACAATTTAGTGATTAATTAAATTATTCATTATTAATCAACTCACTGATTTTTATGATTGTTGTTGCTGAGTTAGCGCCTCGTATTAGAGGCCATATTTGATAATCCTCACATCCTATTCTGCATATATGTTGGGGAAATGGGAGGAACATAGATATTGCATGCTACTTAAAAAAAATTGTGAGATGATTTACCTTGAGAAGAGTACTTCTTAACTTTTTTTTAGTTTTTCTTCCTTATTTTTATTTTTTAATAATGTTAGTGTATTGTGTATTTCTTTATTATTATAATTTTTAAATTTTATATATTTTTTACATCATTTTCATATTTGCACAATGTATGCTTTTTCATCTTGGTTATAGTCCCCATACAATTCCCACCCCACCTTGTTTTGATCCTAGAGGGAGTAGGACTTCCTAGCTTTAAAGAAATTACAAGTTGGATTTCATTTTGTTTGTTTTCACTTTGAAATGTTAAGGTTTGCTACTGGTTCAAATCAGTCCTGGTTGGAATAAACCATGTAAAATTATTCTTGTCTCAGAGCCAAGTCAACATGATTATGTGGTATAAAGGCTGGGTATTCATTAAACTGAATAATAATATAAACACATAATGAAGCTAAAAATCAAGTCACATCACATAAACTAGAGACCAATAAATCAGCAACCACAACATAACTGTTGATGTGGTAGAGCCTGTCCACCAAAATCATTCTTCCTTCTTTTTAGGAAAATAAATAGAATACATTTCTGAGGCTCCCCTTGCTAAGTGTGGTTAGTGATGAAGCTCTGGCCAAGAAATGTTAATGGAAGTGATACTCAGCACCTCAGCCTGATTTGTTTAACTGGGAAACCTGGCTTCTTCTCTCTTGCTGGCTGGAATGACTGTAGCCAGCATCATATTGGAAGTGGAGGTTGAAAGGGCAGCACTGTGCTCCACCTGGGAGCAGCTACCCGTGTCTGAACACGTACCCCGAGTTGCTGTGTAAGAAAGCAGTAAACATTTTTATGTTAGCTGTATATTATGTTGAGTTTCTTACCCTAATACAGCTGGTCTAACGGACAGACATCACATATTCCTGGAGGTGATTTCTCTTGGGGCATCAGGCCTGCTTATGGAAGGCTCAGCAGTTCTCAAATCAAACTGTTATAGCTTCAGTTTGTTTCATCATAAGTGGAGGGGAAAAAACCCAGCATTTTGTAATCTTCTAACCACAAACTGTTTTACCTTATCTTTTAATATTATGGGGCCTCGGCCATTTTACCGTAAACAACAAATCTATTTAAAGAGTCAGTTGCTATTCATTGTTATTCTCATATACCTATTGTGATTCAAATTTCTTTCTAACATTAAAGTTTTGCATAAACATATCTTGACATTTTCACCAAGAAGTTACTAATTTTTAAGTAGCTATGCAATACCTAGGTAGGTTTGCTACTTAAAAAACTGAAATAGGGGCCTCCCTGGTGGCCTAGGGTTTGAGTCTCAGTGCTATCACCATGGCCTGAGCTCGATCCCTGGCCAGGGAGCTAACCTACATAGAGAGCAGAGCTCTCCTGTTTTCATCCTCTGTTCCCCTTAGCAGTGTATTTCAGTGGATTTGCCTGTTCTACTTCCCACTGTGTCTCTAGTGGGTCCTCTCATCATACCCCCTCTTCCCCTGCACCTCTGGCCTGCATCCCAGTTCTTCTATGAATGGGTAAATAAATAAATCTTAAAAAAAGAAAATAATAATATTTTAAAGATGGATACAGCAAAACAAATATCTTTAAGCATTTGATTGTAATTACAAGATATCTAAATTCATATTAGGGCCTCCCTGGTGGCACAGCGGTTGAGCGCTGGGTTGTGAAGCTGCCCCCAGCCTCTGCCTCCGCTGGTTCGATCCCCAGCTGCTCCCCAGCCACCGGAGGAGGGTCCCACATGGCGCACAGACCTCTCCTGCTGCCCGCTGCTCCCCTCAGCAGTGTACTTTGGTCCTTCTGCCTCCTCTGCTCCTCGCTCTGACTCTGGTGAATTCTCTCACCCTCCCCCTCTTCTGACTGTACCCAGTGCTTGTATAAATAAATAAATTAAAAAAAAAAACATAATACAAACCTTCATAATTTTTCTCATAAAATAAGAGGACCAACTATTGGTGTTAAGATGGGCTAATATAAAACAAACAAATTAGTTGAGTTTTATAGTTTGCACTGAGCTAACCTTTCAGTCTTGAGCTTTCTAGTTGATGTTTGGCTGCATGATGCAGAGACAGAAGATGGAGGGCAAGGAAAAGAAAGATATTCATTGTGGCAGGAATTGTAGATTTTCTCATTGCTGAGGATCCATATATCAAAGCTGCTGCCCTTAAGAAATGTACAGCTAAGATGGAAATATACGAGTATCACTTCCTCCCAGAGACCTTTTCTTATCCTTTATACTCACTTTCACAGCCTTTGCCATGCTGCGTTATAACCTACTATTTATATGCTGTTTCTTCCTCTGGCCTGGTGGTTAATCTTTTTAGGGGTTAGAACTACCTTTTGAGAATCTGATGATTATTTGGTTCTTCTCTTGGAAAAATTTAGTCAGCATATAGCCAGTAATTTGGCAGGTGTTTCAGGAAAGCCATGGTGTTTTGAACTTCAGGTCCAAAAAGTTGCAGATTAAGGGCCTCCCTGGTGGTGCAGGCGGTTGAGTGCAGTGCTGTGAAGCTGTCCGCAGCCTCTGCAGAGCGGATTTGATCCTGGCTGGCCGGCGGTCCCCCGTGGTGTGACAGACCTCTCCTGTCTCGCCCACTGCTCCCCTCAGCAGTGTATTTCGTCGGTTTGCCTGTTCTGTTCCCCACTCTGGCTCTGGTGAATTCTCTCACCCTCCCGTGCTTCTGACTGTACCCCGGTTCTTGTATAAATAAATAAAAAAAATCCTTAAAAAAATAATAAAGTGTGTAATATATATGGGAATCCAACTGCAAGGACACATGTATTTTGAAAAATATGACTAGCAGATGTTAAAACAATTTCAGACTAATTTTTTTTGTGTGTGAAAACCTCTCAAAGTTTTGTAAAAGTCTTCTAAAAGAGGAATTTTTAATAAGTGTGGGTCCAAAATTTCAGTAGAGGTCTTTTTGCTTGTTTATTCGTATTTGCAAGAAAGAGTAGCTAGATAACCTTGATAGATTATGTCAAAGAAAAGGACACTGGTTAAAAGTTAACTAAGTTCCTTTTACAGGCAGGTGGTCAACTACCTACGTTAAATCTCAGTTTATCGGGAAATTACTTAGCTATACCACTAGAAATGCTTGGTACTTTCTAGACCACACTGTTCATCACATTGTGTAACACATTTTCTGACACAAACTGCCTTATCTTAGGTTGGAGACAATTTTCTATAGTAAAAAGTGACATTAGTACATCATAATAAGAGCAATATAATTTCAGGAAGAGAGTAGCTACTAGGTTGATATGATTGGCAAATGCCTAAAAATTGTCCTTGTAGGAGAGCCTTGGTAAGTGGAAACTGAAGTAGCAAAGCATAGTCTGTGGCTTTCCAGAAGTAGAATTGGGTAGAGAGGTAGAAAGATTAGTTGGGTTCAGAATGGAATGGATCTTGTAAGATAAAAATAATATGTTTCGAATTTAGCCACTATAGATGTCCAAACATAACCTAAGTGAGGTCATAATTAGCCTGAGATGGTATGGTGTGCAGGAGAGAGTAAAGGCACAGAGGAAATTGGAGACTTAGAGCCACTGAGATGCTCTCCAGGCTTGAATAATAAGGAGCTGAATGAAATGATGCAAGTTGGAAGAGCAGAGGGGATTGATGTCAGAATGTTTTGCAAAGGAAAAATGCAGTTTTTAATACCTGGTGTATGGTTGATGAGAGGCAGAGAATAGGACTTGCCAGCTTTCAGAGTGATAAAATTCACTCATTTGAATTTCATCTTTTCCTTGAACACTCCCTGGTAAAAATGCTAGTAAAGATGAAATGAAGGCAGCATGGGGAAAAGGGAAAAGATGACAGATGATTAAACCAGATATGTGAGGGTGAGGTTAGGTGAGTGTCAGAAAGCTGATACCATTAATGGACAAACAAGAGTGAGTTATTCACTTTTGGGTGTTCTCTCATTCCCACTATATTAGATGATCCTTGAAGGTAGAGACTTTGTTTTTGACATTTATTGTCCAGGCTACCCTAAACCTTGGCTCTCCAGTGTCACACACACCCCCCCCATATAAATGATAATTTATGACAGGAATTGTTTCTACTGATCAGAATCTAGGTCAGGGAGGAGGGGTGAAAGAGTAGCAGATGAAAAGAGGAACAGGTGGTCAGAAATCAGTGATCTTTCACTTCTTTACCATTACGGTTTGTTGTGGTCATTTTAACAGCACCGCTTTGGGAATGGCACATAGTCTCATATGAAAAGAACACAAAGGAGATAAAACACAAATGATTGAATACAGAGATAAAAAGCAGGGAGAAAACAAGGGAAAAGGAAGGAAAAAAGGAAGTAAGGAACACAGAGACAGATGGTGAGTCTGGGATGGTGATTGTCAAATCATAGTTTGCTTTTTTTTTTTATTTTGTGGGACCCTCGCCAGCGGCCAGGGAATGAATCGGCACTGCAGAGGCTGCGGGCAGTCTCGCAGCCCAGCGTTCAACCACTGCACCACCAGGGAAGGCTCAGTTTGCTAATTTTTTTTAAGATTTATTTATTTATGCATACAAGAACTGGGGTACAGGCCAGAGGTGTGGGGGGTGAGGGCACTCAGCAGAGACAGAGTGGGGAACAGAACAGCAGACTGACTGAAATACTCTGCTGAAGGGAGCAGAGAGCAAGACAGGAGAGGACTGCTGCACCATGTGGGTAGCTCCCTGGCTGGCAAGGGGATGGAACTCGTGCTGCAGAGGATGCAGATAGCTTCACGGTGCTGTGCTTAACCCCCTGTGCCACTAAGGAGGCTCAGTTTGCTAATTCTTGATGGGAAGTCTACACTAAAATGCTGAGCACAGTTTTCTTTGTGAGATAGGGACCAGAGGAAAGCCTATTTAGCTGAGAAATTACATGATTTCCCTCTTTCCTGCTGCTGGCCTCTTTACCATTTCATTATTTACTGGTACCTTCACCAGGGAAGTCTAAGGAAGGGGAAAAGTGAAACTCAGATAAAAAAAATTTCACTTCTGTCGAGTAGTCCATTAACAAATATTGTCCAACCACCTACAATTAAAGCATTCTGCTCAGATCTGGGGAAGACACAAGAAATTAAGACATGACCCTGTTCTGAGGATGCTTATGATCTAATCAAAGAGGAAAAGAGATGGGGCCTTGACAAGGGAAGTGATTGGTGGATTCTGCAAGGATCCTTTAAGCACTCAGGCCTGCCTGCCTCACCCAGTTCACCACATAAAAGCAGCCTTGCTCTCTCATCTCACACTCTCCTTTCTCTAGTGCAGCTATATGCTGGGCTGTGACATCAGAGCCAGAATTCAAAGCAAGGAGTAATATGCTTTCTTGGATAGTGGCAGCACAATGCCCAGGACTGGTGCAGAGAACCTGTTATTTACATAGTTGATGTGCTTTTTTTGGTTCAATAGGAGATATTTTCCCAGGTCTGTGGTGAACCAGGACTTTTTGTCCTCTATCTTTCAGACAGGGACCTGAAATCTCCACTTGAGGTCCCACAATTTGCTCTTTTCTTTTTTTTAATCATGAAAGTATTTACTATTTCTAAACAGTTTCCTGAAAACAACATTTAAATACAAGAAATTATTTACAGCATTCAATTATATTTATCAAAAATTGAATGAGCCACATTAAGAAGTCTACTGGTACATAATGGTATTCTGCACTACTGCAAAGATGTGTATGTATTCAGTGTAATGATAATGTTTTACTTTTTTACAAGCCTTGTATCTTTTAGCTACATTTTCCAGTTGATCACATCCAAATATCTTTTAGATAACCAAGTCAGACATTTTTATACTGCAGGAAATAAACATGTCCCACACATTGTTCCTCAACAGTGGAATAAGATGTGTTGCTCCTGCCAGGAGGTTTTGATTAGAACAAACAAGTGATATGTAAGAGTCCCTGTTCCTCCTTGAGACCAAGCCAGGCCCAGCCTGAGCCTTGCACACCAATTGGATACAGCCATTCAACTTCTCCCAAAATTTGTCAAAATCCCTTTTGATGGCTTCTACTAATTCCCCTTTGGGTTCTCCACCACTCTTAGGGTTCAGCTTTATCCAGAAAAATAGCATGATCCTATGATCTACACCACTGAACTTTAGTGCAGGCTGAAGAGCTACCTGAGTTGTAAAGTCAGCTTGGCCAGCGCCTCCTGGTACTTCTCCATGGTGTTCACAGGATTGACAAATGTTGGGTGGTGCTTAACATGGTGCAGCCTCATGGTGTGGACATTGATGTGCAGCTCTAGGGCACACTAATCATAGGGCAGGTACAGGAAACTGTGCTTCTGCCGGGAGCCGAGAGACTTCAGAGCCTGCACCAATGTCCTGCTCACATTGCTCGCACTCCTGACAGCATGAGATGGTGTCCTTTCACCGCGCTTTAACCTTCACCCAGTTCCAACCTCCACACCAGCTTCTCTTGCTATTTTTTTTCATAGTTTATAGACTGCTGGGTGCATTCTTCAGTCTCACTCAATTCAATAAACATCATAAAAAATTTTTTTTAAAGGAATATCAACTGAAGATCCAGGAGCAAGCCACTTCACTGAGTAAGCGGGAGGTGTAAAGACAAATTAGACAAGTCCTGTTCCAGAGAGTCCACAATATAATTATGGAGGCCAGGGAGCAGACAACCCCCAAGTACCTGAAAATTCATCTGTCAAATTGCTATTCCCCCAAATAGCAAATAAACTAATGCAAGAGAAACTGGAGCATGTAAGTCTTTGATCCATGTTTAGTTGGGTGGATGGACAGTGTCTGTCCTGATCAAATGCCTCCCCTTCATTGAGTATGCAATAATACTTCAGATTTTGCCCTAGTTGGTGCTACGCAAATAGCCTTATTTCTCTCAAACTGGTGCTGAAAGAACACTGCTGCTAATTCTACGAATTCTACAGGTGCATCCTGTTGTTGCGACAGTGAACAGAATTTCTGCAGTTTGTAATTTTCATCATATTTTACCAGATGGGGCTCAGGGGTACCGTGGAAAGCCAGAATCCACCATGAATCAAAAATTGTTTCCTACTCACATGTCTAGTTCCCAAGGAACTATTTGGCTGTTGTGATTTGCCCTCCCCATAAAATACTGGAAGAAGAGGTTAGTTTGTATGGAGCATAAATTGAGCCCTCTGGCTCTAACAGTTACAAATTGACATTATTGAGCTGCTCATGATGGCCATTCCTGTTGAGAGATTGTCAAAAAGTCATATTCCTTTACCCTCTTTTTCTTTGAGAGCAGAATGTATTTCCTAGATGGATATCAGTAAAATCTCCCTCACCATTTCCACTGTGGCTCTAGTTTGGGATGATTAATTACCAGCGGTTGCCTGAAGCAAAAATTCTGGGGCTCTATCTGAGTTCAGCTGGCCATGAGACTTTGGAGTGGGTGTGAAAATGGCAGTGTCAATGTTTTGGTTTTGGTCTGGATTTCTATTTAGCTTTCTAAGTGGCTTCCCTGAATTCTTATCCACTGCTTCCACTTTAACCTTCTTGAAGAACAATGTAATTCCTGCCTTCTTACCTGAAAACTTAGAGTCTTAGGAATGTCCCTCATGCCTTTGAAATCAAGTCCAGATTCCACAGCCTGGCATTCAGATCGCTCATAATCTGTCCTATATTTCTTCAATATGAATTCTTTACTATTCTTTATACTGTCTTTTGGTACAAAAAAAAAAATCACCAACTGCTCTCTAATCCCCCAATATGGCCTCCTCTTTTCTGGGATCTCTCTTCCAAATCCCTAGATCCATATGTAACTTTCGTCTTTAAGATCCAGTTCAAATGCTGCCCCTAAAAGAAATCTCACTGTATCCCTTCATGCAGAAGTGCCCTCACTCCTGGAAGACTCAGGAATATCAATAATCATCACTAGCCCTGATAAACTTACTACATGGCAGGTACTGTGCTAAGCATTTCATGTGTGTTACCTCATTCACTTATCACAGTAGTGGGGTGAGGCTTGCTTACTATCACAATTTCCATTTTACAAATGAAGGCATTGAGTCTCCTTGTGGTTACGAAACGCCCATGCACAAAACTAATTCAGGGTGATTTCATGTCTAGACCCTTAGTTCTGTCTCCTTCCTGTAGACCACTCTTCTATCACATTCAGAGTATTTTCCAATTGAGAGCTGTCTGATAACTCCCTGGAGACACATTTGATTGTTCTAACTAGACTCTGCATGCTTTCAGAAGCAGGACATACCTCTAAGTCACCTTTTTCTTTCCAATGTCTCCTACAGTACCCTCGCACATAATACTCAATAAGTATCTATTGAATGAATAATTGCTTGGGAACCCTCTCCCCCTTAGAGCTCTGGTTTGGGGAGACAAGTTAATATATCAGCACTAACTGGTTTCCATCAGGTTTTCACTTTATGTAAAAAGGATTTGAGGTAATATCACTTGACTATGGTGTATCAGTCCATAATAATGCAATATCTTACAAAGGATCTTAGAAAAAATTAATTTGGTCAGTTGGAGGTATTGTTAATACCTCATCTGACCATAACTGATGAGACAGATATTTTGTCTGATTTTACGCAGTTTCAGATGGACAGTGTTTTTGACCATGAATCCACAGAACCAGGCACAATTAACCTGCTGATTAAGTTTCTTTCTTTAGGGAGCAGAGAGTGTTCTCAGGCACTCAGCTGGGTAGCCTGTCTTCTGAAGACGAGGGCCAAAGGCAGGGAGGAAGGGGGAGTATGACATTTTGCTTAGTTGGATTTTGAGCAATTTTATCCCCTCCATAAAAAAAAAAACAAAACACAATTCTTTCTAGCAACTTTTAATTTCAGAGTTTAAGAAAACAAAATAAAACAAAAATAAAAACAACAAAATGGGTTTTCTGGGTAATGAGGCCAAAAAATTATTTCATAATAGGCAACCTTTTTAATACGATACCTAGAAGATTCAAATAAAAGAAAGGGGCCTGTCTGAGAAACCTGAAGTGACATTAGCAAGTGGTTAAATTCTTGGAACCCAAATATCTGTCTCATCAGTCATGGTCAGATGGGGTATTAACAATACCTCGAATTGACCAAATTAATTTTTTCTAAGAAGTTCAAAACTTTTTGAGTAACCTCACTTTTTTTCCTCCCCAAACTACTGTGACTGTTTCTTGTTTGATAAAGAGATTGAGATCTGTTAAGACTAGGTTAATTTCATGCATAGAGGAGACAGACTAATTTCTAATCTTCTTACCTGCCTACTCCTTAAAACCTCATCTTTCCTATTATTATCCATATTTCCCAGTGTTGGTGACTCCTCTATTTTATACAAAGAATGGAATTTTTCATTTCCTGCTGGACTCATTTGTGGTGCTATTTATTAAGTACCTACTATGTGCTAGGCATGTCACATTGTCATTATAGTGAGAACAAAACAAACTCCTGGTCATTAACATTGTTCATGTTCTTGTGTGGTAGACAAACAATAAGCAAATAAACAGATGAAAGGTAATAGGTGTTACAAAGAGAAATAATGCTGGTAAGTAAAGCATGCCAGGAATGGGGATAGAGAGGATGCATTTTTTAGGAAGAGAAGTCAAGAAAAGCCCCTTTGAGGAGGTGACACTTGGCCAGAAAGTGTCAAGTGAGATACAGCCGTGTACTTCTGGGAGTGGAGGCAAACACACCTGCAGACAGAGCTGGATGTCCTAGGATCAGCCAACAGGCTGGTGTGAGTGGATGAGCCAGCGGACAGAGGCAAGATGTGCAGGCCAAATCATATAAGCAATCATAGACCAGGTTGGGAGTTTGGGATTTTATTCTGAGTTGATGGGAAGCCACAAGAAGGTTGTGCACAGAGGAGCAAGACAGTTTTCTACAGTTGTCTGTGTGAAATGAGGATGGTTTGGTCTGAGGTGGAAGTGGTGAGAAGTGCCACAGTGGGGGTCGATTTTAAAAGTAAAGAGCACAAAAAATCAAGTTTGACTCAGATCTTTGAATGCTCAGTGAAAGTGGACACCATTTTGAGAAGGAAAGTTGAGTCGAAGTTGCTTGAGAGTTGTGAGGGAAAGGTGGAATCAGGAGATATATTTTGGGCAGCTAATTGGCATCTAAGTGGACATATTATGTAGGTGATGGATAAAATCATTTGAGAATTTGTGCTCTGAAGGCGGTGGGGGCAGAGGGGCAGAGAATATAAAGCAGTAGCTGGAGAGAATTGTAGACTAGTGAGGTGTTTTTTTTTTTTTTTTTTTTTTTTTTAGTAGATTTTTAAGTGACTTTAGGTTTAGGTTTACAGAAAATTTGAGGAGCAGGTATAGAGATTTTCCTGATATTCTTTTCCCCTTAGAGTGCACAGCCTCCCCCAACCCCCCATCATCCCTGCCTGGAGTGGTACTTTGTTACAATTGATGAACCTACATTGACACATTATTATTGCCCAAAGTTCATAATTTATGTTAGTGTTTATTCTAGTGTTATACATTCTGTGCTTTTTGACAAATGTGTAATGTCATGCATCTACCATTATAATATACGGAATATTTTCACTGCCCTAAAAATCATCTGTGCTCCTCCTAGTCATTCCTCCCTCCTGAATTTCTGGGAAGTGTTTTTTTTAAAAAAAAGTTTATTGTGTTTGTTTTCTAAGAAGGGGGTTATTGTAGCAGGGGGGTATGCTGTTGAAAATGCTGGGAAGAAAGAGAGAGAGAGAGAGACAGAGAGAGAGAGAGAAGGAGAGAATTGCAGCAAAAAGTTTTTGAGTAAGACAAAGTGTCTGATGCACAGACAAAGGAACACTCTAGTGGGTGGAAGATAGTGAATAATGGGTCAGACGCAGGTCTGCCAGTAATTGTAATGGTTGGAGGCGAGATGAATTTCTTCTGATAGCTTAATTTTCTCAGTGAAATGCGAAGCAACATTGTCACCCGAAAGAGAGGGAAATACAAGGTGTTAGAAGAGAGTTTTGATTCATTTTTTTTAAGCAACTACTATATGACAGTCACCAATTCTGGACTTAGGGAAACAGCAGTGAACAAAATCATGTCCCTACTTCCATGTGCTTCTAGTGTATTTGTATAGTGTATGTGTGTGTGTATGTATGTATATATTATATATAAATTTATTTATAAATATATTTATATTTAAATATATATTGTATGTATTTTATATATTTATATATATATTTCTAGTATATTTGACAAGATGTGAGAGGTGAGAGTAGGTATTAGACAGTTTTGCTGTGCCAAAGTTTCAATGGCTTATAACAAAAAAGGTTAATTCTCAATCATACTGTAGGTCATCTACAGCTCTGCCATAGATTGTGGTTCTGCTCCAGGTGAGCAGACTAAAACTCTGGTGAGTCTGTCATCTTCATTCTTGGATTTTAGCTAGAACATCAGCCCATTTGATATGTACCAGTCTTGTGATGCAAGAAATTATGCAAGTGAGCTTGCAAAAACATGCTATAGTTCTTAGACATTGTTTAATGCAATACATCACATTTGATTGGCCAAAGCAAGTCATCTAGGCCAACTTGACACTAATGGGATGGTGAGGCAAACTCCTACAGGAGGCTTTGCAACTCACAAGGAAGAGGACAGGCCAGTAGAGATGTAGTATCCTCCAAAAAGGGGAGAATATGCTAACTGTTTGGGCACAGCTTTACTTACTTTGATCACTTACAGTCTATACACTCAGCCCACATTTTTTCTCCTGTTTCAAAGTGATGACTACCTCTGAGAGATTTACCTAGATATCCCATAAATCTCTCAAACTCAACGTTTCACAAATTGAACTCATTCTTTTCCAAATCGTTCTGGATTCCCCATCTCCTTCAAAGACATTTCAGCCATCCTGTCATCCACATTAGAAGTTAGCCTCTTCCTGTGCCCTTCATTGCCTCCTTGAATTCCTCCACATTCATTTGGTGGTTGAGTTCTTCAGATTTATAGCTCTTTCATGTTTATCATCTACTTTTTCAACTTAATGGATTTATTTCAGGGTTTCCTTACCCTGAACTCCAGACTTACCCTCCACCATCAATGTCACCACCTAAAATATGAAGTTGATTATATGACTATATTTCATGGACGATAAATTCCAAAATTGTGAGCATGGTCTACAAGGGAATTTATATGCTAGCCTCATTTCTTGATACATTCTTCTGAGCAACTATCTAGGCCATCCAGCTGCTCCCCAAGTTCTCTTAGTATGTCAGACTATTTTGTACCTTCCTGTTTTTGCTCATCTTCACTCTTCTTGGGAAGTCCCTCTACCGATTCATCTTTCTCCTTTGTAAAATCTTTCTGATCTTCAGTCCAGGTAGGGCTGACCATTGTCTTCTTTGCCAGTTGTGGATTTATTATTTACAAAACACTTGGCATTAATTTGTTCATATGTCTGTCTCCCCTGATTTGGGGCTTCATTTATACCACCTTCCCCTAGCTTTATCTTTTTGATGTGGAGCCCCATCAGCTAGAGCACACAGCCAACCTGACTTACTCCTCTCCGTGAAGGAGTCCTGACCTGCCTGATTGCCAGGTGACACCCACTGTTTTTCCACTACTTGGAGCTGATCTATTGAAATTTAAAAGCACTAAGGATTCACTCTTATTTTTTTCTATTACCATTCCCTGGGGCAGAATTCTTAGGAACTGGGTCTACTCTGCCAAAATTTTGAGAAACTGGTCATCTTACCCCCCACCCAGCTTTACTGAGGTATAATTGACATATACATTCTATAAATAATGCATATAATATGTTGATTTGATGTACTTACATATTGTGAACAATTACGAGTGTAATTGCAAACACGTCCATCATGTCACATACTATGATTTCTTTTTTTTCGGTAGAGAGAACATCTAAAATCTACTCATTTAGCAACTTTCAAGTACATCACATGGTATTATTATCTATAATCACCATGCTGTGCACTAGATCCCCGGAACTTATTCATCTTGTAACTGGAAGTTTGTACTCTTTGACCAACATCTCCTCATTTCCCCTACTCTCCAGTTCTTGGTAACCGCCACTCTGCTATTTCTATGAGATCAGCTTTTTTAGTTTCCACATATAAATGAGATCGAGCAGTATTTGCCTTACCGTAATAACCTCAAGGTTCATCGTGTCACAAATGGCAGGATGGGAAGCCAGCCATCTTGGAAAATGGGTCTAGTCTACATACTTGAACTTCTCCTACAGGGGCCCTGGGGAGTCCAAGGACTGATTGCCAAGTCAAATCTAGATCTGGGGATAAATTTAAGGATGTTCTCCAATCCATTTGTCAATAATACCACTGACATTCTGATACCTATAAGTCCCTTTGCTTTTTTCTTTTAATTATTATTGGTGAACCCAGGAGGGAAATAAATAATTACCTCCAGACTAGATTGCCTACAATTTCAAATCCCCTTCTAGACCAAATATACTTGCAATACTATTCATCTTTGATTCCTAAATACCTAGCATAGGTCCTGGCATGTAAGAAAAGGTCAGTGAATATTTATTAAGTACATTTTCCTGAAGGATAATATATATACAGTAAAATGCATAAATGTTAAAGGTAAAGTCTATTGCATTTTTAAAAAAGATTTTATTTATTTATTTTTGCATGGAGCTGGGGTGCAGGTCAGAGGTGTGGGGAGGTGAGAAGAGTCACCAGAGACAAAGTGGAGAACAGAACAGGCAGGTTTACTGAAATACACTGCTGAGGGGAGCAGTGGGTTAGCTCTCTGGCTGGGCATCAAACTCAGGCCATTGCAGTAGTAGTGCTAAAACTTAACCAAGTCTATTGAATTTTAACTCAAATATGCACCTTTGTAACCACTATCCCATTCAAGTTACAGACTATTGCTATCCTAGAAAATTTTCTCTTGCTTCTTCCAATCAATATCCCCTTTTTGCCAGAGATTACCATTTTTCTGATTTTTATTACCATAAACTAGTTTTTTTTTACTTCATATAATTGGAATCATATGGTGTTTATTTTCCAATTTGCATTTTCATATAATACAATGTTTTTGAGATTTAGTCAGGTCACTCCACCTATTACTATTTTTTTCTCTTTTTCTGCTTTTGTATGGTATTCCATCTGAATATACCAAAATTGTATGACTTATTTATCCATCCACTGTTTATAGACATTTGGGTTATTTCCAGTTTTGACTATTCCAAATAGATCTGCTGTGAATATTCTCGTACAGTTATTTTTGTATACACATATTTAATTCTCTTGCATATGCAAGGAGGAGTCGAATTCCTGGGTTGTATGGTAGCTCTATGCAGACTGTATAAAACTGACAAACTCCTCACCAACACTTGCTACTCTCTTGTCTTTTTAATGTTAGGTATTCTGGATATGTAGCAATATCTCATGGTGGTTTGAATTTGCATTTTCCTAATGGAATAAAAATGACGATCTATTTGCATATTTATAGGCTATTTCCTATCTTTGTCAGGAGGTTTTCGACTTTGGCTGATTCTTAGAGTTACCTGGGCCTGCACCTGAGGTTTCAGACTCAATAAGTGTGAGACAGAGTTGGGTCATTAGCAGGTTTTGTAAAATTTCCACCTAACGTTTAATTATAGCTTGTGGTAAGAAGCATGTATTTACATATTTTTAAAAATTGGGTGTTTTTCTTTTGAAAATTCACTACTAGGAATTCTTCATATGTTGTGACTCCTTTATATGTAAGTGAACCTTTTGTCAGATAGATCTATTGCAAATATTTTTCCCATTCTGTAGTTTGACCTTTCACTTTCTTAGTGGCTGCTGAATAAATGGAAACTTTTTTTTTAATCAACAGGGAATGATTATTTAATAAGGCAGTAAAAAAATATCATTTGGAAAGTGAAAAAATCTTCTTAGAAAGAGAAGAATTACTTGTTAATTTACCTGTTTTGGAAAAAATGGATTTTCTATGCCTGATTTTCTTAAAGTAGAAAGTATCACTAGATGGGGTTTATGGGTAGTGTAAACTTTGCTACAGGCTAGATATGGTGGGGAAATGAGAGATTATTGCTACAGATCAGTGGTTTGCAGCACTGGCTGATTCTCAGAATTACCTGGGAACCTTAAAGGCCCTGCACCTCGAGTTTCAGACTTAATCAGCATGGGAAGTGACTTGGGCATCAGCAAATTTCACAAAATTTCCAGATAATTTTCCATTGTAGTCTGGGTTGAGAAGCATGGCTTAAGTGGTTACTAAGATTTGAGGTTAAGAGTCTGGAAGTAGGGTAGGAAAACAGTATGATTTTTCAGAGAAATAGTAGGAGTTTATGCATAAATCCTCTCAAAGATAGAGTGTCTTAAGGAACGTTTAGTTTCCTTTAACAGAAATCCACTCAGGTAAAACAAAAGCGGGCAGAAAAAGAGGTTAAGGGCCTCCCTGGTGGCGCAAGGGGTTAAGCACAGCACTGTGAAGCTAGCTACAGCCTCTGCAACATGAGTTTGATCCCTGGAGGGCCAATGCTCTAACCCACACCCCCCGCCCCCCCCCCCCCCCCCCGCACCTCTGGCCTGTACGCCAATTCTGGTATGCATAAATAAATAAATCTTTAAAAAAAAAAAGAGGTTAGGGCCTCCCCTGGTGGCACAGCGGTTGAGAGCTGGGTTGCAAAGCTGTCCGCAGCCTCTGCAGCGCTGGTTCCATTCCTGGCCACCGGGGGAGGGTCCCACATGGCGCGCAAACCTCTCCTGCTTCCCGCTGCTCCCCTCAGCAGTGTACTTCAGGGTCCTTCTGCCTGCTCTGCTCCCTGCTCTGGCTCTGGTGAATTCTCTCACCCTCCCGCGCTTCTGACTGTACCCAGTGCATGTATAAACAAAACAAACAAATGAATAAATAAATAAATCTTAAAAAAAAAAAAGAGGTTAAGCATTTGTGGAAGGATCTAGGGGGTATATATCATAGCATCTAAGGAGAGTAGAACTAGTATGTCTCAAGAAATCATCATCTAGGGCCTCCCCTGGTGGTGCAGCGGTTGAGCGCCATGCTGTGTGCAGCTGTCTGCAGCCTCTGCAGCATCGGTTCAATCCCAGCCCACCTGCGAGGGTCCCAAATGGTGCGGCAGACCTCTCCTGTCTTTCCCACTGCTTCCCTCAGCAGTGTATTTCGTCAGTCTGCCTGTTCTGTTCCCTGCTCTGTCTCTGGTGAATCCTCACACCCTCCCACGAATCTGGCCTGTACCCCAGTTCTTGTATAAATAAATAAATAAATATTTTTTAAAAATTAAAAAAAAAAAAAAGAAATCATCGTCTAAGGCAGCTTTGGTGGTTTTTATCCACTTAATGAACCAGCCTTAGATGAAGACCCATGACTCTCAGTCTTCTTATCCATCAATCCACATCCTCCAGAGTGCATTCTAACTGGCCAGAAGTGATGAGTGAATTGAATTTCCCAGAGGTTAAGTGTTCACCTGGTCTAGTCAACTGTGTCAGAATGCCACAGATACATAATCATTATCACTACAGGAACCCACTTCTCTCTCTGTGTTTCAGGGGGGAGGCAGGAGGGAAGAGTTCTCAAAGCTAGTGAGTGTGGGCTGAGTAGGCACCCAACAAAGAATAGGCTAATTCAGAAATATAAAAAAGAAGGATATGGTGCTCGCTTCGGCAGCACATATACTAAAAAAAGAAGGATATGTTAGAATATGTGGCATTATCAAGAACTTTTTTTTTAAAGATTTATTTATGCATACCAGCACTGGGGCACAGACCAGAGGTGTGAGGGGTGAGAGGATTCACCAGAGACAGAGTAAGGAACAGAACAGGCAGATTGACTAAGGGGAGCAGTGGGCAGGAGAGACAGGAGAGGTCTGCTGTGTCATGTGGGTATCTCCCTGGCTGGGGATAGAACTCATGCTGCAGGGCTGTGGATAGCTTCATAGGTTGCATCTTAACCCCTTGTGCCACCAGGGAGGCCCCTTATCAACAACCTTTCAATTCTCCATTCATCCATTTTGTTATCTCAACTTGGCTTTCCCTTCTGTCCTTAGCCACAGTCCTTTAGATTGTCTTTCTTGCAGCCCATTATTTTGAACAAAGAAAATTTAAACTGACTCAACATTTATTTTTTATTTTTTTTTAAAGATTTATTTATCTATTTATACAAGCACTGGGTATAGTCAAATGCAGGGGAGGGTGAGAGAATTCACCAGAGCCAGAGTGGGGAGCAGAACAGGAAGAATGATGAAATACACTGCTGAGGGGAGCAGCGGGCATGGCAGGAGAGGTCTGCGCGCCACGTGGGACCCTCGCCTGCCAGCCGGGGATCAAATCGTCGGTGCAGAGGCTGCGGGCAGCTTTGCAGCCCAGCGCTAAACCTCTGCGCCACCAGGGAGGCCCAGACTCAACATTTATAACAAAAAAAGGAAAAAAAACACAGCTGAGGATTAAAACTCCTGCAAAGTAATATATTCATACATACATATTGAAAACCTACTATCATGATTTGGCTATTTCCTATTTTGTATTATTTGTTCCCCTATTCATTTACATGTACTTTGCGGGGGGTCCTTGCTGCCCCTGCCAGATAAGACACTGGCAAGCAGCTAAGAAAAAGGGCCTCACACCATGGGGCTGAAGATTCCTTGTGCCTCACACCATGGGGCTGAAGAATAAACATCCTTTTGTTTTTTGTTCTTGGTCATATAAGAAAAAACTTCTCAGAAAGTACATTGGGCAATAAATCATACATATAGAATACTGTAAGTAGATGGCACAAAAAAATACCTGCTTGAAAATTAAACACTGTAAATTGGTCTGCCTGATAATGGGAAAGAAATTGTTATACATGAACATGCCTGACAAGCAACCCAGGACAACCATTATAGTAAGTCCTTCTTTTGCTTTTTTTAGAAGTTTCTTAGGAAAGTTTTTAAATGAAGTTAACTGTGTTTAGAAGTTTTTAGGTAGAAAACTCTGTTAGCTGACAACCAGAAAGCAGCTGGTCTCTGGCTGAAGGCCATAGAATAGAAGAGTCTTTTGATGCTTAGTCTTTAGCTGATAGGAGTGTACTGACAGCTATCAACTGTGTTAGGTAATTGTCTAGCTGCAATAATGAGTTTTAGTGTAAGGCTTAGTTTTTTTGCTATTAACCTTGAAGGCTGCCTTCTTGGTGAGAGCACATAGCAGCCAAAAGTCTATGGAAAAAGAATGCACTGATTGCTTCTGCTTTGCTTCCATATGATGACGTAATCTCACTACTTGCCTTAGTGTATAAATAAAGACCCCCTGAAACCCTCAGGAGGAGATACTAACACAAGGCATTTTGTGTGTCTGCCTCACTCCTCAATTGCGCCGATGCCGTCCCATCCTTCAGGAACCCTGACACCCAGTTTGCTGAGGCTGGTCTTTGGCAAGTGGCGCCTGAACAAGGACCTGACAGGTAAGTAATTTTTTGTACTGAGAATTTTGGAGATTTCAGGGTACAGCTAGGATCTGCTCAAAGGTACTGGGACCCCTCCATAGAGATAGACGGAGTGAGAGGAGCAGTAATTCAGAACTAATAAGACAAGTGGGTGTCTTATTTTGAGAAGTTATGTGCCATAAAGAGTTTAAGGAAATGAGGCTTTTTATAGATATTATTAAACACATGCTTGTTAAAAGAGGAATAAAAACCTCACATGTACAATTGGCTAATTTCCTAAATTTTGTTGAAATGTGTTGTCCCTGGTTTCCCAGGGAAGGGAGTTTGGATGAAAAAACATGGAGCAAGGTGGTGACTGCCTCTGGTCTCAGCAAGCAGCTGCCTGGACTTTTTCTCCAGTGTTGAGATCACTGGCCAGTCTCTATTGCCTTCCTGCTGTGGGGGACTGAACTCTTCTATTATCCACCTTAAAAAACTATTTTGGTTCATTCTAGGAAAAAAGTTCTATTTCCCTGTGTTTTTCTGATTTTAAAGTCTAGATTGTCTAAGGTAAAAACTGCTGAGTTACTTTGGACTTGCTAACAAGCTATCCAGAATGCTTACTGGTGAAATAAAAGCTTTTAAATTTACTTATTAGACCTGTAAAAGGTTAAGTTTCTTGTTAAAACTAACTAAACTGGTAAAATATAAAGTGGTAATACAGACATTTTTGAGCTAAATACTAAGCCTCAGGTTTTTATAAAAGCCTAAAAACAAGCAGACTGACTGAAATTTACCTCTTCTCCTGTTCTCAAGATAACAGTGTTCTTCTTTGTTTTAAAATATGCTCATTCTCAATGAGATAAAGTGCTGACAACCTAAAGCCAAAGAATCATTTCTTTAAAATATAAACTCAAAAAATATTTTCTTATCTAAAAAAGTTAGTAAAAACTGCCGTGAGTGTTGTGGTCTCGAGCCCAAGGTCTTTGGTAATAATTAAGATTAGACACTTATTCTCAGTACAGATTTTAGCTTTTAACTCATTACAAACCTCAGTATCTTCACACATATTGGTAAAATAACTATCTGTTAAAATATATACACATGGCCAAAATTTTAAATGTATATCAAGAGATCTCTTTGTCTGTTTGTGTCTGTTTTTGTTTTTTACCTCTAGAGGACTAATTATAAATGGCGCCTATATAAGTTCTTATAAAAACAAATTTTGAGATCATGATCCAAAATTTTTAATAAACAAGAACTAGTTCAAATTTTATGATATCATTCAAAGCATATATGCCTTAAGGTTATAATGTTAAATATTAATAATCTACTATATAATAATTTACTTATATATGTAAATTTTTTTGTCATATTAACTTTACCAAGAGGAACCAAGCCATACTGTTTTTAAGTCAATTTTAAAAACTGCAATGTTTAAAGTAGCATTTTGGGGTGGCAAACACACAAAGCACCTCCTGTGTTCTGGACTACTGAAAGGAAACCACCATCATGATTTGTTGAAAGTTTTAGTGGTGTCTGAAGAAAAGAGGGAGAGCAATTGATGACTGATAGTAAGTAAAATAAGAAGGAAAGGGAGAGTAGTTTTGTCTTAAAATTAAAATGTCTGGTTGTGCCAGAATGTGGAAGAATAGAGAAAAAGCTAAAATTGAGGGTATGTAGTAAGTTGTAGAAGGTTTGAGGGGAAGTGAATTTTATTTACCTTGGTTTATAAAACCTGCAAATAATGGGTTTGAAGAGAAACAATGATATGTGTTGGAAATTTGACTGTATTGCATTATTTGATCAATTTATTCATATGATGGAAAAAAGACTAATTAATACTGCAGCCTGCTTTCATGCAACCACACAGGCCATTTCAGTAAAAATTACCCTCAGGAATCAGAAATTGCTTCAAGAGAAACTAATTCTCCTAATGCTGCAGCTCCTCCTAAAACCTTATGTTCCCAGCTTTAAAAAAATTAAGTTATGTACATATCTCTGTAGACACCTTTTCTCATTCAATTATGGCTACAGCTTGGATGGGAAAAGCCTTTAAAGACGTGTCTCAACATTTAATGTTTTGCTTTACTTATACAGAAAAGCCTAAGGCTATTAAGACAGATAATGTACCTGCTTACACCTGCTCTGCCTTCAAAAAATTTTTTAATTCATTTAATTTTTGGGAAAGGCTATGCTTGTATTTTTCTACAGGACACTGATTCACCCATCTGCATCCCCATAGACTAATCCAATGCTTTGGTTTCTCCTTTCGCCGATTGTGTCTTGAGGAGTCACAGACCAGTCCGACTTCATCACCAACTTCTGCCACGCTGTGCAACAACCCACCTCCCTCTGCTCCCTTATGTGAAACCTTGCTTTTTGATTTAAATAGTGCTTGGGATCATGTAGACAAATTGTTTATCAACCTCCTTATTTTATACTGCCTGTAGATCTAGAGAAATATTGGTATAATAATTTTGGTATTTATGCTCTTAGATAAAAAATTTAAGATTCGCTTAAATGTTCTAGAAGAGACACTTTTGTATATTGGTAATCAAATTCAGCATATCAAAACTCGCTTGACCACTACATGTCACTCTGATTACAAATGGATTTGTGTTACTCCACTTGTTTATAATTCTTCCTCTGTTTCATGAAATAATGTTAAAAATCATCTGCTAGGAGTTTGGAATAATACAAATACTTCCTTAGATCTTACTAATCTTCAAAATGATATTAAAGCAATTAGTTTAGCTTATGTATCCTCTTTAACTCCTGCCGAGATGGCTGATTCCTTCTTGGCCTCCTTACAACATTATACCACTTAGGCCGCCTGGTTCCCATCATTTATTGCTATAGGTATTATTTTGCTTGTCACCATGATTATTTTGTTTCTTTTCCCATTGTTTACCAAATTACTTTTTTGTGCCATCAACCAAACACGTATTGAATTAAAAACTATACAGATGTTGGCCAAAAACAAAAAAAGGGGGGAATTGTGGGGGTCCTTGCTGTCCCAGCCAGATAAGACACTGGCAAGCAGCTATTGTCTTCAGCAATACTCCTTCCTCACTCCAGGCCATCTGTGTGAAATGTAAAGCCTTATACTTTTGTTGAAGGAAAGAGAGATCCATATATATAACCTACTTAAGAACTACACTGTACATAGGAAGTTCATAAGAGGGGAATGGGTGGTTATTACATCCCTATTAATAGAAAAGTGGAGTTCAATCTGGAGTCAATTTCTGAAGTGGTTTATAGTTTCTATTCTTATATTTAAAAACTTTCAGAATAATTTTTTAGCATTTCCTCATATACAACATACAGTTTTTAAACTGCTTTTTGCTCTCCTCTGAGGATGTATTTTTTTATATAGGTATTAAAAAGACAATAATAAATTTAGAGATCTAATTGACTTTATTATATGATTCATGAATTGATCAACATTCTTTCTAGTTCCTGCAAGGGATTATACAAAATGGCATTTATAGACAGAAAGAGACAATGTATTTAGCAAAAGAAGAGATTATTTCAAGTAAAGCAACCTTCCTCTGGGGGAAAGAAGTAGCTTTGTCTTATGTAGATTACATCTCTGGTGTTCTTTGGGAAACTCCAAATTGATTGGTTTAGGATATACTGTTGGCAGAGGTTGAAACTGCAGTGAAATTAAGTATTAAGTTTTGGTAGGGGTCTACCTGTCATTTGATCTTTGCTGTCATATTGTTATGCTATGCTTTTTATTTTGTAACTTTTCAAATATTTTACTGTGGATTTTTGTTTGGTTTTTTGTAGTCGTGTCTCTGTGTTGACATGAAAAGTTTGTAGTTTCATTCTGAGTGACAGTAATGATTATAATATTACATAATGTCATTAATCATTTTTTTTTAGATGGCTTCTTGACTCCCTATTGTGTCTCCTTTCCCCTCTTTCCTCCTTTTATTAATCATTAGGTTTTAGTGGTTAATATGTTCTTTTGTACTAAGATACACATTTAAATTTCTATTTATTAGCTTGAAATATTTTATGCCCAATTATACATATGAAAAATCATATTTATACAAAGTCCATTCGTCTTTCCTCCAAACTTCTGTTTGCATCATTTTTAATTGTTGTACTTTATAACATTTTCGTTTTCTGGAGCCCTAATCTCTTTATCTGTTGTTCCCCTAGTTGTGCACTTGATCCAAAGCTTGTGGTCAATACTTCTGCAGAGCGTCCCTATTCATCCTGTCCATGGTGATTTATTATCAGTTCTTTGCACATAGATGAATGGTATTGAATGAATAAAAACAAAGGATTAGGGGGGATTCTCCTTATCTTTCCTACCAGAAAGGAGTTGGCTCCCCAAAAAAGTATCCTTCCACGGGTTCTCCTTCACACCACGTTCTCCAAACATGCAGAAATTTCACAAACTTGAGCCGCTGCGACACCTTCTGGTGGAAGCGGAAGGGCGCTGCAGTGCGATCCTCCTACCGGCAGAGGGCGCTGCGGCCAGAAGCCCACAGAGCAGGCTCAGGCTTCCCCGCTCTCTCGGCCGCACGCGCGTCTGACCCTGCGCCGGCGCGCGCCCTGCGGCCTCAGCGTAAGGGTTGGCGCCGGCTGCGGGTCTGGCCCTCGCGGCTACTCCGAGCGCGCCCAGCCCGCCGTCTCCGCGGCGCCTCGGCCCGGGAGCGCCGCCGCGGCCCATGGGGAGAGTCGGCCGGGCGGGCCGGGTAAGTGGCGGCGGAAGCGGTCGGCCTGGCGGGGGAACGGGGCGAAGCGCCCCCGGGGGCGGCGCTAGACGCGAGGCCGCGGCTTTAGGCCGCGTCGCGAGGGGCAGGAGGTCCCGGACCGACCCCCTCGAGTCGCCGGTGCCCGCATCTCCGGGCGGCCCCTGACCCGGCGCCGCGCCGGAGCTTTCGGGTTTCCTTTATTGGCTTGGGATCATCAGCTCCTCGGAGTCGTCCCCTCTTCTCCCGGATCCCCCTTTTCCCGTGTGTTCCGTCTCTTGCTCCCGAGAATGTGTTTCTCCTTCCCTGGGATGGCCTTGGTTTGAAAAAGTTGCTCGGTCTCGAGAGTCCGAGCTCCAGGCCTGCGTCACCTGTGGCCCAGCCCGCTCGCCCCCCTCGGTGCCTGTGAGTAGAGGGAAGAAGCCGCAGAGCCGGGACTGCAGAGGTTGACATTTGTCAGAGATCCTGGGGTTTACCTGCATAGGTGAAGGAAGACCTGACTTTGGCCCTTGCTCTTTTAAAGCGCTGTTTTGGCCCCGATGTCCAAACCCCAAACGTTTCTTTTGTCTGTTGTCCAGACCGGATGTGTTGAACAGTGGATGCGAGAGAAATAAGATTCAGTGCCTACTCTCAAGGGGCTTGGCCTCCAGGGAAACAAGCATGAAAACCTGCATCTGAGTTGACCCAAGAGGATGGGGAGGGAGGGGGTGTCCAGAAAGACTTCCACGAGGGGTGATGCTTCCAAGTGAGTCTTGGAGGTCTTGAGGAGCCAAGTGGGAAAAAGGTACCCTGCAGAGGAGTTGAGTGGATGAAAGTAGCAGAGGTGAAGCGTCGAAGTACGTTCTGGAAACTACATAAAGCGGAGAGAGTTTGGAGGGGTGGTCTGGTCACATCCAGTATGTTTTCTGAAAGTTGGGGAAGGAGAGCCCTTGAAGGTATTTAGTGTTAGAGTTATATGGGTGGAAAGTAGAATATTCTAGCGAAGGGCAAGATTCAGGTAGAAAATAACTGGAGAGAGTTGTATGCATTCCCAAATGTAATTTTATTTAAAATGGATTTCTTTTTACCTGACTTGTTTTAAATAGTGTTCAGGGAACAGATGCTCCAGGCTAGTCGCCCTTTAAGTCTTTCTTAGTAGTGAACAGTGAAGACTGTTCTGTCCACACCTAAATTAGGGACTTGGTTTGCAATGCACTGTCCAACCTGTGGTATTTTGGTAATAGTAGAGCCTGTAAGAATGGTGGAAATATTAAATTGTTACTAAACTCCACCTCCTAGGTGGAAGTCTAGGAAAAATTTTTATTTAATTATTTTAAATGTCAAATATGATGAGGCTGATGCTTTTTATTTATATTTTTTGTGGCCATGGAAATGCACTATCCTTTGTAATTCCCTTCTTCTGTATTTTTACACTTGGTGTGTTCTTTAGGCTTCATTTGTGCTTTATGATACATGAAATCTATTTAGTGATTTCTTAAAAGTCTTTTCTTACCGAGCCTGCTGCTACTTGAGATGCTCAGAACTCAGACCTTCACTTACATATAAAATCCTACTTACAATAAGGTACGTCCTTAGAAAACAGATCTGCAGATCTTATTGTTTCATAATAGTGTAGTTTAAGTAAGTAGGTACATTAATATTTTCCATCCACTCACTGATACATTTAGAAAATGTAAAGCACTTGTTCTGAGCCTGGTGTTCAGCTTGGTGTTCATACAAAGATGAAGACAACAGAACAACTGTTGTCTTTAAGGGGCTTATGATAGAGTAAGAGACAGATGTGCCAATCTAGTATGCAACATAAATGTAAAAGTTGCTCAGATCCAAGTATTTCAGGAAAGCACATTGAGGCTATCTGGTTTTATGTGGGAGTAGTAGTTACCAAAATCTTCGAAGATACACTTGAAAGATGAGTAGGTGGCATGCTTCTGGGAGACTTCTTCCATGTTCTTTTTCTGCCAGTTGCACATGTTTTTAAAAACTACTTCTTCAGTTTAAGGGGAATCTTGAAAAGCCACCTTCTTTCTGGTAGAACCACAGTTGTTGTGTTTCCTTAAGAGTAAGTTGGGTGAATATGAAAGATGTGCTGGTCGCAGGATGATAGTAACATTAAAAGAAGTAATAGTAAACAGTTACTTTAAAGAAGTTGTAAAAATCGGTTGTTTTTGTTTTGATCCTGGCTTTTTATGGCTCGTCCAAATGTTAGAAAGTGCTAGTTTTCCTGGCACCAACTTCATGAAATAAATGTGTTATGTCATCTAAGTAACATCTAGCATTAATTAGGTTAAGGAGTGTCCTGGGTCCTGATAGAGTCTTGTCAATGTACTTGGCTGCATTTCATTTATGGCATATTCATAAATGCTTAAAACCATTAAAAACATGCACATCTTTTGAGGAACAGATGTGATGATGCTTTGTAAATATAATTATATAGAGGAAGGCAGGAATGGAATGGGATTAAGTTTGCTGCCCCCCCCCCCCCCCCCCCAGACAGGAGAGGTCACTTGAATTGGTAGGAGAGCATGCTTCCTTGTCCCAGATCCTGTCTCTTGTTTTGGCTGGTGAATTCACTGATACTTGTAATGTTATGATAATTATTGAAAAGCACACCATACTTAATGTAGCTAGATGGCGAATATGCTGTTGCTGTGATTAATCCTATTTTGTAAATTTGAAGTTCAATAAAAATGAGAAAAACAAAAGCTCTTTGACATTGTGATGTTCAGAATGGATTTTTTAAACTATGTGTGGTCAAAAAATTAGCAGATGCTACTGGTAAGATGATATCAGTGTCTAATATTTAAAGTGTGTTTTTGAGGGTTTGAGAACAAGCCAGGGAACTTTAAATGAACATAAGATTTTGCCCATTATGCTTTCCAAAGCTTGCAGAGCAAAGTAAATCAATTGCAATGCAATGAAATTGAAATTGAATCTGAGGAAAGTGTGATTTTCTAATACTTTTTTAATTCAGCGGTGAAATCTTTGTTAAGTATTGGATTCTCAGGTGGTAGAACTCTTATTAGAACACTCAAAGTATGGTTTGGGAAAATATTTCTGTCAATTTACTCTTCCAGGCAGGGAGATGTAGTCGTGTTAATTAAACAGTAGCTTTTTATCTCATTCCCCCACCCACCCATGCTGCTTCTCCCCTGCTTTTCACTTAGGTTTTTGATTGTGGTAAGATAATTTGCTATTTCAACCTTTTTAAAATGTATACCACATTTACACAGTGCCACCATCACCACCACCCCTCTGCAGAACCTTTTACCTGCTCTTTAGCATCGTAGTGGAAACTTGAACACTGCTTAGTTTCACTGCTCATTCATGTGCAGTGAATGCGTAGACTTTACTGTTAATCTTTCAACACATGTTTGTTAAATGCCTATTCTATTCCAGAAAATGGAAATGAGTAAACTCTCTTATTTTCCTCTTCATAATTTAGTGGGTGTTTGGTTATCCTGTTGGCTGATATATGTGTAAATAATTTCTTTGATCAATTTCTCAGGTTTCTTATGAAGAAATATTTGGAGAGGTAAAGTGGAGTTTGGTTTGAGTTGCAAACAAATTTTGATAATTTATGTGTGTGATTTCCCACAGTTTCCTTTTATGTGTGTTTTCCACAGTCATGTTAGTCTTCCCTTTACTTAACAAGAATAAAGACAGAGCAAATGGATCCCAAGTTTACTGGGCTTTGATTTGGTAACTAATTGAATGACGATTACATTAAATTAGATGAAGGATTTGGTCATTTGTGATGTAATTTTGGGTATATAGTATCATGTCTTTGCTGTTGCTGTTTGAATTTTTCAGATTAAATTTAAAACTTGGGGATCTGTAAATTGGTAAGACTGACAAATTATAAATCTTGGGTAGACTGGGAGAATTGTGCCTCTGAAACTTTTTGGGAAGTGCTGTTCCTTCTGGCCAGTCATTTTTAACCAGAAATTTCTGTAAAGATGAGTTGAGAAGGGTTTACTAATAGAATATTAACTGTGTGTTAGGCCTGACTTTCCATTCATCTCTGGGTCAAACACAGACCTTGTCTGGGGATAGTGCAGTGAGCTCACCAAACTAGATCTAGGTTTTCATGGAGTTTACAACAGAGTAATTTAAAATAGGTTCTGAAGTGGACTCCAGGAGGATTCCCTATAAAACGTGAAGACATGGTTGTATTTCAGCCATACTTAGTTAAGAAATCAAGTTCATTACTTCTTGATTAACCCTCAGTGGCTGAAGCCACTGTGACAAGACAGTGCCAAGTTCCTGAATAAAGCATGCACTTTGTCTGGCACTGAAGGGAATGGCTGTATCCCTGTTGGATGTACAGTGTGCTCTAGGAAACGCTTTGTCCATGTAGGTGTCAACTGAGAGGGTGAATTTTCACAGCCCTAATGAAGATGTCAACTTATAGACATTCCTCAGTGTTCAGGTGATTTATTAGAGCACTCAGCCACCAGTAGGACCCTGGCTCTGCTTTGCTCATCCTGCTTCTGTGCACTCCTTGGGGCCCTTTCATTCAGAAACCAAATCTGAAAACTTTCAGGGCAAATGTTAAGGAATGGAAAAAACTATGAAAAACTTACCTACAGTAGGGCATGGGCTTCCAGATAAGTACTCTGCTTAAAACCAAGACAGTTATTCTCTGGGAAGAAAGTTGGTATCCCCCCCTGTCACCTCACGCAAGTTCAGCCAAGATGTTGCAATAGCAGGGTCTTAAAATACTGGTCAGACACAGAAACATCAATTCCAAAGAGCACCTGCACCCCTATGTTTATAGCAGCACTATTTACAATAGCTAAGCTTTGGAAACAATCCAAATGCCCAAAAATAGATGACTGGATCAAGAAGATGTGGTACATATACACCATGGAATATTACTCAGCATTCAAAAAAGATAATCACATGCAATTTGCAGCAACATGGATGGCACTGGAAGGGATCATGCTCAGCGAAATAAGCCAGAAAGAAAAAGAAAAATACCGGATGGTCTCACTCATAGCAGGAATCTAGAAAACTTAAATAAGGGACCAGGAAAATGAATAACTATAAGAAAGTGAAAATCAAAATCAACAAAAAACTATGAACCAGAGACACTCTAAGGGGTGTGGGGGGCGGGAGGGGAGGGATTGGGGTCAAAATAAGGGGGTTGCAATTGTATGGGGAATAGAAAAATAAAATTTATTAAAAAAAATAAAAAAATTTAAATACAGTTTAATGATTAAAAAAAAAATACTGGTCAGAGAAGGCTGGAGAAATAAGCATCTCTGAGTCAGCTCTAATCAAGGGAGGAGGGGAATGGGAGGATTGGCTGTTTTCCTTCTCGCCTGTGTCGCCTCTTCCTGAGACACATCTCAGGCTAGACAGGATTTTGTGTGGTGCTTTTCTGTGGCAGAATGCTGTCTGGGCCTGGGAACAGACTTGGAATGCCCCAGAAAGTTGGAAGCTTCTGTGCTAGGCATTTATTTGCAATTCAGGGATTTCAGTCAAACTTTTTTTCTCTCTAGGTCTGTGAGAACAAGATTGATTTCTTTTTTTGAGAAGTGGGCCATGTTGATGGGTCTCAGAACATTTGGGTTTCTTTAAAGGTGGCAGGAAGGATTTGTAAATGGGCTGTAGAGCTAGCCTAACAGGGTTTGAAATGGGCCTTCCCACTGAGACATTGGGCACATTCATTACCTGAAGTCCAGTTTTCCTGTCTGTGAACGGTGCTAGGCTTTATTTTTTTTTTTTTAAGATTTTATTTATTTATGTATATAAGAGCTGGGGTACAGGCCAGACGTGTGGGGGTGAGAAGACTCACCAGAGACAGAGTGGGGAACAGAACAGGCAGATTGACCAAAGTACACTGTCGAGGGGAGCAGCAGGCAAGTCAGGAGAGGTCTGCTGTGCTATGTGGGTTGCTTCTTGGCCGGGAATAGAACTGGTGCTGCATAGGTTGTGGACAGCTTCATAGATTGCGTCTTAACCCCTTGCACCACCAGGGATACCCATCAGTGCTAGGCTTTAAGGATAGCTATGGCAGATACTGCATTTAACACCTAACCTGGCCTGATGAAACATCATAATTTTTAGTAAGTATTGTTTTTCTTGTTGTCTTCTATTCCTGTATTCCTTAGAGGTATTATATTTTGAATATTCACAGGTCTACTGTTGATTATCTCTTTGTAATCGATGTCATTAAACATTACAAATTTCTGTTTAGTGGGATAAGAGAGACTCACAGTATTTAAGATCCATCCCTCTGCCTTCCCCTTCAGCAATCATAATTCAAGAAAACAACATCTGTGACATCATTTGGTTTTTTTTTTCCCCTAGGGAGATATTTAAACTTTTTAAGAGGGCTGCTAATTGTACTAAATGAACCTCATAATTGATGCTTTTGTAAGACTTCTTTTTCTATTTAGACACATTGTATTTTTTAATTGGATGTAAGTAATTAATAATTCTCTGGATCTAGAACTTCCATCTTATCTCATATATGCTGTAGAACAGAACAGTGTCACTCACAAATCACTTAACCACTTGTAGATCTTGTAGATAGGAAAATTCTAGAGGTTTATTTATTTTTTTAAAGATTTATTTATACGAGAGCTGGCGTACAGACCAGAGTTGCTGGAGGGTGAGAGTGTTCACCAGAGTCAGAGCAGGGAGCAGAACAGGCAGACCGAGCAGTGGGCGCTTCAGGAGAGGTCTGTCACGCCATGTGGGAATCTCCCTGGCCAGCCGGGAATCGAACCTGCGCTGCAGAGGCTGCGGACAGCTTCTTAGCCCTGTGCTCAACCTGCTGCGCCACCGGGTGGCCCTAGAGGTTTATTTTTAAAATAATAATGTGGATTTAATTTCATGTACCAGACAAAGCACTGATTGATAACATCAGACATCTTGGTGTCTGTTGCTGAAGGTTTCAGCATGATATGATCTCTTCAAATACCCTTTACATGATGTTGAGTTATTTTAACAGGAGAAGATTGGCATCTGTATTTCGCATTCTTTAAATCCTGCCCTCCTCTCCCCCCTTGCCTTTCAGCATTAAACTGAAAAGAAGATGTCCCTGTATGACGACCTGGGGGTGGAGACCAGTGACTCCAAAACAGAGGGCTGGTCCAAAAATTTCAAGCTTCTGCAATCTCAGCTCCAGGTGAAGAAGGCAGCTCTCACTCAGGCAAAAGTAAGTTAAGCCCATACTGAAAGTAGAATTTTGCAGAGCAGTTACCTCATTAAGATTAGTTTGGTTTAGGTTAAACATTTGTAGTAAAACCCTGCTTTATGATTGGCCCACTGTACAATCAGATCACTTTATGATGAGTCCTTCATTTTAAAATACAAATCACTTTACAATTGAATATTCATATTATGATTGCATTCGACTTGAACCAGTTAGGTGGGGCATTTGAATTAGCTGTCAGCCTTTGAGCTAATCATGGCGTATTTATTGGTTTGGCAATCTTTTTTCACATGGAGCCATCTTTTTTTTTTTTTTTTTTTTTTAAAGAAAGTATGGGATAGGAATTTTTTTTTAGTCTTTATCATTTTGTACAAGTGATTATTGTTGAATTGTGTAAAAATACTGTGCTATATTATAACCATGGGTGCTAAAGTGTGTTTATTATACCTTTTCCAAATCAAGTTACTTATTACTAATTTAATGTTTCTAGTATCAATAAAAATGAAATTTCCTAAGTGTTTAAGTTGTTTTGTTGTATAAATCACAGTTTATATCAGCTTAGTTATATGCCAAAATGTTCCAATTATGCTGTCTTAGAATGAATTATGCAATATCAGGGTATTACTGGATTCATGTTAAGATACAATCACTATACAATCGCATCTGTTGCAGAGCATATTATCAATATATCGTTAAGTAGGGGTCCACTGTGTAGCAGAAGAGACTCTGGCTAGAAGGAATGAAAGACTTTATGGTTATTTTCCTTCCATTCATTCCTGCTACTAAAACGGTTTCTGGAAATTAAAATGAAAAAAAGCAGTGTTCTCAACTTCCAGCTAGATACTGATTTTCAAACTTCATTTATCTAAGACTGACTGAGAACTTGGTTTAAATGCTGCTTCTGGGCATTTTAGGGAGTATTCCTGCTTGTTTATTGCAGATCATTTGGGACAATATTGCTAGTAATTGCCAAGCTATGATAATGTGTATGCTTTGAGGGCTCATATTGGTTGTGAATGTGCCAGGTATATGGAGATAATTGTTTTTGTTCCTATGGTATACATGTTGGATTATTAGCAACACTTTTATTATAGCTATATATAAAATATTAAAAAGTAGTTGTCAATATTTGATATTAAAATTTAACTGTCAAATATTTTTAGGAATAAGGTGGTATTATGGATTGCTTATTTTTCTAAGGGTCCTTATATTTTAGAGTGCATCCCCAGTGGAGGCTGCATGTCTCTAAGTGGGGCAAATATTGGTCCGGGGGGGGGGGGGCATGTGAAAAAACCTTACTCTTTTTTTTTTTTTTTTTTTTTTTTTTTCCTAAAGATTGATTTATTTATGCATACAAGAACTGGGGTACAGACCAGAGCTTTGGGGGATGAGAGGATTCACCAGAAACAGAGCGGGGAACAGAACAGGCATATGTACTGAAATACACTACTGAGGGGAGCAGCGAGCGAGTCAGGAGAGGTCTCCTGTGCCATGTGGGTTGTTCCCTGGCTCGGAATGCAACTCGTGCTGCAGTGGCTGCTGACAGCTTCATAGGTTGCGTTTTTAACCCTTTGTGCCACCAGGGAGGCCCAAACCTTACTCTTTTTCTGTAAAAGTAACAGATACATATAAAGCACATAAACAGATATATGGTGTCTCTGTGGAATTAAAGTTACATGAGTGGGAAAAATGTATTAAGAGATTCTTTTGGGGTTGGAAGTAATCATGAAAAAAGAGGTTGTAGAAAAACTGCTATAGATAGGTGCAGAAATATTTACTGATAAAATAATTTTATTTCTAGGGTTTACTTTAAAATAATCCAGTCTGGTTTGGGGGAGGTAGGGAAGTACATGAAACAGATTGGCCATAAGTTTTACAGTTGTTGAGACTGGAGATCAGAAATTCAGTAATCCTTAATTTTATGTTTAAAATTTTCCATAATAGTTTTTTTTACAGTTCAGATTCTTTGTCCTTTGTACTTTACTACATCATCAGAAACTTAGAAGCACATTTGATTGCTTAGTCAGTAGAAGGTCTTTAGGATTAGGATATCTGCAGATGGAACAATACTGTCTTAAAACTTATATTTGCTCTGTCAGTTCTTTTGATTGGGATTCTATCTTTTTTAAATTTATCAATAGCAGATTTAAATTTTTTGATGTCAGTATTTCTTTTTAAAGAGAATTTTTTCTTTTTAAAAAAGCATTCATCCCACATGAAAGATTAACAAAACAAGTCTTCTTTAAATTTTGCTTTTTAAAACTGGATTATTTTGATCTTTGTGAGTTTCATGTAACTTTTGCTTTGCATATAAGGTGCATAAATTAGGTTTTGTAATTTACCAGTAGTTTTTTCATGTATTTTTCTCTTAAATGCCTAATCTCTCATAAAATGACTTGTTCAAAGCAACAGTTCTCATACTTAACTCAGTTAGTGGACAATGTTAATTCAATGGTATACAATAAAAATAGAAAGTCAGAAGTCAAAATATCCCAGAAACAGGATTACATCAAACTGAAAAGCTTCTGTACAGCCAAAGAGACATTAACCAAAACAGAAGAGACACCCCACTGATTGGGAAAAAATCTTTGCACTCCAGTCAATTGATAAGGGACTGATCACACAGCTTTACAAAGAACTCACACGGCTCAACAAAAACAAAATAAACAAGCCAGTCAAGAAATGGGCAGAAGACCTTAAAAGACATTTCTCCAAAGAGGAAATGCAAATGGCCAACAGGCATATGAAAAAATGTTCAGTATCCTTTATAATCAGGGAAATGCAAATCAAAACCACACTGAGATACCACCTTACACCAGTGAGAATGACACATATCAAAACAACAAGCATCAATGTTGGCGAGGATGTGGTGAAAAAGGAACTCTCCTACATTGCTGATGGGAGTGCAAACTCATCCAACCACCATGGAAAGCTGTCTGGAGGTTCCTCAGTCTAGTAAAAATGGAGCTACCATATGACCCGGCAATTCCACTCCTAGGGATCTATCCAACGGACACAAAAACATTGATTCAGAAGAACACCTGTACCCCTATGTTCATTGCAGCACTATTTACAATAGGTAAAACCTGGAAACAACCCAAATGCCCCAAAAATAGATGACTGGATCAAGAAGATGTGATATATATACACAGTGGAATATTAATCAGCAATCAAAAAAGATAGACTCATGCGATTCACAGCAACATGGATGGAGCTAGAAGGAATTATGCTCAGTGAAATAAGCCAGAAGGAAAAAGAAAAATATCGATGGTTTCACTTACAACAGGAATATAGGGGAACCAAATAAGACATCAGTGTAAAAAAAATAACAGTACAAAACACAACAAAGCAAGAACAGACAATTATAAATCAGAGACATGCTGCAGAAGAGGAGGGAGAGGGATGAGAGGGAGGGAGGGAGGGGGAGCATAGAGGACTGTGGTGATGGTGCATGAGTGCCTTGGGGAAGGAAATTCTATGAGGACTCAATCTCAGGGGGTGGGGGGAAGCAAATATTGTTTAAAAATAAAAGAAAATAAATGAAAAAAAAGAAGAAAAAAATCCCAATTTACAATTGTTTGGGATTCTCCCTTACTCGTAGTTTAAAAATCATTATCTCCATGGATTACTTGCAGCCAATTTCTAACTATTAAATAATTTGTTTGTTTCTGCCCAGTGTGCTCCTGTCTGTTTTCTTTTTGGCCCGTGCACATTTATATTGGTGGGTTAAAAGCAGCTCATACAAAATACAATTAAGAAAGTAGATTTTTCCAAAAATAAATAAATTAAAAAATCAAATATAGATCACCTGTTGATTTTTCTCCACAATTATTATATTCACATGAAAAGTAGAGTTAGATGTTGAGCAAGGAATTCTGGGTTTAGCTATAATCTAGACTCAGACATCTTCAATATATGCTTCAGTCTTTTTTATTTATCTTTGTTTTACTCACATTAGTTTCAGCTACTAGCAAATCTCTTGAGATTTTGAAGATTTCTTTAATTGATTGAATAATTACTTGAAATTATTTCTGTTAACTTTCTAACATGTGTTTAGATTGCAATGTAGGATTAGTGCAGTAAATCCTCAGTTAACATTGTCAGTAGGTTCTTGGATATATGACTTTAAACAAGATGACCTAACAAAAGTAGGTGGTTAAATAAGATCATTTTGAGAATGTGGGCTGGTATTGTTTATGTTCTCATCAGCATAATGAAATGATTTGAGTGAAACATTATTATTCAAGTACATGTGGTATTATGATTTTTCAAGGGAAGTAAAGATATATAGATGCCTTTAGGCTATTTAATTACTCAGAGCACTAAGTTCACCTAACCAAATCTGTAGAGGTATTTGATAGAGAAAAGTTTACCAATAACTGAAGAAAGAGTTACAGTTTCATTTTTACCTCTTTTAAAAATGATTATTGAATTTCAAAAAGTAATTGAAAATATTGTTTTGAAAATTTCCCCTTTGCCATTGCTTTGTAAACCTTTATATTAGCTATATGAGTTGTATATTTGATGATTATATTTTGTTTGCTTAAATTTATTAGCTGTTAAATTTAGTGGCAGTGTTGACTAATTTTGAGTTTTTTGTAGTGGTAACAATGAAAATTTATAAGACTGTAAATTGCAAGAGGGAGAAATTAAGCCTGTGCAACAGAAGTTCTAACAGTCACCACCACACCCATGTAACCCAGTTTAGCATTATTAGACAGCTTGACTTATGTGCCTGCTGGGAAAATGCAGGATAAGCACACCACCTCACTCTTACCAAAAAAGCATCACCCTAATGTAATCTAGCCTTTAATTTAGTTTACAGGAATTACAGGGCGTGGAGGAGTAAGTAAGTGAAACTAGACCACCAGGAAGTTATCAGACAGATGGAGAATATGCAGCATTTTATCAAAGTGCCTGAGGAAAAAAGGAAATGATAGTGGTGATGGTGAGGAAAGGTGACTGTTCTAAATCAAGTGATTTAAAAACTAAAGGCATTGCAGGAACTTTTGTAGCCTCCTGGCCTCCTCTTCCCTTTTCTGCCTCCCCCCCCCAAAAAAAAAAAAACCGCTAAACAACTCTTCAAATGGCATTTTGGGGATAGCTTGGAAAATCTGAATATGAATTGGGTAAGAAATGATACAGGGGAATTGCTGATTTTATTAGGTATGGTAATAGTATTGTGTTTCTATAAGAGAATGTCTGAAGTTTTAGGAGATTAAGGATAAAGTTTTGTGGTATTTCCAACTTTCAAATGGTTCAAAAAATATAGGTGGTGGGTAAACCATCATAGTAAATTTCACAATGTTTGATGATAGAAGATCATAGTTTCCTCTTAAAAATTGTTTTTTATAGGGTCATTATTAAAGGAGTAGGTGAATTTTATATCCTAATGGAAGAAAAAATGCCTAATCCATAAATATCTTTTCCCCAGGATATAAAAATATACCTATTACTTGTGAAAGATTCAAGTCAAAGTAACATACCACAGTTTGTTCTTCTGTGGTCAAGGGAAGAGTCTTAGTTATTTCACATGAAAAAATTTTAAAAAATAACCAAGTTTATTGTAAACCTTTTTAAAAATGGAGGAAATTTGTGGGTTTTTTTTTTTTTTTTAAGCTAAAAATACTAGTGTGTAGTTATGTTATAGGACAGGGAGAGGGGCAGCCCAAACCCCCGCAAACCTGCCTATTCTACATGGGTTCTGCCATCCGCCGCATCAACACAAAACATAGGAGACTTTAATGGGAAGGAACTTTAATAAAACTAGGAAACAATACAGGTAAGGCAAAGAGTCTAGTTTCTAAATGAAGCATCCAGAGTTACCCGTCCCCTCGTGGGTAAAAGTCCATCCATATGGGATTGGCCCAGAACAAGGCCCCAAAGCCTGCTACAAGTCTAAGGCATCTTCCAGTGGGGACCCACAGAAAAGGGTCACAAACGGAAGGAAAAGAGCAAAATCAACATCAAGATAAAAGCTGCCATTGTCACCTCCCCATGGGTCTCACCCACATCTGTGTCACCCAGTCCACGACCAAAAGACAAGCGCAGTTTCTTTACCTGTCTCTAGGCTCCATGCGCCTCCTCCAGGTCTCCTTGCTCCATCCTGCTTCCTTCCTCAGTCTCTTCTCCAGCTTCTCCTCTTCCTGCTCAGCTCCACCCTCCCTTGGGTGGGGCAGGGAACCTGGAACTTCCCCCTTTCCTGGGGACCACCCTGTTACAGTTATGGTAATAATAGGAACAAAAAGCTGTTGAAAGTTACCATTTTCTCATAATCAGAAGGGTTTGTTATAGTATCTACAAAGCAGACACCTTTGTTGCAAGCAGTATAAATTTTAATCTGAGACTTGGTATGCTTTTCTTGTTTTCTAATGATTTTAGAGCCAGAGGACAAAACAAAGTACAGTCCTTGCCCCCGTAATCGACCTGAAGAGAGGCGGCTCTTCAGATGACCGGCAGATTGTGGACACCCCGCCACATGTAGCAGCTGGCCTCAAGGTGAGCCCCACCCAGTCCTCTGTAGGCTATTCTGCTTTCTTATTTGAAATGTGTTGTCCCTTTGAACATACACACTCTCCTCAATGGCTGTGGCAATCTAGACAATACCATTTTCAATTTAATTTTCCCTTTTGTTTTATCACGTTTAAACATTCATTTAAAATAGTTCATATAGAAAGAACAGAAACTGGCACTATGCCAAATGAAAAACAAATGTTCTTTTGTACCCTTCACATTAGAAACTTTATAATATCTTTATATTCTGTGTCTCCTCTATATTCTATTCACTAACCTGCTTTTCTCACTTAATATATTGTGCCTGTCTGTGTCGCAAAATATAGAACCTCCTGATTGTGTTAATGATTTCAGTGTTCCCTTGTATGATTATACTCTATTTAATTCACTTAATGCTGGATATGAGTAATTTCTAATTTTTGCTCTCATAAAAAATGCTAGCACTTGCTGTTTTAGTTGGAATAAAATTGAAAGGGGATTAAAAAAAATCTAACCTTTAACTTTTATGGTCCCAGTGATTTTACCTGTATTTAGAAATAAATAGCGCATGGTAACTCTGAATAGGCGAGAAAAAGATCTGGAGATCTTCCAGATGTCAAGATCTGGAAAAGAATAACAAAAAATCATAGTTAAAACTATACTTAAAGAGAGACAAATGAATTTAACTTGATCTAGTGTTAAAATTATACCTGTCTTTATGTTTTTGCTTCTGCAGTTGGCATTCACATAAATAGTGTGACCACAGTAGTATAAGCAGCAGCACATATGTGCATTGTTTGGATATAGGGCTAGGTCTGAGGGTTTCCAGTGGAAGAGCTGCTGTCCCTGTAGATTTGGGGTGTGTCACTCTCCCAGTTCACAGATGTTTTTGCCAACCTGGAAGTACTCCAGAACCCCTTGCTATTGGGATTTTTAAGGAGCCTCCCTCACATAGACTTGGTCTAATATTAACTCTTATTTCTAGCCCCTCTCCCTTCTCTAGAGAAGTGGGGAGCAGTAAGAACTGAAAAAGCCTTACTCATCACTTTTTTCCCTGATGACCAGTCCCTATCCATGGTCCATCTAGGAACACACCCAGAGTCCTCTCAAGAGAATGAAAGATGCTCTTAGTGCTCTTATCATTTAGGAAGTCACAAGAGTTTTAGGAAGCTTCTGGCAGGGTCAAAGATAAATATTAGAACAAAGATGGGCCTAATGTTCCTAGGCTTTTAGGAGCTCTGGGCCATGAACCAGGAACAGAGACTTATTATCTCATAACTAAGAAAACAAAGGGTGGAGATGTAGGAAAGTTAGATCATGCAGTGGATGAGGGCTTATCAGAACCACGTACAGATGGACAGCCAACCTAATTTGCTCTTATCTTCCAATAGGTTGTGCTCTGTCTCCTTTTGTTTTTCTTTCTTTGTTTAGGCTATCTCTTGTCTGTCAGAGTTGAAAACTACGTGAAGGTACTAGCATCCAGCTTTGCCATATTTAAAGGCCTAAAATGCAGCCTGCTGGGAAGGGCTGTGTGTAAACAGGAGGGGAGTAGGCAGAGGAATGGTGTCTGCAACACCCCTTTTAACCTTTGCATTCTTTGACCTTAATTCTGTGAATAGAATTCTAAGGCATGAGGATAACATTTATGTTGACTTTTTTGCCTTCCCCAGGATCCTGTTCCCAGTGGGTTTTCTGCAGGAGAAGTTTTGATTCCCTTAGCTGATGAATATGATCCTATGTTTCCTAATGATTATGAGAAAGTAGTAAAGCGCCAAAGAGAGGAACGACAGAGACAGCGGGAGCTGGAAAGACAAAAAGAAATAGAAGAGAGAGAGAAGTATATCTTCATTTGGATTTGGGGATATGTTATGTTTGAAACACTTATTAGGATATTAATAAATCAACTGTAGTGTTATCTGTAAGACTGAAGTTAGTTGTCATGGTTGATCTGAACAATTATCAGAACAATGCAAGTTGTTTTTTAAATTGTAATTAGTTATATTTCCAGTATGGACATAAACGCCCGATAATATTTCATGTGTGATTACAGAAAACCTGAAATTTACATTTTGGATAAAGTGTTAGAAAAAGTCACTTAGGTACCTAATATTAAATAATATTGGTAATTTGGTTTTTTCCTCCTCATGCCATGTCTGTATTTGAATTATAATTATTTAAATACTTAAAATGTTACTCTTTACTGGTTTTGAGTCAGATAAATTTGAAAATTTATATGTATTATTTGTTTTCCAGAAGTATAGCTAACAAGCATTTATTTGACTATTTTAAGTATTTAATAGTTATATAAAATAATTTACTATTTCTCACTTACTGAATCATTTCATGAACTCAAAGCGCATTCTAAAGAATGGAAATTATTTTGCTGTTACTTATGTTGATATGTTTTAAAGTTGAAAAAGATAAATAATTAGGAGAACTTTTTCCTTGCTACTTATACTCACGTACATATTAAATTTGCTCATTTTACCTTCTGGATTTTTCTCACTTCTCATATTTTGTTATTTTAGACTTTTAACAGTTGTTTGTATCCTCTTCCCCCAAATCAGTTTATTACAAAGGGAAACAATTTAGATATTTCTTAACCAAGGAAAGTCAAGGTATCCTTGGTATCACATCTCTAAATTGGTTTGCCATGAATAGTTGGTGTCTCTGTTATTACAGGAGGCGTAAAGACAGACATGAAGCTAGCGGGTTTTCAAGGCGACCAGATCCAGATTCTGATGAAGATGAAGATTATGAACGAGAGAGGAGAAAAAGAAGTAAGATGTGAATATAAATCTTATGTTGTTCAAACGATGCAATTCCACTATTTGCAATTTATATTTAATTTGATAAATAATTCTGTTGATACTGATTTGAATAATTTTTTTCTCGGGAATGCCAGCAATGCATATGTGTCTGGCAGTTTTAATTTACATTGTGCTTCCACATGTATTGTTTTCTGAGCTTCTTAACTACTTTCTCACATTTATTTATTATATACTTTGACACCTTAAAATATATACACCCACTTTTCTAGACTTGCAGCTCAGTCACTTGTTCTCTGTATTCAGCTGCATTTTTGTTAAGCTTTGAATGAGAGTCAAGGCACTCTTTTCCTGAACACTTGTCACTGACATGTCTGAATTTTAGGTAATCACATAACTTCCCTGGATATTGGTTTCTTTCATTGTCATACGGAGAATGGGGAGACAAGAATTTGAATTAGGTACTTCGTAAGGCCCCTTCCAACTTTAAAATGTTGTGAGCAGAATTATAATCTAGTGATCACTAGATAGATAAGCAGCATTCGTTTTTGAGTGAAGGGAATACTTATTTTAGCTTTGTGTTTTGATTGCTGATGCATCCTTGATTTAGTTGACCGATTTGGTTGACAGATTGAGATTTTTGAATGAGAAATTTAAATATTCTACTTGTCTGTTCAATCCAGGCACTGTTCTAAGCACTTTCATAGATTATCTCCTTTACACCTCACAATAACTTGAGATGATCTGCGATTATCCCCATTTTCAGGGTGAGAAATCTGAGACATGGGATGCAAGCTTTATATGTGACCATGATGTTGCCTGACGACAAGAATACCTTCTGAGAAATGGGTCCTTAGGCCATTTTATTGTTAAAACAATAATATAGCGTGTGTTACACAACGGTATGACCTCAACTATATATAGAGACTACCATCATATTTGTGGTCCATCTGAAATATTAGGTGGCACATGACTATACACTGCATTTGTCCTATCCCAAATCTTGATTTGCCTGAAAATTTTGTAATAACATGGTGGTCTTTAACCTGAGATGTGTGAATGGTGTTTTGAAGCTGGAGTCTATTTCTACTTACATGACCTCTGTTTTATGACTGGCCGTTTGGCAAGCCTGATCTTCCCCAAGTGTACAACCAAGACTGACTGGGGTTTAATTTAAATTTTAAAATCCTAATTGAGCTGGAAAGGAGTAAGCAAGACTACAATAATTTAAAATTCTTTATCTTTAAACACAAATCTGAATTAAATATCATTTTGGATACCTACTATAGTATACTGAGCACTGTCAGGCACTGCGTTTTTTCTAATTAATAGGAGAATTAACATTTACCAAGTGCACTCTGTGTGTCAGGCTTAATGTTGAACATTTCATACCCATCATATTGTTAATCAACACGTTTTTTTATTAACTTGTTTTAGAATCCAGTATATCGGTTGAGTATTTGTTGGTCTCGTCTTTCCAGCTTATAGATCAGCTGCCCTTATTGTAAAAAGGTCTATTCTAAGTACATTTACTTTTTTTCTGAATATTAGCAGGAGTTATCTAATCTAATAGAAAATTTGTGACATTATATCCATTATGTGTACTGCTGTTAACAGATTGGTGTTTCTATTTTAGCCTGATTCGCAGCACGTTTCCAGTAATCACCTTGAATTTTTTATACTGACCTCATTGAAGCTAATCTCACTTTTCAGAATGAATAATCACTTAGTGGCAAGGTTAAAATATAATCGGAGGTATAGTAAAGGAAATACAGGAAGTTTTTAGTCAGTTTATTTCTCCTTAAGTGTGTCTAGTCCAGGCCTGTTAATAACAATGCAAATGCTGTATCTTCAGAGGAATTTAATTTGTGAAGCATTTCATGCTGATGTACTGTGCTTTTATAATCAATTTTTTTGAAATTTACATTTTATTGTTTTTTGGATTGTTTCACTGATGATTAAGTTATAATGCCTGTGTTAGGGCTTATACCTAATGAAAAATTCCTACATAAGGAATCTGTAGTTGTCAGCAAATAAAATCTATTTTGGTTCATTTGTATACACCATTCTGTGTCCCGGAAATATGAGGAGTGTTGATAACATAAAACAGATTCTCCAGGACCCAGAAGTACCAAATAGGTGCTTAGGTCTAGTTGCTTGCACTCTAAGAAGGAGGAATGTCTTGTTGGGGAAAGCTTTGACATCACAAGTAGCTGGATTTTAGTCTGTCTCTTCCAGTTGACTCTCCTCTGCTCATTTTATCACCTGGAAAATGTTTTTTTAAGTCTAAATGAGGTAATGCTTATGATAATGCCCATGTGTCACATGTTCTCAGTGAGCAGTTATGTTACTGTTTTTCAAGTAACTGATAGTTCTCTGAGTTGCCACCTTTTGTCTTAAAATTAATTTATTAATATCCTCTGGGATTCTTGAATACCTGCTATGAAAAAAAAATTTATCTGGGATTTGCCAATTTTTTAAATTTTTTTTTTTTTTTTTTTTTTTTTTTTAAAGATTTATTTATTTATTTATACAAACACTGAGTAGAGTCAGAAGCGCGGGAGGGTGAGAGAATTCACCAGAGCCAGAGGGGAGGGCAGAGCAGGCAGACTGACAAAGTACACTGCTGAGGGGAGCAGCGGGCATGGCAGGAGAGGTCTGCGCGCCATGTGGGACCCTCCTCACCTGGGGGCTGGGGATCAAACCGGTGCTGCAGAGGCTGCGGGCAGCTTTGAAACCCAGCACTCAACCGCTGCGCCACCAGGGGAGGCCCAATTTTTTAAATTTCTAATCATAAATTCAGGTAGTGAATTCCTTAGATGTTAGCAGGAAGAAGGAGCAGCTTTTTTCCTTTCTCTTACTTTCTTGGGGTGGGGGCAGGTATGATATGACAGATGGCATGGTCCTTGTGTGTCTAGGATCTGAAATGTTTTCCCTTCTTTAATCAATGGAATTTATGTTTTTTGCAGGTATGGGCGGAGCTGCCATCGCACCTCCAACTTCTCTTGTAGAGAAAGACAAAGAGTGTACGTAGACCTGTTTCTTCCCTTTTTTTATTCTGGTACAATCTTTAACACAGTCGTGGGGAGTATTAGCTTGTAACGGGCAGATTTTCTGAGTGTAAAGGGAAATGTCCTGAAAATCCCTCTTCAGGCTCTTGGGGGAACTTTTAAGGTTCTCAGGACTGTCACTCCCTTCCATCCCTTATACTTGAGTTTTTATGCCAGACTCTGAGTCTTGGATTTTTGTACAGTAAGTAATAAAAGTTTCTTAATTTTTTAAAGGTAATTTTTCATCTCTCCAACATTTTGTATTTGAAGTTCATTTAAAACAAATAGTGGCTCAGTTGGTAATTTTTAGTATTCCGTGGTGTGGAGGCAGTTAAATTCATGACCTTCCACCAGGTGGCAGTACCTTCCTTGATTTAAATTTTTTGCCATTAGTGTCTTATCACACATAATGTCTACACTTACATTGCCAAAGCAAGGCCACCTAGTAATCTATTCTAGAATTTTGGGGTTGGAATTAGATTTTGATATGCCATCTAGGTCATTTTCCTATCTTCTGGGTTGGACCATTTCTAACTATCCAAAAGTATTCTGTAGTACTTTTTGTAGTGTTTAATGCTGTTTAATTAAAGAAGGTCGTTCAAAAAATACTAAGTACCTATTTTGTGACAACACTGGATAAATCATAAATTCCAGCTGAAACAGTTTGTGGGAGTGGGCCCTGAGCATCTGGATCTTCATGAAGAATCTTACTGACTTTAATATGAGCTGTAGTCAGAAATCAACTGCTCTGGTATGTGGTCTCTAACCTCGAGGACCTACAGAGGCTTTTGGCTCGTGAGATGGTAAACTTAAGAGTCTTGTGTCAAGTACACAGATATAAGGGAATCAAAAATGTTTGATTAGAACATACAGAAAATCTTAGGAATTCATGAAAATCTTAGTCATTTAAACTATCAAGGGGATATTTTAGTAAGATGTAAGAAAGGACATGTGAGGAAGTATAAACAGCAGGAGCAAAGCTAGAATTAGAAAAGTAGTTTTCTACGTTTGTTATTTTTAAAGTCATTTAAAGGTTGTAAAGATAGATTTTGTTTTTCCCCTTGTAGTAAGTCAAAAATGTCACTTAAATTATTCAAGATCACAGATTTGTATAAAAGCAGTTCAGAATGTTTTTTTGTGGTAATTTGGTTAAACCTGTTTTATTTTTATTCAACAGTACCCCGAGATTTTCCTTATGAAGAGGATTCAAGACCTCGTTCACAGTCTTCCAAAGCTGCTATCCCTCCCCCTGTATATGAGGAACCAGACAGACCCAGATCTCCCACCGGGCCGGGCAACTCCTTCCTTGCCAACATGGGGTAAGGGTTCCCAGTGCTCTTACCTCACAAGTATGAGAAGGACAAAGATTTGCCAGTCCTTTCAGTGGATGCAACTTGTTTGAAAATGAGGTTATTTCCAACTTTATAGGGAGACACTGATGTGTTCAGTCACACAATGTCCTTCACGAAGTCAGTGCTTCAGTCACGAGGAGGGTGTTCAAGCTTGATGTTTTCTACAAAACATAAAACCTACTGATACAAGTTTTAAAAGATTTAAATGCTTAATACCATATTCTTTAACAGTTTCTGACAGTTCTTTACATTTCTGCAAATACAGTAGCTCATGTGTATTAGAGCTGACTTAAGCTGCTTCCAAAGGGTGCATGGCATTTTTTCCTTCGAGATAAAACAGTCCTTAGCTTTAAGGTCATGGTTCTATTCCTTTAGCCTGAAAACTCTTAATCATTGTGACTCTAATTAGGAACTGGCTTGCTGGCATATAAAAATCAGTTTTAAGGTTGACTGGCAGGTGGGAATAGTGGATTTTTTTAAAACCCAAACTGGATCTGGCTTGCATTTTGGTTAAGAGAATGCTTCATGTTTACTGTCTCCCTCTGATGCTGCATGAGGCTGTCAAAGGCAGCAGCATTTCTTGGAGGTCTTTGTGATGTGGCTTTTAAAAGAAATGCCAAGAGTATAGTAATCACACTGATCTGCCCTCACGTGTGTGCATGCACTTTGGTTTTTGAGCTCTTGGAGAGGTGCTGGGGTTTATGCAGTAAAAGAGGATTTTGAGTTTCTGACCTTGGTATCAGTCTTTTAGACCTGCACTGTTCTCTGTGCTAGCTACTAGCCACAGGTAGTTATTAAATTAATTTAAAATGAATACAATTTAAGATGTAGTTTCTCAGTCATACTAATCTCAAATACTTAATTATAGAGGGCTAACAGCTACCATATTGGGCAGGGCAGAAAGAACATTTTGATCATCACATTTCAATCATCTGCCCAAGATAATTGCTAGAGGGTAGACAGACAAGCTTTTTTTCCCTTGTCAATGATAAAAATTGATGTTTTACTAAATCTCCATTTAAACAGGAATTTAAAGTTTTGTTGTTCGAGCCTTATGTAGCAGTGGTTGCTGAGGCCACTCTTGAGACTTGTGAGCACTCTGCAGTTTGAAAGCTATCATGGTATTAGAAAAGGCATTGGACTAAGAACCAAGAGTTATGGGTTCTAGTTTCAATTCCACCATTACCACATACAGAAATAATTTAAAAATATGCTGTTTTCCTGTGGCTAGTCCATTTTAGGCTAACCAGCTAATCTGGGCTTCAGTTTCTTATATCCCTGTCTATAAAGTAGATGACCTTTAGCAGTTCATTCATTTATAAAATCTTTCTTTGAAAACTGTTGTACTATTTAGAGGAAATGCAGTTATTTTCATTATATGAAACATTTTTTTTTTTTAACAGACATACTAAACTGTGGTTGTAAGCAATATAGCATTGCAGATACTGGAACACAAAAGTCCAGTGTTTTCCAACAGGGATACTTGGGACATTTCATTATTCCCTAATATCAAAGGTAGCATCAGCATATCCAGGATTTCTTACTGTAGGTTTTTCTATTTCTTTCATTCTGATCACCCCCCATAACTTATTTCTGTGTCATTAGGCTAAACGTTAATTATATCTGACTTCGTTGAAACCCTTGTGGAATTTACACTCTATCCAGTAGGAGAGTGTTGTGATGTAAAACTCAGTTTATGCCCTTGCTGATAACTTCAAGTTCAAGGGATCTTTCTTTACTCTTCCCAGTGGCACGGTTGCACATAAAATCATGCAGAAGTACGGCTTCCGGGAAGGCCAGGGTCTTGGGAAGCATGAGCAAGGATTGAGCACGGCGTTATCAGTGGAAAAGACAAGTAAGAGAGGAGGCAAGATTATAGTGGGCGATGCCACGGAGAAAGGTGGGTCTCCCCCACGAGCAGGGTTTCCAGGTATCATTGTATTTTTTAATTTTCTTATTTATTGATTGCTTTATGTATGAAATGTAATGCCTTTTGCACTTTATTTTTGATGGTGCATAGTTGGTGTTTTGTTTTTATGGTGAGAGCATGTTGGAATGAGTTCTGTGATGAGAGCATGTGGGAATGAGTCAAATGTATCTTAGCATTTTATGAGGAGACTAGTTCATTTTGAGTTACCTTAGCTTAACCCTTTTCCAAAGAAAGAACGCTTTCCTGGCAGCTGTGTCAACACAGCTTTAGAAAGCAGCTGTCCTGACAGGCTAGTACCAAAAACCAGTAATTGCCCTGATTTGTTGGAGTTTCTGGAGTTACTCAATGGCTGGCTAATTAACTGCTTATTACACTGGATAGTGACTTTGGCCACTGCTCAAACCAAGGCACTCACCTTTACCAGTTGTGATCAGTATACTCTGTCAACCCTTTAGCAAAAAGGGAACTAAGCAAAAATTGCAGGTAATCATGAAAGCAAAACCTTCCAGAAATTTGTGGTAAAAACTACCACAGCAAAGCAGATGCTTTCATCAGAGATAAGCCTACAGTTTTTCTCATAGAGTAATTGACTAGATGCTTAAAAATGACCCTAAGTTGCAAATACTTGAACAATTTGGAGGTTAGGGGCACCAACCCCTGTGCAATCTGAAAATATATGTATAACTTTTGACTCTGAAAAACTTTACAAATGACCTGCTATTAATTGGAAGCCTTATCAACAACATAAACGTGTGATTAACACATATTTTATATGTTATGTGTTCTCTTTGCTGTATCTTACCATGAAATAAGCTAGAGAAAAGACTGTTACTTAAAACAATCGTAAGGGTTACTCAAAATAATGAAACAATAAGGAAGAGAATTTATTTGCAATATTTTACTGTATTTTAACTATACTGTAAGTTTACATTCTGTGTACAAGATGCACCATCTGTACACAGAAGGCATCTATCAATGCCTTCATCAGTATTGTCATATGACACAAACCACTGTATGATAGTGTATCTATTACTAACACTGGATATCAAAAATGAAAAGATAATGTGAAAAGGAAGTTCATATTTATTAACAGTTTTAACCATTCATGCAGAAATGAAGTAGCAGAAATGTGATTACTTTGTGGTAGCCTCCTATTAATTGCTAAGATTGCTTAATCTGAGAAACCTCGCTTGTACACTGAAATTTCTGTGGCCTGAATGGTAGTATAGTCATTAGATTTGTGTATACTTTATGTTAATAAATGGTCAAAGAGATTATTATCTACATATGCATTTGTGACCAGGCCAACTTAATTTTTTCAGTATTTCTAGACCATGCAGTGTGTGAGCTTTTTAAATTGTGCCAAATCTCAAAAAATTTTTCAACTATTTAAAATCCTCATTTACGTGGATTCATTCAGTTCAAGGCCATGCGATTCAAGAATCAGCTGTAGTAGGGATTGTTACTGAAATTGTTGTAGCTTAGACTCAAGCTCCTTTTCCGTGCTCTAACACATCTACAACTGATGATGTATTTTCCTGCAGATGCATCCAAGAAGTCAGATTCAAATCCATTAACTGAAATACTTAAGTGTCCTACTAAAGTGGTCCTACTAAGGGTAAGAAACAGAAGGAAGAAACCTATCTCCCTATTTGATTTTATTTTCCAGGTGACATTGATTTACAACAGTGTATAAGTTTCAGGTTTCAGCTTCTCACCTTGACATCTGTATATACCACACCATACCTGTCACCAGAGGTTTAGTTTTCATCCACCACCATCTAGTTGAATCCCTCTGCTGGTTCAACCCACTTCCACCCTTTTTGCCCTCTGGTAGCTACCATTCTGTAGTCCTTATCTAATGACCTTATGTTGTTGTTTGTTTGCTTTGATTCTTTATCTTCCACATACAAGTGAAATCATGTGGAATTTGTCTTTCTCTATTTCACTTGGCATAATTGCTTCAGGTTCCATCCTTGTTACTGCAAATGGCAGAATTTCATTCTTTTTATAGCTGAGTAATAGTGCTTTTTATACATGCTACATCTATATCCATTTTCTGTCCATGGGCATTTAGATTGTTTCCTTGCAGTTGTGAGTAAACAGAGTTGTATGTATTTTTTCAAATTAGTGGTCTTTGTATTCTTTGGATAAATGCTGGGAGTTGCTGGACCATGTAGTAGATCTAGTTTCCAATTTTTTGAGGAACCTCCATATTGATTTCCATAGTGACTGCACCAAGTTACATTCCCACCAACATTGTATAAGGGTTTCCTTTTCTTCACATCCTTCCCAACACTTGCTGCTTTCTTATTTTTTTGATAATAACCATTCTAACAGGTGTGAGATGATAGTTCAGGTGACTTTGGTTTGCAATTTCCTAATGAAAAGCAACAAAATATCTTTTCATGTCTGTTATCATATTGTCTCTGAGGAAATGGCTATTTAGATCCTCTGCTCATTTTTGAGTGGGCTTCTTGTTACTCAGTTGTATGAGTTGTTTCATTATTTTGGATATTAACCCCTTGTGTCTGATATATGATTTGCAGATGTCTCCCATTCACTGGGTTGCCTTTTTGTCTTTGAACAATGATTTTTTTCACTGTGTGGAAATTTTTTAGTTTGGTATAGTCCCATTTATTTCAGTTGCTTTTGTTTGCTGGGCCATTGGAGAGAAATCCGCAGGCTAATGTCAAAGAGCTAATTACCTGTTTCCTTCCAGATATTTTTTGGTTTCAAGTTTTATATTCAAATCTTTAATTCATTTTGAATTAATTTTCGTGTATGGTGTGAGGTAGTGTCTCCTCTCATTCTTCTGCAAGTAGTTGCCCATTTTTCTCAACACCGTCTATTAAATAGACTTTTTTCACTCTATTGTCTTGGCTTTTTGTCATAAATTAGCTGTCCTTATATATTTAAGTTTATTTCTGAACTCTGTTTTATTGATTGGTGTGTCTGTCTTAATTCCAGTACTATATTGTTTTGTTTACAAAACAAAAAGACAGTAAACAGTTATCCTGTTTACTGAGAGTATCCTACCTCCATTTCTCCGCCCTTCCCCCAGGATTGTTTTGATTATTGAAGGTTTTTTTGTAGTTAAAGTTTTGCTACTAAACACAGAACTTAAGAGTACAGTGAGTAATTAAAATATTTGAAATTACCAGAAGTTCAGCTTAATTTACACACTTTAACACTTGATCCTTTTAACTGCAAAACTTTTAGCTACTTTTAGCTACTGTGGAGATATGAAAATTTTCATTGTATCACCTGTGTTTGAGAACATTTGCCATCATGAAGCAAAGTAATTTCTGTATTTATACTTGATACTTGAATTTATTTATTTTTGTTTTTAGAACATGGTTGGTGCAGGAGAGGTAGATGAAGACTTGGAAGTTGAAACCAAGGAAGAATGTGAAAAATATGGCAAAGTTGGAAAATGTGTGATATTTGAAGTAAGAGGGTTTTCTTTTAATGTTTGTAACCCAAGTTATAATTAACAGATTATGGACCATTTCCTACAAATAGAGACAGGGTGCTGTAAGTTACATATTGTCTTATTGCAGAAGATGACACACGTTGGGTAGTTGTACTTTTATTACTCATTTAAAACAATTTTGAACTTAAAGGCAATGCTTCATATTTTGTTTGGTGACATAAAAATGTTTCATTTTATGATTAAGGTTTAATTTGGTGATCAAAAACATTGATTTATAGAGTGCTTAATACCTTTGGCTTAACCATACCTCGGGCTTCATTCATTTGGCAAGTGGATATTTAATGCCTCCCATGTACTCAATATAGTGTATAGAGAGCACTGGAGATACAGAAATGTCTGTTCTCGGTGAAATTCAGTTGAAGAGAACAAAAAAAGCTTAACATTAAAAATAGAGGATATTCAGTTGCTAGACTGAGTAGTATTGGCTTTTAAGTATAGGGTTTAAGAAAAGATTTAGATCAAATAAGCCAGTAAGAAAAAGAAAAATACCAGTGATGGTCTCACTCATAGCAGGAATCTAGAAAACTTAAATAAAGGACCAGGAAAATGAATAACTATAAGAAAGTGAAAATCAAAATCAACAAAAAACAATGAACCAGAGAGACTCTATGGGGGGTGGGGGGCGGGGAGGGGAGGGATTGGGGTCAAAATAAGGGGATTGCAATTATATGGGGAATATAAAAATAAAATGTATTTAAAAAAAAAAAAGAAAAGATTTAGGGCCTCCCCAGTGGCGCAGCGGTTGAGCGCTGGGTTGCGAAGCTGCCCGCAGCCTCTGCAGCACCGGTTCGATCCCCGGCTGCTCCCCGGCCACCGGAGGAGGGTCCCACATGGCGCGCAGACCTCTCCTGCCGCCCGCTGCTCCCCTCAGCAGTGTACTTCGGTCCTTCTGCCTGCTCTGCTCCCCGCTCTGGCTCTGGTGAATTCTCTCACCCTCCCGTGCTTCTGACTGTACCCAGTGCATGTATAAACGAAACAAACAAATAAATAAATTAAAAAAAAGCATGCCTCTATAAAAAAAAAAAAAGAAAAGAAAAGATTTAGATCAACAAAAGAAAAGGTGAAAACTTGGTGAGCAGTGTCAAAGTGAAATGAATGGATAGGATTTGGATAGGAGTAACAAGGTATTCAGATTAGGTCACAGCTTCTGGGAGACCAAAGCAGAGTGGAATGGTTGGGCATGTTGGGAATTAGCTGCAGACATGGCTTATATATATGGAATGGGGCCATATTATATGAGAGAATACAAGTTCTATCTTAAGCTTCTACTCCCACCTCCACTTTTCTTCTGTATACCATGTTGCTGTATGATAACCACATAATTCTGCATAATTATTTGTTTACATATCAGTCACAAAGGGTCTCTGTAAGGTCAAAGATTGCCTAGCTTAATTTTGTGTTCCTTGTCCTTAACACAGTGCTGTCAAAAACAGACCTTCAACAACTCTGTGATGGCCCACGAAATATACTTATTTTTTTGGTATTTGACTACTTACTTGTGTATGATGGTAAAAGGAATACTTACTCTGATAAACTCATTCATTGCTATATCAGATGATAACTTTCCCTATTCTTTCATTTTTTTTCCAGATTCCTGGTGCCCCTGATGATGAAGCAGTACGAATATTTTTAGAATTTGAGAGGGTTGAATCTGCAATTAAAGGTAAGTCATACAGCTAAATATAAAGAATAAAAACGTTGAATTTGTAGTCTTAGGCATTATAATTAAAACATGTTCTTGTAACGTTTTACAGGATAACTGTTTACTAACTGTCTTTTTGTTTGCCTTTTAGCTGTTGTTGATCTGAATGGGAGGTATTTTGGTGGACGGGTGGTAAAAGCATGTTTCTACAATTTGGATAAATTCAGGGTCTTGGATTTGGCGGAACAAGTTTGATTTTAAAACCTAGAACACGAGTCACCTCCAGTGATCCTTAAATGAACTGCAAGCTGAGCAAAGAAGAAAAATCCAGCCTGCGTGGCTGTTGGGTACAGAGATTCTTGGAAAGACTTCTAAGATATATGTTGATTGATCCCTTTTTTATTTTGTGGTTTTTTAATATAGTATAAAAATCCTTTAAAAAAAAAATCTGTGTGCCTCTCTAGTGGTTTCTCTTTTTTGTTATCACTTCTGAGTTGATTGCATTTTTGCTTGGAATTCATAATTCAGTGAAACAGCATTTCTTGCACTAGAAAACCTAGAAAATTTTGGAACTTGGGGTTGTATTAAGTTATCCTTTGCTTTTGTTTTTTTGATTCCTTTTAATAAAGCCTACAAGTTACTAAACTGTAGCTTCCTAAATTCTATAATAAAGTTATCATTTTGGCAGTCTGCCAAAAATGTCTGCTTTCTCTAACAGAGAAATTATTATTGATGCCAGTCATAGAAAAAAATCTTTACGACCTGAATTAAGGTTGAAGAATTATGAACCTACCATGACCTGTTTGGATGAAGCATTTTTGGTAAAATGCAGACTATAGGGCTTATGATGGTTTTAGAGGTATGTAGGTATAGAAATCATGAATCTAGCATTTGTTTTCAGAGATTCAAGCATAGTCTTTAGAGCAGAAATGACCAAGTTAATTCAAAACTTTGCAGTATATTGTAAATGTGTGCCCAGTTATGTTTTGAAAGTGATGATTCTTTGGGAGTCACATTTCTACTAGCAAAATTTGCAATAGTGTTAGTTTTCATAAGTAATTTTTAAATTTCTAATAATTCTGGAATTATGGAAAATTGTACTACTGACGTACAGTGGTATTTGTGGCTTAAAAAATTTAGAAGGACCACAAAAACCAAAATAGAAATATTCAGTACTGAGGTTCATTATCAAAACAGGAAGTATTTCCAGAATATACTTGTGCCTGTGTTCTGTTCTTTACTTGCCAGAATATTGCATGTGACTTTCCTGAAGTGGCAACTGAGGGACATGCACCTAAGTTGTCTCTTCAGGTTATTATGACATGAAAGTGTGTTGTCACCCTTTGGGGGAAGAAAGCACTGAACATTTCTTTGCATCCATGGACTTGGTTTGGAGACATAAGGAATATTCTGACCCTTTTTAAAAAAGGATTTTCTCATGTTTTTATTTAACATAAATAAAAGAATAACATTTTCTCTTTTGTGGTATTATTTTACTGAATAAAATTTAATTGACTCGGTTTCTGTGAAAAAAGTGCACAATGTTCTATGAAAGACATTTGAATTACAGAATATAAGACAAAAAACTGCCTAAATGAGCATTTTGCAGGACATAAAAATCAACAGCATCCCTGAAACTTGAGTGGCTCTGTCAGTGAATTGAGCTGCTGATATTTCTGGACATTATGCTCTATGCCTGAATATCTCAGTTTGCTGGTACTGAGTATATATTTTGACAGCTTAGTTTAACTTGTATAAATGTTAACTTGTATAAACTTAACTTAAAGCTTAAGTTCCAAAATGCCAATAATGCTTGCATTATTGTTATGCTTTACAATAACCTCATTTTTTGTTCACATTTAGATGGCTTTTCCAGACGTTTTCTTGAGCAGCAATGAGAGAAATGCAAATGACTTGCACAACTTTGACTTTTATTAGCATGGGTACAACTTAATATCTATCTTCCTCGTTCCTCTAATTACTACTTTTTAAATATCCATGATTGCATTAATCATTACTGCAGTATTTATAATTAATTTCTGATAATGGAATAATTTCTAAACCTCCTCCAAAATAGTATTTAAGAAATCTGAAATTTTTATTGACCATACTAACATCGTATTAACATCAATGTAAAAATGTCAATATAAATTAAAAATGAAGTTATAACTAGAAAGGTTCACTGTAATAGACTTTTGTCACTCTTGGTGGCCCATCTGTGGCCTGCGAGTCCTTCCTGTCGTGGAGTTTCCCACATGCCATCCCCTGCATAAGGTAGAGTAGGAGCCAAGGCAAGGGCACGGCCCTGGACTCTTCCAGACAGAGGTGTCCCCCAAGGCATCTGTGCGGAGCAGAGCTGTGAAGACTCTGCTCTTGTCCTTGCAAGGGTACCCTGTGCTGAGCGCTAGGGGAAGTACTGTGTGTGTGTGGTGTCTGTGGCGGAACGCTCTGGGGAGGAGTGTTTAGGTTTGGTTTGGGAGTTCTCTTTATGAAGCCACCGAAGTCTGTTAATACTCAGTTATTATGACACGGTATTTGCTCAATGAAGAGCAACACGTAGATCCTGTTCTGTGAAATACTGTTAAGTTTTCCTTTGTTTCGGTTTTCAGTTAGACATTCACAAAACTTTTTTTTTTTTTAGATTTATTTATTTATACAATCACTGGGTGCAGTCAGAAGCGTGGGAGGACGAGAGAATTCAGAGCCAGAGCGGGGAGAAGAACAAGCAGAGGGACCAAAGTACACTGCTGAGGGGAGCAGCGGGCGGCAGGAGAGGTCCGCGCGCCATGTGGGACCCTCGCTGGTGGCTGGAGATCAAACCGGCGCTGCAGAGGCTGCAGGCAGCTTCGCAGCCCATCGCTCAAGTGCTGCGCCACCTGGGGAGTCCCACAAAACTTTTTTTTTTAAAGTAACCTAAAACTTTTTTAAGTTTGAGAAAGGGAAAGATTGGAGAAATGTTTTACATGTAGATTGCTTTGAGTTCATACAACTATGATAACAGAGAAAGACAGTTGTATGGCCTACTGATAGAAAATGTACTGTTACAGTGCTAGGAACTTACGGATTTGGTAGCAACTCTACAAGTCCACATCAAGGTATCCAGGGCTGTGCTTGCTGAAGGCTCTAGCGGAGGATCCTTCTTTGCCTCTTCCTACCTTCTGGTGGTTGCCAACCACATCACGCGAATCGTCATCCCATGGCATTCTACTTGTTTCTTATGAGGGCACCAGTCATACTGCATTTAGGGCTTATCCTACTCCAGTACAACCTTATCTTAACTGATATATCTTCAAGGTCCTATTTTCATGTAAGATCAGACTGAAGTTCCATGAAAGAAACAGGAAGGACACATTCAACTCGGCTTGAGTATATTTGTCCCTCACCAAAAAATTCTAAGATAAGCAGTCTAGAGGTGACCAGTGAATGTATGGGAAACCCAGATGCTACCTGTCCTCTGTCATTCTTAACTATGTGTGTTCACTTTGGTCTGTGGAGGCAGCCTTCCACCTGCAAGTGAGAGAGATGGAGGAAGTTCTTTAATATTACAATACAGTATATCTGCTTTTATCACATGGGACAAAACTTAGTCACATGCATAGCTAGCTACAAAAAAAAAAAAAAAACTAGGAATATAGCCTTTGGGAACATAGCTTTGTGATCCGCTAAAACTGGGAAGTTCTGAGGAAAAATGGTGAATGGATACGAGGTAGCACCAGCAATCTTACACAGTCAGAGTGACTGACTTCCCCACAACGTGTAAAAAATAATTCCCTAAATGAATACAAAAGTTAACTGTTTGTTAAATTTTCTACATGTCTTAAAAGTATGTAGGAATCAGAGATGGCTAAGGAACTCCTAAACTGCCATTTTTTTTCCCCCCAAATGAAAGTCAGACCTACAGCATTGCTACAGAAGCTCAAAGGGAGTTTTGATGCTTAATGTCTAGAATCTTGCAAGAATAACTCAGTCCCAGACTCCCAAATCCTGCCCCAAGGCTCTCTGGTGCAGAGAAATTGGTGTTCCTTAATGTCCTGCATCTGGATATCACAATCCTCTAGGCTACTCTCTTCCAAATGTGATCGCTCCCTTGCCCCTTCCTACAAGGTGTTCATTAAGCTTCCAGAGACTTGGAAAGATCTGTGCAACAATCTAAGAAATCTGGACTCTACCGAAGAAAACAAAAGGGAAGAAGGTCTTTTTGATAAAGATACATTCACACACAAACACACAAAATTCCCTTTAGCTCTATAGGAAGTTTTAAGGAGACTGGGACAAGGATGGAGGAGAATTTTTTCATTTCCTGTCGCCTCATATCTTCCCTGGCCTGGTGAGTCATCATGTTCACTTGGACTCACGGTCTCTGACGCATATAGCTTATTTTTCTGTCAGACTATTAATGTTGAGGTGAGCTTCCTGTCTGCAAAGATCATGTTCCTCACTTCCTTCACAATGCTATCTTCACTTTAGCCTTTATAGGACAAACAGTTGTCACTGCCTTATCAATTAACAGATTTCAACATACTTAGTCAAGGAGACTTCCCAGTGGAAAGAAAGGGCTTAGTCATCTCTCAGCCCAAATTTATAACGATGTGCGGGGGAGGGTTAGGAACAGGACAAAGTACAAGGAAACAGTGTAAGAGGCACATGACACCTGCAAACGTGTGTCCTTGGCCTGAGTTTATTCTTGCACATCTCCATCTTTTCATAGCTTCCTTATCTTGAAACAGGATATGCCCCAAATGGCAGGGCACTGTGGCTTCCGCTTGAGAGTTTCTAACCAAAGAATCTCATCCTTTCCCTTGAGGAAATAAAAACAAACACATTTCACTACAATAATGATGCTCAGATTCTCTATAGACTTAAAAATGAAAAATTGCTTATAAAACTCATGAATGCATTTACCTCAGCAATAAGAGTAGATATAATTTCCACATTTTGCTGCATTTCACCAACTATTTTCATAACAATGACTATGCAGGAATAAAGGCAGTGCATTTTCCTCCAAATGCATATTTTATAAAAATAAACCCTCCTCCTCACATGTCCTTTTAGGTTTCCCACCAATCACCCACACACCCCTCATTCTGAACAGCTAGTCCCTTCCTACTAGTTACAAGCCTTTTGGGAAGACCCAGAAGGTGTTTCTAAAGACTGAACAGTTCCAACTGAGGGGTACCAACACTGCCCTTTGATGGCCAATAGCAAGTTTGTGTTGAAATGTTTCATCATCCCAGGGCATAAAGGGAACTAGGCTGGAGTAAGATGTTGAACTTTGTGAAATAACTTATAAATTTATAATTTATAAATACTAAGCAGAAAGTAGTAATATAAACTTGCTTCTTCCAACATTAAGACACCATCTCTCTGCTTAGCTACATAAAGTAACCACTGAAGCCAAATTACATAATTTGTTGACTGGAGCAGGTTGAAATACAGTTTAGGAGAATTATATATTTGTATACTGGTTAGACATTAAATAAGTACTTTTAACTGCTATTGTACCGTTAGGTATTATGAAAATTAATAATATAACTACCAAAATCATACCGGAAATGGCATAAACATGGTTCTCAAATATTTAAAAATGCTATGAAAAAAAGATGAAGGTATAATTGGCCTGAAGAACACATTTAAGACTTAGAGAAAATATATTAATATTTTTTCTTTTTTTCTTAGAGTCATATTAAAACAAAAAATTCCAAAGCATAAACCCTTTACTGAAGTTACTGAACATTCATCTGTACTAGAACCTCAGATTTTAACTGGCTCATGTGGTTTTGCTGATTGTTGAAAGGTAAATAGACTCCTTCTACCTGGCCAGAGAGAGACAAAACTTTTGTTCTAAGCCCTCACCAATTTTCAGTTCTCAGTCCAGGCAGCCAACCAAAGATGGCTGATAATATCCTATCCAGATGGCAAAGCTGTACATCAGACTAACCTACAAAGACAGGCAATGGTGAACTTCAATTTAATCGTGGGAATCTGAAATAGTTCCTTTTAGTAAAATGCTTTAAAATCTTTAGTCAAAGATTGGTGTTTGTCTAAAACTTTGAGTTTTAAGGAAGGATATGAAGAACATTAAACATCCCAAAGAGAATTCTCTCAGCCAACACTGGGTTACTTTGCACAAGACTTGAGAGGCCTCCAGACCCCCACCTCTCTGAACAGGGCACTGTGGGCTCATGTCCTCTCCACCCTTTATTTTCCTACCTACCCCAATTCTAGGAAACATATCTTCTGCTTCCCACCATCCGTGTTACAATTCTGTCTGTAAAGGCAGGAATGGACATGGTGCAGGTTTTCTGATCCCATGCAGACCGGGTGAAGGAGGAGTCAGAGTCCTCAGAGGTTTTTTGCAGGTCTTTTATTGGGGTTTACCAGACATATGGCAGGCAGAGGTGTTGGGGGGCCAGGAGGCAGGCAGGCCTCCCAGCCCCCAGCATGTCTTCACTCTATCTGGGCTCTCTGGCATTCTCTGCTTCTGCTTCTGCTGGCATCCCCGTGACGCCGCCCTTAAAAGCACAGTCTTAGCCCAGGTGAATCCCATCTACCTAGGCCCACACCCTATTCCAGGTGCCCGCCATCAGGCATGCATTCAGGACTGCAAGGATCCATCATCTATCCTGATGGCGGGAGGGAAGAAAAGCCTGATACTTTTCCTTACCCTACACTGTCTAATAAAACAAAAGGGGAAATATCTGGGGTCTCTGGAGGAAAGCTTTTGCTTTTTGGTGAAAGGGAAAGATGCAGCTGGTGATACTCATTTGTCCTATGCAAACTTGAGTGATGTGGGCCCAGTGCCTGGGGAAGCTGCCATGATCAAACTGAGCAACAAGCCTACTTGCTCCAGACTGTGATCAGAGCACCACAGAGTTATTACACCTGCCAGAAAAAAAAACCTTATTTAAGTCACAATAGGCCCCATTTCTGTCTCTTTCTGTTAGGGATGAGCAGAACCATCCCTAACTGATAAAGAATTTGGTGACTCTCCAGGAACAGCGACTAAAATGATGAATTGGTTAAGTGGAGGAATTGGTTAAGTTAGGGTGGCAAGCAGTGAGCACCTGGCTACTTCAGGCTGGAATATTAGTCACCCTTGTCATTTGATAATAGTTATATGGTCACCTGCTGTGACACCCAGAGATTAAGGCTATAGCATAAAGAGAAAGAGCAGAAAAAAAAATAGGATTGTTGATTATTAAGTGAAGTCTTTCTGCCGTTGGACTGCAATCTAAATTAACACAGGTCCATAATCTAGGAACTTGCAAGGAGAGAAAAGACCACTGTAGGGTAAATGGAAGTTATCAGGCTTTTCCCACCCTCCCGCCATTAACATCTATGATCAGCACCTGTGGTCTTGTACGCATGCCTGATGATGGACACCTGGAGTGGGGTATGGGTGTGCGTGAGTGTGCATACTTGTGCCTAGGAGGGCATGGATATAAGGGCGGCGTCACGCAGAGGATGTGCAGTGGAGAGTGATGGAGAACGGCTACGAGAGATTTGGCGGGTGCTGGGAGACCTGCCAGCTTCCTATCTCCCCCTAGCCCTGCTCCCTGCACCTGGTTGCCTCGCTACAAATGGTATCTTTCTATAGAAAGATCATTAAAAGCTTGAAAAAGCCACTGAGGGCTCCAGGACTCCCCTTTACCCATCTGCCTTGATCCATAGAGAACCTGCCTCGTGCCTTACTTCTACTATAGCCAGTTAATGTGTCTTGATCTGGAGTCAAATGACAAGGTCAGGAGTTAAAATTCGCATCTAGGATGGTAAAGATCTATTAAATATGCTGCTTTCCCTCTCCATTACTATTGTTTTGATTTGCCTCAAGGTGATAGTCATTAGGCTAAATAAGAGGGAGACAGTCAAAAACACTAAGGCCAGCCTCGGAGAAACAAGAATTATTAGGAAAAATGACTACAGCCTAACAAGGCCTTTGCAATGGTTGCTTGAGCATGTTGCTGAACAGAATAGACCAGAAGCTTAGTAAATTTTGGAAAGAACTTTATTGTTAAAGAAACCCACCGTAAGCCTGGCTAGCAACAGCCCATGGCTGCAGGATACCAAGCGCATCCGTCAAAGCACTCTTTGGTCAAGGTTGTGGAGGGTCTTCCCAAAGAGCAGAAGCAAGGCTATTGCCAGGGCACTGAGACACCATCACTCCTGTCAAGCAGGACTCATGTGTGTTGATTTTCCATCCTCCCCTTTTCTGAAAAGGAATTTTATTGTGATTATTGTGTTCCTTTTCCATCCTTATTTATTTAATGTGGCAAAGATAGAATTTGTCTTTTTGCTGAAATTGGCTCAATCTTCATGTTCTGCACCTAGACCCAAAGACTACTGTCAGGTAAATTATTTAATTAGGCTTTTTATGCCACTAGCCTCTGTGGCTATCAGCTGTGGCCTTGATGGCATTAACTCAGAAGGTGCTTGGGAGTGTGGGCACGGGGCACATGGGGGTTGTGAGCATCTGGATCATGGGTGTGTGCGCATGTGTAATTGTGCACACTTGGGCCTAGAGGCTAGTGTAAAAGCAGTGGCAGCAGCGGCAGCAGGAGGATGAGGGGCGTGAACTACCAAACAGGCAAGACCACGAGAGTCCAGAGAGAGGGTAAAGATTCATGGGGGGCGGGAGGCTCGGCTGCCTTCCTCCCAGCCTCCTTGCCCAGCCCAGGCTGGCCTCCTTGCAGCTGCCCTGCCTGGTGCGCCTGTGTACCTGGTTCCCCGAGAGCAGTAAACCTGAAAAATCCACTGAGGGCTGGGCTTGGGCACTATCCATGTGCCCAAATCAGTGGTGAACCTGCCCTGTGCTTGCTGGCACTAGAACTACACATCACCCAGATATTCAGGATTGGGTATGTTGGGGATCAAGTAACTAGGTAAGACCACAGAGTGATCTAAAACCTTAGGGAGGGGCTGTATTCTACGTAATGTGGAGGCTTGATATACATAAAGTTCAAAGGGGGACATATTTGTAAAAGTCCAACCCAGTTCATCTTATCCCCAAACCCTGTCTCTTTTGGAAAAATTAAATATTTTATTTCCCAGCTCCCCTTGTAGCTAATCAATAAGGCATAAGCAGAAATCTGCTGAGGGGGTTTCTGGAAGTACTTAGCCTTCCAGATTAAAGAACTGCTTCCATATCCCAGATACAGATGTGATGCCTGTCACCATAGCAGCCACTTTGTGACCCTGAGGAAAATAGCAAGTGAACCCCATAGAGGCTGTCCTTGACATAACTGAGTCCCTGAGCCAGTAGGAGCAGCTGCTGCCTCCATACTTTCTGGCCATGTGAGATAACAAATCCCAATTTGCTGATACCTTGTTTGTTGGGTTTGTTCATGTGTAAATGAAAATATTTATAATGAATATAGACACCCAAGTGATAAGATTCAGTCCTATCAACAAAGTTGATGAAAATGTCTCAGTCAAGTCTGGTTTCGGGTGATCGTGTACTGATCTTTCTGTGGGGTGAGATTTGAGGTGAGCTGGGAAGATTCTCTACCCAAATTGCTCAATCTGGTGCCAATGCCAGAAACCCCACATGTGGAGGTATGTGCCATGTATGTGTGTGGAGTGTAGCAAACACATAGCCATTCAGAGGATCCTGGACAGCTGGAGGTTAGGATAATGGCTTGTGAAGTGTTTTTGCCCATTGCTGATCCCATACCCCAGAACGAAATCTAGCAGATCTCATATTCTGAAAATACCTCCCTATAATCCAAATTTTTCACCTTATAGTATAAACTATTTTCCCCTTTCAGCATTCCACTTCTGATACATTTTTATCATTTTTAAAGTGTTTCCCTTTACATCATTCGCAATTCATTATTTCCCATCTCTGGTTTTTTCTAGCCTAACCCCCTCCTCCCCTTCGTTATTGGAATTGTCAGAATTCTAGACAACTGTGACTCTTATCTCCTTGGAGTGATTCACTCTTGAGCTGTCGGTGCGCTCTCCATCTGTGCAAACTGTGTGTGATGATTGTGTGGGCAGGCAGGAAAATGAGGATGCAAAGGCCCGTGGGATCCTCTGCTGCAGCTGCCAGAGGTGGCCTGCTGTGGCGGGGAGGGGAGCGACAACACAGCTGCTGTGCACAGGAAGGAAGGCCCTAGCACCAGGGGACAGTGTGTGTGTGTGTGTGTGTGTGTGTGTGTGTGTTTGCGTTTGCCTGTGTCTATTGACCATTTCTAGGGAGAACAAAACAAATTATTTTTTCTTTCTTTGAAATGGGGATAGGGCCTCCCTGGTGGCGCAGGGGGTTAAGGCACAACCTATGAAGCAATCTGCAGCCACTGCAGCATGAGTTTGATCCCCAGCCAGGAAGGTGACCCATATGGCTCAGGAGACCTCTCCTGTCTTGCCCCCTGCTCCTCTCAGCAGTGTATTTCATTCTGCCTGTTCTGTTCCCCATTCTGTCTCTGGTGAATCCTCACACACATACCCCCTCCCCCACGTCTCTGGCCTGTACCCCAGCTCTTGTATGCATAAATAAATAAATCTATTTAAAAAAAAGAAAAAGAAAAGGGAATAAGCACATAGAATAAAGACTACAACAGAAGGAAAGGGAGGCCTGTGAACCCCTTCCCCCTCCTACCTTTGTCCCTTTAGCCTGACCCCACAAGCCCCTCTCACTCTTGCCAACCTGGTCAAGGGTTTTTTCCTAATCCCAGACTTTCTACCAGGAGGAGAAAAGCTCTGACGGACTGACCTTGACTTAGTTGGAAATACAGTTATGACTTATTTACACCCTCAGAATTAAAATAGCTTAGTTATTCTTGCAGAGGAAAAAAGATATTTGGGTTTTCTTATATCCGCAGGTGTCCTTCTGTGTAAAGCCCTATGCCTGCATGGCGCTGCGTGTAACAGATACCTGCGCTCCGTCCATCTGCCTGTCACCTCTTTCTTGTCCCCTAATCTGCTGTTCTCTCCCTGATTCAGAGAATCTTTTTTTTTTAAAGATTTATTTATTTTTAAGCAAGAGCTGGGGTACAGGCCAGAGGCGCGGGAGGGTGAGAGGATTCACCAGAGCCAGAGTGGGGAACAGAACAGGCAGACTGACGAAATACACTGCTGAGGGGAGCAGTGGACGAGTCAGGAGAGGTCTGCTGCACCATGTGGGTAGCTCCCTGGCGAGCTGGAAATCAAACCCGTGCTGCAGAGGCTGCGGACAGCTTCACAGCGCTGCGCTCAACCCACTGCACCACTGGGGAGGCCCTGATTCAGAGAATCTTCCTGAATGTTGATGAGAAACTGAAACGAGATGGGGATTGTGGAGGATAGAGGTAGGAGGGTGCGAAGGTCACAGGCATGACTTTCATTCCATAAACTGACTTCATGTTCAAATTTAGGGATACCAGGTATGGGAGGCCCCTCAAAGTCTTTCAGTCACCTTGGAATTGAGGTAACCGAGGAAAGGGAAGAGAAGGGATTTTCCCAAGGTGAGCAAATTCACTGGGAACAGGAGTGGACACTAGCATCTAGTCTCCTGACTCCTGGCCCTGGTTCTGACACTGTTCTAGCTCTACCTTAGTGTAGCCCCCAGGACTAGCTGCTTTAGTGTATCTAGTCTTGAGAGGCAGGGGAGGGGGCACTGAATGAATCCCAGAGGCCTTTGTACCAGCTGATCCCATAGTAGATTGGCTCTTCCTATGTTTGGATATTCTATCTTTCATTCTGAGTAATCTAAGTATTCCAAAAAGTTGCCCTTTTGTCTAAGCTCCTTGGAGTAGATATCTGGTGATCACTGTGGGCACTAAAGAAATGCCCTCATCCATTGGGACTCTGGTTTTGACTCTCTCCTTAACTGTTCAAAGGCTTGTCCTTCTCTTCACTTACCTGCTGCCCTTCCTTTATGCGTACAGGCCTGTGCTGCTCACAGCTACTGGATGCCTCTGGTACTTGACATCGCTTAGAAATCAATTCCCTGGTTAATTCTTGAGGCCATCTCTAAATAAGCAGCAAGGCCTTTATAATAACTTAAAAGCTTTTCTCAACTTCACCTAAAAACTCTCCAGCAGGAGATCAACAAACTGGCTGTCTTTTTTGTTTTAAATATTTTATTATAAAATAAATATAACCCCCATTTTCAGAGGGTCTAGAGAAGGCATAATGATGTAGTGTGTGTTTCCACCCCTCCCCCTGGTTGTAATAAAAAAGGATAAGCGAAGTTGTGACCCTGAATTCCACAGAGGGATGTGTATTGCTACATACTTTCTATTTTCGTACCACTTTTGTTGAGGCTCATAGGTTCTAACAGATTGTGTCTTCATTTTTTTTAAATTTCTTCTTTGTTTTTCTCAATTATCCAATGATCATCCAGTTGTATATTGTTAAATCTCCATATTTTAGAAGTTTTTCCCATTTCTATTTTGATACTATTTCTACTTTGATACTATTCAGATCAGAGACTAGACTTGATATGATTTCAATATTCATGAATTTGTTAACATTTTGACCCAGCATGTGGACTATCCTGGAGACACTATCCATGTGCACTTGAGAAGAATGTGTACTTTTGTGTAGCTTTTGGGGTTTCAGTGTCCTCTAAATATCATGAAGCCCATGTCATGTAGTTCTAGCTGTTCTTCTCACTACTCAGTGGCTAACTTTTCTGGAAGTCCTCTTCCTTCTGTGATTTGGAAATAATAATGATCTACCACAAAAGGTTGCATCTTCCCCCAAGGTACACAGATTTTGACAAGAATGCACAGATGAGGGCTTTTGTAAGTCCAGGAGTCCATCAGAGAAGTCCCAGCACCAACAGGGTAAGGTTCTGGACAGAGGGGCATCTGTCCTTAAGAGACCTGGGGCCCTGCCACCTACAAGGGTGACAATTGAGAGTGCTCTGGTTCCCCAGCCCGGAAGCTCTAGACACAAGTTTTCATTTGTTTGCTTGTAGTGTTTTATATTAGAGAGACTTGTAGATTTTGGAAATGGATTTCATGAGATTACAAAATCTTTTCAGACACTCTTAAAAAATTGTGAAAGCATTTAAATACCTAAATTTCTGAATGTGCCAGTTACCAAAGAGTGACTATTAAATTTTACCATGTTTCCTAAAACAAAGTGATAAGCTATAGACTAATACAGTTTTTTCCCCTAAAGATTTATTTATGCATACAAGAACTGGGGTGTAGGCCAGAAATTTAGGGGATAAGAGGATTCACCAGAGACAGAGTGGGGAGCAGATTAGGCAGATTTACTGAAATACACTGCTGAGGGGAGCAGCAGGCAAGACAGGAGAGGTCTGCTGTGCCATGTGAGTTACCTCCCTGGCAGGGGGCTGAATTCATGTTGTGATGGCTGGCAATAGCTTGAAAAGAATCATCCGTTAGAGATTAACCCCTGTGCCACCAGGGAAGCACTGGAAAACTAATACAGTTTTCAGTGAAACCTGAAAGCTTAAGGAAAACTAAAATTATTGAATTTGAATAAAATGAACATTAATTAAACATACAGATAATTGCAAGCCTTTTTTATGTATAGAAAAGCCACACTCAGACATAGTGAAAGTCTATGTTCATCTGAGGTTAGGAATGTGTTGGGTTTTTTTAATCAGTAGTTTATTTGCTCCTTACATTCGGTCAACAACTGAATTCTTTGCATTTCACAGAAGCGGAAACAGGCAGAGGAAGGGCCCAGTAGGCAGAACAAGAATCAGTGCTGGACGTGGTGGTGCATTCCCCACCGCTCACCCCCACTGGCCAAGCTAGTCCACTCTTCAGTGTTCCTTTAAAGGGTCCTTATAATTGGTGAAGTGAAACCTTATATCCAAGAACTACCCCTTTTCCAATTAGGTAATTGATTGAAATCTCTGCAACTCCTTGTTTTCTACTTCAGAAGGCAGCGTCATATCCTGGAAACACCGTGGGGTGGAAAGTCACCATGTGGCCCTGTGGGTCAGCTTGATTTCTGGGAAAGGCTGTCTGACTTCTCAGCCATAAATAGGTTATTTAGACTAAATTCACTGAGATTAGAGAGCCCTGTTTCTCAGCTTAGTTAAGCCTGTAAGGACGGTTCCATCCTGCCAGGGGACAAGGATGGGAGGCGACAGCACAGCTACCCTGAGGAGGGTGCAGTGCTCTGAGGACCATGGCACTGGTCAAGGGGCGAGGGTTTAGTCTCTGCTCTGCCCCTGTCTGACTGAGTAACCAGGCTATGCCACTTCCCAGCTGAGGCAGCTTTGTCTTCAGTGGGGTGCGTGCTTGCTTTGCTTGAATGAAAGCTTTGTCAGGGTGCTATGAAAAAAATACATGAAAATTCCTTGTAACATAAAAAAAAAAAGCTTGGCTGTATACTCGACAGGGAGTAGCCTTCAGAAGAGCAGAGTGGTTGCATTTAAAGTGATTTAGGGCTCTGATGTTTTCAATGCCTCTGTCCTCAATGTAGCCCCATCCTTGGGCTCAGTGGGCTTCAAAGGCCTGAGTGCAGGCACTGGCTTTGGAGCATCACTTCAGTTACTCTTTCCTTCTGAAGAAACTGGTAACCCTCCCTGACCTACAGGAACCAACCGGGCCTTGGGGCACACATTCCCAACTGCCACAGCTGGAATGCTGGGTGATTTCCTACTTGCAAGGACAATTGAGCAATAAAGACAATGGTACTATCCTTCAATCAGGGACATTTGTCAAAAATTTGAAAAGAATCATCCGTTAGAGATTAAATCCTGATTTATGAAACCGACTGGAAGGAACAGAGAAGAAAATTAACTGCATTCTGACATATTAAGAGCTGTACATAGAGTTTAAACAGGAGAATTATGAGGAGATAAAAGTGGCCTTCTCTAAGAATCATTCTTTTTTTTTTTTTTTTTTAAGATTTATTTATTTATTTATACAAGCACTGGGAGGGTGAGAGAAGCGCGGGAGGGTGAGAGAATTCACCAGAGCAAGAGCGGGGAGCAGAACAGGCAGAAGGACCGAAGTACACTGCTGAGGGGAGCAGCGGGCGGCAGGAGAGGTCTGCGCGCCATGTGGGACCCTCCTCCGCTGGCCGTGGAGCAGCCGGGGATCGAACTGGCCCTGCACAGGCTGCGGGCAGTTTCGCAACCCAGCGCTCAACCGCTGCGCCACCGGGGAGGCCCGAGAATCATTCTTTAGTTGAGCCAGATTAGACTAATTTGAGCGGCAGTGGGGAGTCCACACCTTTACATCAGGCAGCCCATCCTCTCTCATCTATAAACCTGTTGTCAATTAATATCCATTTATTTGGATTAGGAAATTACTCTCTGTGGCAAGCAGGATTCTCACATGGCCCTGAAGATTCTTGGGCCCTGGTGTACACACACTGCTCCCAGTTATCAAACACCACCTAGCCACCGCCATGGAGGGAACCAGCAGGGGTAGCTAAGGTGCCAAATCCATTGATGTTGAGATAGAGCGATTATGTGGGTGGGTCAGTCATTTAAGGCAGAGTGTTTTCTCCAGGTGGTCCCAAGAAGGGGTCAGAGTTCAAAACATGAAAAGCATTCAGTCCAGCCTGCTTGACTGGAAGATGGAGGAAGCCATGTGGCAAGGAAAGCAGTGAGCTCTCAAAGGGAGAGCTAAGAGCAGGGAAATGGGTGCATATTCCTACAACCACAGAAACTGAATTCTGACAAGGAGCATGAGCTTGGAAGTGGGTTTTTCCTCCCAAGCCTCTAATGAGAACTCAGCCTGGTCACCATCTTGATTTTAGCCTTGCCAGCACCTAAGCGGGTCATCCAATTGCCCTGTGACCGCTGACCTACAGAATTGCAAGCTAATAAAGGAGCAGTATTTTAAGCCACTACATTTGTGGCCATGGTCCTCATTATGCCATCTGGAAATGAGGCAGTTCCCATTAATAATGGTAATTAGGAGTTGATTTGGGAGTTTTTTCATTTAGTGAATTCTCCAGCATCTATCCTTACTTTAAAATTTTTTTTTCATTTTGAATTAACTTCAGACTTACAAAATATTGCAGGGGGTACAAAGATTTCTCATATCCCTTTCACTCAAATTCCCCAAATCTTTATAACTACAGCATACTTATCAACACCTGGCAATCAATACTGGTACAATGCTATTAGAATCTCACCAAGTGTCCCACACATGTCCATTTTGTGAGCAGGATGCAGTGCAGAGTCACATGTACTATTTTTTTTTTCCATCATTTAAACTCTGATTTTTTTTTGGTATTTTTTTCCTTTTTATTTTTTTATTTTAACATTTATCATTTAAAAAAATTTTTAAACAATATTTGCTACCCCCACCCCTTCAGATTGAGTCCCTATAGAATTTCCTTCCCCAAGACACTCATGCACCATCACCACAGTCCCCTGTGCTCCTCCCTCCCTCCCTCTCATCCCTCTCCCTCCTCCTCCCCTGCAGTCACATCTACCATTTAGTTGTCATATCTCTTTAATCTCTTTTAACCCAGATGCTTTCTCAGTCTGACTTTACCTTTCATGATTTTTACAATTTTGAAGAAGTACAGGCTGGTTATTTGGTAGAATGCGCCTTGCTTGAGCTGTCTTTTTGGTAAGAATGCTACAAATGTGATGTGTCGCTAATGATCAGTTATATCAAGAGGCACATGATGTAGATTTGGTCTATTATGGGTGATATTAACTCTAATCAAGGGGGTTTCAGGTTACTCATCCATCAAGTCACCATTTCCCCCTATGTAACTGGTGATTACCTTGTGGGAGATATGTTGAGACTGGCAAATTCTCATTGTATTTTTGTTCACTAATTTTAGCATACATTGATGATTCTTCTAAAAGATTATTACTGTGGTGTTTGCCAAATGATGATTTTTTTCTAGTTCTGTAATTCCTTCTACATTTGTTAGAATTCTAATACTTTCTATAAATTTCTAGAATTTGTGAGGAAAGCTTTTCCTCCTCCCCTGCCTATCTATTTATTTATAACAGTGTGGACTCGTGGATTCTGACTTTATTCCATCATTACCATGATTTATCATGTTGCTCAAATTGTCCCAGAGGAGACCCTTTAGGTCGGCCCTGTGTCTTTTGGTCATGTCCCCGACATTGGTTGGCATCTCAGCAAAAATGAATGTTTTCCGGCACCACAAGATATTCTAGGCTTTTCCTATAGTTTCCTGTCTTAATTCTGGACGGTCTCCTGGTTCTTTTTGCTGGAGAGTGGTATTTAGAAATCAAGATTTGTAGCTTATATGTATCCATACTTAACATTCATAGCTTTCTCTGACACTGTGGCTTAAGAATCCTTTCACAGGGCCTCCCCGGTGGCGGTGGCACAGCAGGTTGAGCACAGTGCTGTGCAACTGTCCTAACCCTTTGGGCACCAGTTTGATTCCTGACTGGCCAGGGAGATTCCCACATGGTGCTGCAGACCTCTCCTGTCTCGCCCGCTGCTCCCCTCAGCAGTGTATTTCGTCAGTCTGCCTGTTCTGCTCCCCATTCTGTCTCTGGTGAATCCTCTCACCCTCCCGCACCTATGGCCTGTACCCCAGCTCTTGTATAAAAATAAATAAATCTTTAAAAAAAAAAAAGAATCCTTTCAGTCATACACATATGTACACACACACACTCACACAGAGAGACTCATGCTTTGGTAAAAGACAGTGGATCTCATCCCCCAGCACCTGGATTCCTCTTGCCCCACTTGATCCCATGGAACCTGTTTCAACATTTCCTGGAGCGCCCATGTGAACCCAATCTGTGTTGTACTAGGGGCTCCCAGCACCTCTCTCCTGATCTGGACCCCTTTTCACGTACTACTTAGGGAGCCTGAAAGTAGCTTCTCCCTGTCTCTAGCTAGGATGGTAGTAGTAGCAGTGTGAGCATAGTAGTAATGGTGTCAGCTACCATGTACTGAGCATGTGTGCGTGAGGCAAACAGGATTCATTGAATACTTAACAGTAACCCACAAGAATGCCTTATTCCCATTTTATAGACAAGATACAGAGGCACAGGAAGACAGGATCAGTAGCATTGGAAGTGACACAGCAGGCACTCTCACCCTTGCCCTTTGCATGTACCCGCTGCATACATGCTAGCTATATCTATAAATCTGCCTTTTGGCAAATACTTGGTTGCTGGGAAGTTCAAGGCACAGGTGCTTTAAACTACCAGGCCATAAGGTCAGAGGGCATGGCAATGGAGATGACCAGGCAGCAGGGATAACCCTGGGACGTTCCCCACTGGGGAATCTGGCAGAGGTGTGGCTCTCAAGTACTCTCTGGACCCTGTTGCTTCTGCCTTCCTACTTCACGTGCATCCTTTTTTTTTTTTTTAACCACTGCTCCCTGAACCCCATTAAAAGGTTCCCAACCTACTTCCTTCCTATGGTCTGAATTTCTTCATTGGAGACACAGTCTTGCATACTATGATTAGGGAAGAAAAGCTGGAAAATGCAAATGCCTGGCTAAGGAAAGGTGGTGGCAGGGCCCTTTTCTAGAGTAGAGTTAAAGCTCTTCCCTCTGAGAACTACCCTCCCTTAGAGGGAGCAAGAAAGACCGACCTAAGAACCTGGAAAAGAAATCCAGCAAAGAGGTTCTTTTCTTCTCATGTAAAGAAAACCAGGGGCCCTGGGGACTGCCTGCCCCACGAAGCTGGGAATCTACCCGCACCAGGAGAAAAAGGCAGCTCTTGCCCTGGAGGAAGGATATCCGGGTCAGGTCTGGCTCTCCCAGGCCCTCACCTCACAGCTGAGTTACACTTTTCCTTTTTTCCAGTGTGCTCTCGAACTCAGAGAACAACATTCTTATCATCTGGGGACCTTGCTAGAAATGTAAATTGTTGGGCCACACCCTACACTTACTGAATCAGAAATGGGTGGGGCCCAGCCAGTGGTTTAAATGGCCCCTCCAAATTTGAGAACCTCTGCCCTCGAGACCTCAAATGACCAGATTATGCTATTGATGGGGATCATCCTAATGAAGATATAAACTGGAGCCTGGAGGGAGACTTCAGCCTGGCTTGGCGTCTTTGTAAGTTTCCTCATGATCCTAGCAATTAGGTTAGATTTTTCAAACAACACACTGATGTGGCATTAGAGGAGCCAAGTTCAAATCAATAGTCCATTAGATGGAGGGAGAATAGAAAAGTCAGCAGCCACAATTGAAAGTCTGGTGAATAAGAAAAAAAATGTCTTCATCCTATGACTGACACTGTGTTGTTGACAGGGCTGGGAAATATAGTCTCCATTTAAAATCACTTCAAATCTTTTCTCCATGGCTGAAAATCAGAGGCCCATGTCCTATATCCCAGTCCATTTCCCTAACCAGTACTGCCACGATGAATTCGCTCTAGAGCACATCCAGTCTTCCACACCACCTTTTTTTTCCCTTAAGATTTTATTTATTTATGCATGCAAAAGCTGGGATGTAGGCCAGAGGTGCAGGAAGTGAGAGGATTCACCAGAGATAGAGTGGGAAACAGGAAAGGCAGATCTACTGAAATACACTGCTGAGGGAGCAGCGGGCAAGACAGGAGAGGTCCGCCGCACCATGTGGATAGCTCCCTGGCCAGGATCGAACTCTTGCTGCAGATAGCTTCATAGCTCCATGTGCTGAGACTTAACCCTTTGTGCCACCAGAGAGGCCCCACATGCCACCTATTGTCTCTTATGTGAATTTGCTGGGTTGTTTCCTCCTTTCTGCAAAAGGCAAGGCAGAGCTACCCCTTGAGTTATTAAACATGAATATCAATCCTTCTTGGCTGATTCAGCTGGTAGTGAAAGAACGAATGTTCTGAGAGGACTGCTCTCTGAGCATAGAATGGAAACAAGATTGTAATGAGCTCCATGTTCTTCTTTTGTGCACAACATTAAACAGACTCCAAGTGCAGAAGTTCAGGAATCTGACCTGCTTTTACTCAAGACTTCTGTTATCAATTGTGTGGGATTTTTCCACACCAACAGTCAGTTCTCCAGCATTCTGAACACCAACTGGGTATCCTGCAATTCAATTCAATACTGACACTAACTGCTCAGAGTTAGTATGGACCTCACATGTAAAGGCTCTGCCCAACACTCTAATCATGCCTGGATCTTTCTGGCCATTGGTCCCAGCCTCAGTCATATCCTAACTTATAAACAGCATTCTTATTATTCCAGAGATTCCAAGAGTTTTAGGGGTTGTGTGCCAGAAACTGAGGACAAAGACCACATATATATATATTTTTTAAGATTTATTTATTTATGCATACAAGAGCTGGGGTACAGCCAGAGGTGTAGGGGGTGAGAGGATTCACCAGAGACAGAGTGGGGAACAGAACAGGCAGATTGAAATACACTGCAGAGGGGAGCAGCAGGCCAGACAGGAGAGGTCTGCTGCGCCATGTGGGTATCTCCCTGGCTGGTGGGGATCGAACTTGCCTGTAGAGGCTGCGGATTGCTTTATAGTGCTGTGCTTAACCCCTTGCACCACCAGGAGGGCCCTATATTTCTTACTGTGTTGCAATCATGCAACAGTAAAAGTGCCAACTAGATGAAAGGAAAGCCTCTGCCTCAAAATTTGAGTCCTCCAAAGTATTTGTCAATACAAAAAAAAATATTCCTCAATTGAAAAAAATTTTTGTCTTCCAGCTTCACTGTGACTTGCAGCCTTGAAGTCAGAGATGTGCAATCTCATGCACTTGACCTGGACTGAGATCATTTTCCTTTCCATGGCAACTAAGATCACTGGGTGCTATGACTGTGGCAGGGTAAAGGGCAGAGGCAGCTGACACCCCTCATAGCTTGGAAGCTGAGATCCAGCAGTCCCTTACTTTCTTGGAGAGAGCACTGGCCTAGGAGCTGAAGTCTGAGCATTGAGGTCCCCCCTCCAGTCAGGCAGATGCTTGTCTTTCCAGGAGTCCTGCTGACAACAGTACTCTGTCTCACCAGGCCCTTGCTCCCTGGCAGGGCTCTGTGGAAAGGTAGGGAAGGAGTATGGACTATTCTTCACACAAGAGCTCAGTCTAAGAAACCCACTCTAATTTTTTTTTAAAAGATTTATTTATGCATACAAGAGCTGGGGTACGGGCCAGAGATGGGGGGGGGGGTGAGAGGATCCACCAGAGACAGAGCAGGGAACAGAACAGGCAGATTGACTGAAATACACTATTGAGGGGAACAGCCAGGGAGACAGAAGAGGTCTGCCTGGCCATGTGGGTTTCTCCCTGGCGGTGCAGGGATCAAACTTGTGCTGCAGAGGCTGCAGGTTGCTTCATAGCATGGTGCTTAACCCCTTGTGCCACCAGGGAGGCCCAACCCACTCTAATTTTTAAAAAAGAAACTCACTGCTCCAACTTTTCAGTTCATCTGGAACTTTTCCCCACCACTTAGAAAGCAGGCACATTGCTATTTGCAAGCGTGCTGGAAATAGCAGAAAATTGTTCCTAACACGACCTTACCAGGCAACAGAGAACAGCACTTTTTGCAGGGATTAAACCTTCCATGACCAGAAAGATGACCTGCCTCAGAGACCTTTGGGGTCACCAAAGAGCAAAACATTTTCTTAGGTGCTGGCCTTCCCAGAGACATCTGAGGGCTGAGCCCTCCTCATTTCTCTAGGGTAGACTTCCTTAAGAGGGTGATCGCTGCTGCTGCTACTACTACTGCTACAGCTCCTCCGACCACATCGACTACTACATAGTTACTGAACTGTGTTTGAGGTGTCCTAGTTTCCGGGGTGCACAAGAGAGCAAACCAACCAACCCCTGCTTTCATGGACCTCAGAAACGAATAGGCAAAAAGAAAGTCCGCCAGAGGCGATGGGGCAGTGGAGCAAAATACAGTGTTGCAGGGAGTCGGAGGCTGACAAGTACTTTGGGTGGGGGGGGCTCCCTCTAGCCCTCACTTCATTTCCATCCAGGTCACCCAGCCACGGAGCCCTGGCCCTGTGCCTGTCATTGTGCCTCAAGGGCACACAGTAGGACGTGTTTCCCCAGCCCTTCCCACCCGGGGTAGGTGAGCGTCGCCACCCTTTCGGCTCAGGAGCTCCGCCGGGTCCCGCGCCGGGTGTGGGGGTGCGGCGCGGGCGGCCGGGGCGCCCCGGCAGCGCGGGGGTTAAGCGGCCCCGCCCCGCGCGCGCTTCCCGCGCGCCGGGTCCTCCCCCGCCGTGACGCGCCGGCTTTGCCCAAATATGTCCCGCTCCCCCTCCCGCGCCCGCCGCCCACAGGCGCCCCCGAGCCCCGGGGCTGGCACTCGGACTTCTCCCGGCCTCGGCGTCCAGGGCCGGCCGCGCGGGGAGCGCCCCTCCGCGATGCCCTTCCGGAGAGGTAGGCGGGCCCCGCCCGAGCCCCCCGCCGCGGGGGGACAGCGACGACGCCCCGGGGCGCGTGCGGGGGGAGGGTGGGAGTCCAGCGCCTGCCGCGGAGACCCGGCGCGCATCGTCCTCTCCGGACCTGCACTGCCCTCCTGCCCCGCCTCCAGCCCCCGGGCGCCACCCAAGGGCGCGCACCGCCCCCGGGCGCCGCGCCGTCCCCAGGGTCCCCGCGCCGACCCTCCTACCCCTCACTCCCCCTGCGGCCCGGCGCCCCCAAACCGTCTCCCAGCCCGGTGGCCCCGCGCTGCCCCTCCAGCCCCGCGCTTGGCGCTGGCCTCTGGGCCACCAGCACCACGTGCTGGAGCCGGTGCGCAGCTCCACTTTGAAAGGTCCCCCAGTCAGGCCACCTTCGCGTCCTGAGATGCAGCTGGACTAGGGCCTGGGAATTTGAGAGTTCGCCCGGCGGACTCGCGATCTGGGGGTTCTCGGGTGACACCAGCTCTGAAGCTTGATGCTTGGGGCTCTGGCTGCGCACTCAGTTTTTGATCTGAAGCAGGGGGACAGGGAGCGGAGGGGGCCTTCTGGAAGGCAGATCTGTGTGTGAGTCCTGGCCCTGCCCTTTACGCCCCCTAACTCTTGGGAAGTCATTTCACCACCCAGAACCTCAGCGTCTCCCTCGGCAAAACGAGCGCACGAATCTGAAGGCTGTGGACACAAAAAGCAAACACAGGCAGGTAGAGTGCCCTTAGGCAAGAGCTTCCTAAGCCTGGCACCCTGCGCAGAGCTCTCCACCCTGCCCACCTGCAGGGCCTTCCTCCTCTGCCTGGAAAGGGGGGCACCTTTGTATTTGGCTTCATTTCCTGCACTGGGTGATGGAGGCCCTGTAGAGCTCCTCTGGATGGGAGGGCCCCCACCCCCAGGTCAGCCCAGAGGTGGAAGTTGTGGAGAGTGGGGGAGAGGGAGACTCCAGTTATTGACTTCTTCTATTTCTGTTGGGAGGGGCTTGGGCGCTGGTGGCCCTTTGTCACTCAGGAGCCAAGGCTTTCTCACAGTGGCCCTTGCGAAATGACAGCAGTCTAAGTGCTCAGGGACCCGGGACTTGGGACCATGTTGTGCGGCTTTCTTCCGGCTCCTCACTTCTCTCATAACTCTGTTTAATTGTCAGGTTAATGCTCTGGTTGCTGCATGTAGTATTGACCTTTATTCCGTAAACAGAGGTTGCTAAGATGCCATTATCAGCTCCTGGTTGTCAAAGGGGATGGTTAGCACTAGCACTCCCAGTCTTGCTGGGCGTGGGGAGAAGAAAGCTGAGAGCAGGGACTGGTGAGTTCTGTCTGGTTGTCAGTCAGCTGAGTTTGGTCCCATGGCCACTGTCCTCAAAATGTTTCCATTTTTCCATGCGAAATGTGGCCACCTTGTCGCTCTCTCCAAGGTCTCTCAGGCCCCACCTGACCTCATTTAACTGCAGTGTGAACAGTCATTTATCACTGAGTTTGTCCCTTCCCCTCCCCGCCTGTGTCTTGTGGTCTCTGGAGGCAAACTCCTAGAAGCAAAGATGTCACAGCACTCCAGGGCTGCCTTGTGCAGCAAGGATTATAACTGAGCTGCTAAATGACTTTGTCTATGAAGATTTCACCCATGACAGTGGATTTTAGTGCATTAACAGAAGGTGCACATTGCCAACTATGTTAATTAAGCTCTCTTGTTTTTTGTTTTTAATCTGAAGAGAACACTGTTGCCTGAAGGGAAAAATACCATCTTTCCATTCTGTGGCTGCTGATCCCCGCAGGTCGCAGGCTGTGAGAAACAGTGTGGGCTTGAGTTTTCTGGAAGCTGTAAGTCCAGGCCGCAGCTCTAGAGACTAGGTTGCTTCAGCATCGTGAGGTGAAAGGTCTGCATGTTGGGGAGCACAGCTCCCGACCCCTGAAACTTGCTAGGCAGTGGAGACTTCCACATATATATTCTTTTCGATGTTTTTGAATTTTGAATGCATCTGAATGTTTTGACTGTATTTGAATGTTTTTGAAATCTGAATGTATTGTTGAAAAAAAATGTAAAAATAGGAAATGATAAAGCTGTTACTCTTCCCCAACAAAGAGGAGCAAATGGAGAAGGACGGACTTCCTTCTAGCTAACCTTCTAGGTTAATTGACTACTAATTGCTTTCCCATGTTGTATTTCTGTGTCTTGACAAGTAAGACTTTGGGCCTGGCAGGAAACATGTGGTGCCCTTGTATTGGGCAAGTTGAGAAGAGCTTACTAAATAGATGGTCACAAAGCTTGGGCGGGGCACAGGAAAACCACAGATGAGTGGGCAGAACCCCAGTTTACCACCCCAGGCCTAAGTGTTATAGGCCAAGTGATCGCTAGCGCTGATGGGAGCTGATCTTCCCTGGAGGGTGCCCTGCAGAGGATCTGGGAGAATCCCCACCAGACTATATGCTCCTCCCTCCCTTTGACCTCATGGCATTGTCAACCAGAGGACCAGGGACTCCTTGATGTCCATGTAGGTCAGCCTGTTGGAGTACAAGATTGGGCAGACTTACCTGTAGTGGAGAGTGGATCTGGTGGGACAGATAGAATCAGCTGAGGATCTAAGGTATTAGTCCTGTGCCTCGAGTGTGGGAGGAACATAATTGATGTCTACTGAATTTAATTAGGGCAGAGTTCAGAGATGACCTGCCTTGTCATTGATTGCTTGGTTGGTTGGTTCATTCATTCTCTAGATTGACTCTTGCTCTGTGCCAGGCACGCACAAAGTGCAAGATGAATGTGACAGGTTTGGCAGTTCCCTCGCTGTAGCTAGACCTCCCGATTCTGCCACTCCAGCCAGGTCACGGTGCTAACATCAGGCAGAGATCTGGCAGCATGAATGGAATGAATGGTAGAGGCTGAATCGGTGAAGACAGCAGCTGCTGCCTGATCTTGGAGGCATTCATGCTCACAGCTCTTCTTGGTTGGTGTTGGGGTAAAGGTAGCTGTGGTGGTGGTGGGGGTCAGAGTGGGATCCTTGGTAGAGCTGCTGGAATAAGTATGTCTGAAGAAGTAGGTCTTGAGTTTGGTTTGAGCCAGGAGAAGTAACTATCCTGTGAAACATGGAGGAAATGCATGAGAACCAAAAGAAGCAGGACGAGCCGAGGCTCCATAGGGAGGCAGGCAGTGACTGGGGGATTATATCTGGAAACCAGCTCTGATGGGAGGCTGAGGCAGCTCCTCTGAAGACAGATGGTGAGTTTTCAGGTGATTTCAGTGAGGACCTGCTCCAAGACTGGGGTCTTGCCTAAATTCCTGAGGTCTTTTTCCAGTGGAGAAACCTATAAAATATCTTCTTTTAGCAGAGTCCCAAATATTCTTGCACATCCCCACCTTCAGACAGGATGAGGGGAATAGCAAGTAAAGATTCTAACGATAAACAACAAGATACCAAGCTAACATAATTGAGCACCTTCCAAGTACTGAGCTAAGTACTTTACCTGTGTGCAGTTGTCCTCACATCTACCCTCTGTGCTGCATGTTATCGTTATTTCCACTGTCAAGATAAAAGAAGTGAGGTTCAAGGCAGTTATACTTATGGAACTTTTGTCATTGAATAGCGCTGAACAGAGGGATGCGAGATGTCCTTCTCTGCCTTCCCATCCTGAACAGCGATTATAGGCCAGGCTAGGTTAGGATGTGTGATAGATGACTTGATAAGACATGGTACATTATATATCAGACAGAAACCGTATAACGTGATGTGTGCCATGTGAACCAGCAGCTTCTTTCATGTTAGAAGCAAGTGGAGAGACACACTTAACATGCCTGACTGTGTTGAATCTTAGCGAGCTGGATGCAGAAGGAGCGATGGGCTCCCAGCAGAAAACAGCCCGAGGTCTCCCTCACTGCCAGTGGCCCTTGCTGGCTGTCCTAGGTGCTGCTGTCATAGGTGCTGGACTCACAACCCTGCTCCGGTGTCAAGATGATGGGCCCTTCAGCTGTTGGGCCACAGCTGCTTCATGAGCTGATCAGCTCCCCGTTGGGCACAGGGGTTCTGTGGATGCTGAGGGAACACAAGGGATAAACAAGTTACCCATCGAAAAGCATGAGTACCTTTGGAATTGCTGTAGGTCAGCCCCTTGCAACAGGGACTCCATCATAGGAGGGTCAGCATTTTGGAGCACCAAGCCTATGAACGCTTCTCTTCCTTCCCCAATGGGAGTGCAAAAGGCAAGACCCCAGAAGTAGGGGATTGGCCCTCGTTCTTTCATCCTTCCCTGAGCTCCTATGCTGCTCTTGACACCCCCTGCGCTCTGGGTCTCATCCTCAGCAGGCTGTGTTCTAGGAGTGTCTCTCCTCCTTTGGGCCTAGCAACTTGCTGCACAAGAATGGGACTGCCTCGTATTTCTGAATTGAGCCCCTGAATACTGCAGCTTGCTCCCCAGGAAAGGGAACTGAGTGAACCTGGCTTTGTGAAGGCACCCCCAGCCAGGCTGGATTGGCCCTCCTTCTCATCAAGGGCCTTTGTCTCCAGGTTTCCCCTCTGATCTTAGCATATGAATTCTCTGTTGATAATGTCTCCACAGGCCCCTGTCACTGACCTGCACCATTGTGGTGCCTTCTGGTACTCTTTGAAGTATCTGCTCTGCTGAGTTCAGGTGTGCTCCTTGGTGTCCCAGAGTGGCCAGTCCAGGGCCACCTGTGCCTGTGCACCCTCAGCTTCCCTCCCTCTGTCCCAAATCCTCTCTCACACCCTGCTACACCTTCACAAATGCCCGTATTCTCTGTCTCAAGTGCACATGCATGCATGCAATTCTGATCATTCCTCAGGGCCCTGCCCAAGTTCAAGTCTTCTTTGACCTGTTTTCCTTCTGCACTATGCAGATGTTGGCTCCTGAAGATAAATCCTGTCCCACACCTAGAGTTCTGCACTCACTTGCACTCTGAATGCTTCCTGATAATTCGTTTTGTTAGCTAATTGCAGGAATATGTGTATCTCATACTCGAGTGAGGCCAGGTGGGAGCAAGTGCTATATAAATTCTGTGCTTTGTTAATCTGTTAATCTGTCCATTTCTTCTGTAATTGGGCAGATTCAGTTTAAGACCATCAGAAGCCCCTGTCGCTGAAAGACTATGGTCATCTCCTCGATGTAATTTAAAATCAAGATAATACCAAGCCATACTCATAAGCCAGGCAGACATACATCTGATTTTTACTATAGTCACCATTTTGGTACTTTCGGGGAAATATCAAATTGTAATGTGCAATTACAACAGCAGCCAGTGGTTCCAGCATCAGTATGGGCTGCATTAGTTAGTTCAGAGCCAGACTTTCACAGTTAGACTTTCTTCCTATAGAGAACTAAGAATCCCAGGTGCTCATACATCCTCCAGAATTGTAGATCTTTTCAATGTCCGAGCATCCTCGACATCCCTCTAGCCCCTGCAGTGACTGGTGAGTCTCTCCCTTAACTTCACAGGCCCTGGGACTCTGTCCCAGCACTGGCATTCACCTTGGTGGCCTTTGTTGTCCCCTTACTATAGCCAATTCCCAGAAGGCATAGGAGATAAAACTAGGGACCCCAAGGAAGACCTGTCATACCGTGTTTTCTTCTCCTCCCAATGACTATGTTTGGATGAAACTTGGATAAAATGAGAACTGGAAAGAAGTCACAAAGTCACAGGAGAAACAAGGAAAGGGTGGGAAAGAAGAGGAGTCTCTACCTTTGCACTCTGCCTGAGCCCCTGCCCTTCCTGCTGCTCTGTAGGAGCTGTGCTCTGATGTCATGTGAACACCCTAGGTCTTTTATAGCATCAGCCACCCCCCCCCCCAGTGCAGTGGCTCCTACGTGGCCATATGCAGAGGCCACTCACTCTTCTTAGGAACGTGGCCATGTTTACAAATCAGTTAGTCTCTAAGTATTTATAAATCTTGTCTGGGGACAGTTCTGAGACTGGCTTCAGCAGATTCCCACATGCAGCAGAAGTGGGAGAAGTTGAATGAAGCCTCTGGGCCTCAGGATGTGCCTCCTCTTAGGAAGTGACCGTGTATGAAACTATCCGGTAGCTCATAGACAATGTGCTAACAGGTCACCTGTGTCAGTAAGTGACTAGATGACCTCATTTGAGCTGTTGAAGATCACTCGGCCTCAGTTTACCTCTCTGTGAAACAAGGGGGTGAACTAAGATCCCCTCCGACTCTGATTCCCAATTGTTTGTGGCTCAGATACCTAGTCTCTACCTGATCAGGCTCTGGACTAAGCTGGCTGCCCAGGGCAGAAGGGCCCTCTCTGTAGCCTCTAAAGCCTCTGTCCTGGGTGCTGACCTGGTATCTTCTGGGATCTCAAGGAGAGAGGAAGAGGTGAAGTTTTCATGCAAGTGGCAAATGAAGGTCATGGCCCGTATTCTCCAGTCACTGTGCTTCTTCAACTTTGACTTTAGGACTGAGAATTGTGCAAAATGGAAGTTGATGTGGAGTCCAACTTCCTTGGGTGCGTATCATACCTTTCTCTCCTATCAAGTCATTCCGGAACTCTGAGAGATAGTCTGTCATAGTCATGGGCCTGCAGTTTCCTCAAGCAGCTCTAGGGTCAAGAACTTTTTGCTTATCTTCCCAGGGTTCAAAGTAATTGTTAATGGCAGGCCCTCCTCTGTGGGACTTCAAGAAAGAAGGACTGTGCCAATACACTTTCACAGAAGAAATTTATTTAAAACTCAGAAACCCCAGTGTTTTTCATGTATGTTCAATTGTAAGCAACTTGGAAAATGTTAAAAGCTATAAAGAACACAAAAATAGCTCATTTTGTGACCTGCAGATGACTAGTTCCATGACTTCCTGTTGGGTCTTTAGGACAATGGAGGAGACCCAGAGAAAAAGGCCTTCCTGTTGCCCCCAAATAGCTGCATCTTGCATCCAGGGACTGAGCAAGGGAATCTGGCCTCGGGGATGTTTGAAGCCTTGGTCAGGGGCCAGGCGGGGACACCCAAGAGCAGAAGGGTGTGAGGCTGTTCTGCCCTGTCACTGAGCTGTCTCCCCAGCTGTTGCTCCAGAAGGCGCCTGAACATGAACATGACAGTTCAGCAAACACTTCCCCTCCTGTGTGTTTGCCTCCCTCCTCCTGGTATACTCAGGCCAGATGAAAACAAGCAGAATTTTCAGTGATGCCTCCGAGCTCTGATCTTTTCCTTTGATGTGCAGGGAAGCCGGTGTGCTGGTCTTTTGAGGAAACAACTGTGTTCCTTCCTAAGGCTGAATTGCTTTGGTATTTTGACTGTCTGCTTGACATTCTGAACTCCAGCGATGGTATTCAGGAAGCCCCACCCCCCACCCCGAGACTGCTGACAGTGGCCAAGGGACTCATGATGTGGTGTTGACCAGTCTCAGGAACAGAAAGGCCTCATCCATCAGAGGGTAGCCCACAGGAGCTCAGAGAGGGACCCCAGGAAATGTGGGCTTCCAAGCAGGAAGATGCTTTTTGATGCAAACAAACTCTAGGGAAACACTGGCCTCAGCAGGTTGTGGGGTAACTGCTGGGGCAGCTAGTGCTGGCTGGGAATAGTGGGTGTAGAAGGGCCGTTTCTTTGAAGAACAAAACCAGATCCCTGTGGCTCTTATTCTTGGACACACATTTGGAATAACTAGAAACATTAAAAAAAAAGTTTGATGCACAGAAATTCTGATTTATTTAATAGTTTTGGGTTGATGCCTCAACAAAAAGTTTCATGAAACAATATTTATCCTTAGACTATCTGAAACACTCTGATTTTTCTAGTTTATTCCATGGTTGTAATAAATTAATTTCAAGGCCACTAACAGAGTAACCTGCAGTCTTGAAAATGCTGATCTTGAATAACAGATTGTCCTTACCGCAGAGGTTGGGAAGCCCTGAACTACATATCCCAGACTCCCTTGCAGTGAGGATTCTGGGCATGATTTAGGGTCTCTGGCAAAATCTGGATGCTGCTGCTTTGGAGCTTCTGGGGGCAGTCATTGCTCTGTGTGTGTGTGTGTTGATTTGTGAGCCAGGCAGCTGTGGGAGGAAGCAGGGAATGTGGGTAAAAGAGTGGGAGGCCCCACTGACAACCAGCCATCTGCAAAGGCCACATTTCTCTGGGGACATTCACAAAATAAACATTTTGGGAACACTAAGAAAGGGAGAGTTATAGACTTGGTAGCTGAGAAAATTAGTAAAAAAGAAACAAAACACAATTGGAAGCCAGCTGGGCTGCTTGTGGGAGCCTGTGAGGTTCTTCACATCACTGCCATAAGCCCTTCAATCATGCGGCAGATGTCGACTCAAAGACCAGGTGTGGGTGATGTGTGCTGAGGGTGGGCAGTGACCAGTCCATAATGCCTGCCCTCTTGGGGCTGATGTTTTAATGAGGCAGACAGACAGTAAACACATAAGCGAGTAAATACAGAGTGTATCCAATGGGTGTAAGTGCTGTGGAGAAAAACAGAGCAGGAAAGAGGAAAGCAAGGGAGGGCCACCTCTGGTGGCGCAGGTGGTTGAGCGTCACACTGTGAAGCTTTCCGCAGCCTCTGCAGTGCTGGTTCGATCCCGAGGGTCCCACATGATGCAACAGACCTCTCCTATCTTGCCTGCTGCTCCCCTCAGCAGTGTATTTCATCAGTTTGCCTGTTCTGTTCCCGCTCTGGCTCTGGTGAATTCTCTCACCCTCCCGCGCTTCTGTCTGTACCCTGGTTCTTGTATAAATAAATCTTTTAAAAAAAAAAAAAAAGAGGAAGGCAAGGGAAAATGGGGTGGGGTAGAGTGGGCTGCTGTTTTAAATAGATGGTGACTGAGAGGTGATATTTAGGTCAAGACTAAAGGAAGAGAAGCCACAGACCATGTGCTATCTTAGAGGCGCCTTCTGCATGGAGAGTGTAGGTGCAAAGGTCCTGTGGTCTCAGTGTTGAAGGAGTATATGGAGGGAAAGCACATGGCTGGAATGGAGTGAGTGTGGAATGTGCTTCATATACGGTGGCAGGGCAGATCTTGTAGGGGCTCCAGACCAATGTGAGGCCTCAGCCTCTTATTCAAAGTGAGACTGGAAGCCCTTGGAGGGTTTTGGTGGAGTCTTGACTTTATATTATAAACCACATCTACAGTATGTGGCTGCCATCCTGAGAATAGATTGTAGGTGGTGAGGGTGAAGCAGATACTCTGTAGGACTTTATGTTATCCAGGTGATCAGTGAGGTTGGCTTATGTCAGAGTGATAAAGGGCAGGTGGTTATAAGTAGCGGGATCTGAATATATGTAGGAGAGAGAGACGGCAGGATTTGTCAGTGATTGGATGTGGGGTGAGAGAGAGAACGGTGGATGAGGCTTATAACCGCCTTCTAATAATGAGACATGCCTTTCTTTATTCTCTCCTCTCTCTCCCCCTCTTTCCCCCCTCCCTCTCTCTTTTCTCCTTTCCCCCCACTTCTCTCTTTTTCAGAGCTGGACCACCAGCCAGCAAAGGTGATAGGCTGCAGTGAGCTCTTAGCTCTAAAACTCTGTTGAATAATTAACAGAGTAGCTGACCTCCCTAGCAGCAACCGTGTCCAGTTTCTGTCCATTGGACAGAAGGATTGGGACTCAACTTCCAGAAAGATCATTATGCTCTGGGCCAACTGTGAAGGGGAGGAGAAAACCAGATTCCCGGAAGCTTCCTGAATAAGCCCAGTTCAGCCACCAGCTGACCAAGTTAGCCTTGGTGACCAGTTCCACCTGGTTCACCGGGGATTTCCCTTTGTAGTGTCAGGAAACCCGGCCATCTCCTTTCTCCCAGGCAAACCAGGACAGTTGGTCACCGACCTTCCTCTTGCCGACCCTATGCTCTAAGCTTGATGACAGCTGGATGACCTCATTTTAGACAAAGGGGTTTTAAAACCTCATTAGTGTAGGTAATAAAAAGAACACATTGGGCCTCCCCGGTGGCGCAGTGGTTGAGCGCTGGGTTGCGAAGCTGCACGCAGCCTCTGTGGCGCCGGTTCGATCCCTGGCTGCTCCCCGGCCACTGGAGGAGGGTCCCACATGGCGCGCAGACCTCTCCTGCCGCCCGCTGCTCCCCTCAGCAGTGTACTTCGGTCCTTCTGCCTGCTCTGCTTCCCCCTCTGGTGAATTCTCTCACCCTCCCGCGCTTCTGACTGTACCCAGTGCATGTATAAACAAACAAACAAACAAACAAGCAAACAAATAAATAAATAAGCATGCCTCTATTAAAAAAAAAAAAAAAAAAAAAAGAACACATTAATTTTATGGCTCTGGGTTATAGGCTTGAAACTGTGAAAGATATATTTCAAAACAGTTCTGCCAAAAGATTAGAAAATTGAAACAAGAATGTTATCAACTTGCTTCCTCATTTTAAGAGCAAAGGAATTAGGCATATTGCCTAATTTCTCTCTGAAAAAATATAAAACTCGAACATCATCCCCATACTTGGGTTTTTCCTGCTGCTGCTGGTTATCTGTGTTTATGCACGTAGGACTGTATCTTTCTCTTAAGGTGATACACATTGACGTATTGAGGAGAAATGGATGAATTTTACCTGTGGCTCAGATAATGTATTTGAATATTTTTTAATTCTGAAAATACTATGTAATATTGTTTTACATATGTAAAATATGTAATAAAATTAACATATACAGAAAAAATGATAAAGCAAATGTAGTAAAATGTTAACAATTGACAAGTCTGGTTGGAGGATATATACAAATTCTTTGTGTTGCTTGAAATTTTTCTGTAAGTTTGAAATTACATCAAAATGAGAGGCTAAAACAGAAGGAGAGCTCCGTGTCCACCTCTCTCCAGCCTTGTCACCTAGCCCTTTCCCATGGTTCCTGGGACTTGGGGGGCGGAGGGGGGGGGCTCTGTGCCTTAGTAATATTGTCCACTCTACATGGAATAATCTTCACTTAGACTTTGTATGGCTGCTTCCCACACATCATCATTGCATTTTTTCCACCTCACAGAGGCCTCTCCTGACCACTCAGCTAAGGGTCCCTACCTCTTTCCACCACTCTCTTCTGTGCTCACCAGAACAGAAAATTCATGGTCCCACCTAGCCGTTCCACTCCTAGGTGTATGCTCAAGAGAAATGAAAAATAGGTCCACACATATTCACACATATATGTGAATTTTTTGACAGGAAAACTGCATAGATGATGTGTGGCCACATCAATAGGTTGCCATTAGGTCAACACCTAGGGTGTCAGTGTGTCCTCTTTATTGGTGTTGTAAAATAACTTTGGTCATTTGTTTGGATCATTTGTAAAGGCAACATTTCCCTTTTGCAATTAAAAACTTACCTGTGGATCACACTGTGATCTCAAAGTGTGACTAAAATATCCTATTTCCAATAATCTTTTATGCAGTGGTTTTAGCAATGTTTTGATGATTGGTGACTGCAATTTACTATTATCGAACTAAAGAAATGGTAATATTATTCTTTCAACAGTTATTAGTTGGCATTCTTTTGTAAAGAAAAGCTTTCCTGCCCATGAATGCTTTTAAAATAGTTTAAATTTCATTATTATTGATAGTATCAGCATGAACCCAAGGATTTTAAAAATTATTATTGCATATTTTATAATCCATTCCTGATTGTATACATTTTGATGTTCAAATGTCCAAGGGGTTCAGTCCTTTGAAGCCGGCTGTCCTGTCCTTTGAAACACACCGATCAGTTTCTGAGGTCTTCCTTATTTTCTAGATGATTCATTTCTACTTCCCCATCTCAGCCTTGGGATCATCTACTTCTCTAGGAATCCTGTTTTATTTTTTAATGGAGATGAATAGTTAGAAACCAAGATCTAGTGTGCTTCTTGTGAAGCAGGAAGTTGCTAAGTCTGTTGCTTGGATTTGTTGCTAGCTGGAGCGGAAAGTTCCTGCGGTATGTTGCTTGCCCACAGAAGCAGCTATGGCTACCTTGACCCCCTTCACAAACAATAAAGTCTACGATAGATGGAGTGACAAGCTTCTGCATATAAACTGCATAAAACCTTACCATTCCTGCAATTTGGGGCTCAGACTTTTGGAAGCAATCCCACTGGGCCTGCAGGTGTGAGGAATAACTCTCTCTTGCCACCTGATTTATCTGGGATAATTGCCCTGACATTTGCTACTGGGGTTTTGTTTCTAGGGCCTTTTCAATGAGCAGAGCTAGAAAGCAGTTGTTTAAAATAATAAATTCATACTGCTCTCTCTTATTCCAATCCAATACCAATAGTTCTCCATCCTCCATTTCATACTTGTATCTTCCATTTGCTTTTTATATTTTCCTAAAGGATTTCTTATTTAAATCTTGAATCTCTTTTACTTCTGGTATTTTTTTTTTAAAGATTTATTTATGCATACAAGAGCTGGGGTACAGGCCAGAGATTCAGGAGGTGAGAGGATTCACCAGATACAGAGCTGGGAACAGAACAGGCAGAATGACTAAAATACACTGCTGAGGGGAGCAGCAGGCCAGACAGGAGAGGTCTGCTGCACCATATGGGTTGCTCCCTGGCCGGCTGGGGCTTGAACTCGTGCTGCAGGGGCTGTGTATTGCTTCATAGTGCGGTGCTTAACCCCCTTGTGGAGGCCCACTTCTGGTATTCTTAATTAGGAAAATAAAATTCCTCGATTAATATCTAGTTCATAATGAGCAATGACATTGAGTAGGACATCATAAATTCAGTGCAGAGGTGAGGGTAAATTCTGAGTCTCCTGGGACTTGAAACACATCTGTACAGACAGGAGAACCTAGCAAGCAACACAACAAGAAATATTTTATTTCCTTTCTGTATTTTCCAGTCGTTTTGGAATAAATGTACTTTACTTTTTAGATAGCAAACGGGAATTTCTAAGGCAAAAAAATTCTATATCCTTTATATGTCAGTACTTCAGCCCTACCTATTATAGAGATGGGAAAAATTTCTATCACTCTAAATTCTTGGCTAAGACCACCTCCACATTAAAAAAAAAAGGAGGGAAAAAATAATTTCAATCAAATACTTAGGAGCTCCTTGCAAAGATAAGACACTCACAAGGCCAGGCACTTAAGGCTATACCATCCTGAACTAAGGAAACGGATTAGGGGGGCATTGTGAGCTGGGGCCTCCCCCCAGCTGGGAGGTCAGGATAGAACGTGCACGTTCTTTACGACCCCACCCCAAAAAGGCCCGCTGCGGGGGGGTGCGCTGCCCCCCGCACCGCGCCAACCTCGAGGCAGGTGCCTGTACCAGAGGCCACCTGTCGGCGCGGCGCCGTGCGGCCAGCGAGCCCACCTCGCCCTCGCGCTGCGCGGCGGAGGCTCAGCGAAGGGTCAACCCAGGACACTGGGCAGCCCGCGGGGGCGGGGCCTGGCGGGGCGGAGCCGGCAGGCGGGGGCGGAGCTTGGAGGCGGGCGCGCGGATTGGCTACTGCGGCGGCGCACGGGCCGGCCCGCGCGCTCCAGCCGCGCCCCAGTTGTGCCGCACGCCGCGTTCACGTGGCCCCGCCCCTTCCAGTTTCCAGGCTCCGGGGTCGACACGTGGGCGCGGCGTGCACCTAACAGGGCCGGCCGCGTCTCACCGGCTGTGCGCTTCCCTGGCCTGTGGCCGGTTTCGTTTTCAGGCCGAGGGCGCTGTTCCGAGAAGCCTGGGAGCGGCGGGGCTTTGCAAGCGCGCCAGAGGAAATAAGTGGGCAGGTGGCTAGGGGAATGCCGAGTTGGGTGGGGCCGGGTGTGCACGCGGGTGCAGAGGAAGGGAGGCATTTAAAAAAGTTTTGGAAGCGGGAGCTTGCACAAGAGCACGCAGTGTTTTATTTTAGGGGAGCAAGATGCTTTTTCCTGCTCAACAGGAGGATGTAGCAAACCCACTGAGTTCTGAGTGACATCAGATATAAGGTCATTTGAGGGTGTGGGGGCCCTAGAGGTTCCCCGAAATTGCAGCCACCTGGGTGCCAACTCTTGGGGAACCTTGTTTTCCCAGCCTCTGTTTGTGGCGCAGAGCCAGGCAATTAGCTGAGAAACATCCACTTCACATTCGAGCCTCCTCAATGAATTGGCCACCTCGGTTACACCCAATTCTACCTTAAAAGGGCCTGAAGTTAACTCTCAGAGAATGACTAGCTAGTGAAGGGTGAAGAAACCACGTCAGTCATTCGAGGAATGATTGAAGAAGTGGGGATGTTAAGCCAGACAAGACAGGCTCTAGAGGCACGTGAACCCTTTCTGCAAATATTTTAAGACTCTTGTGAACAAGAGATTAGACTGGTCTCGTGCTGCCTGAGGGGACAGAAAAGAGATGTTCCCTGCCCCTCTCCCTGCTCAGCTCCACCCTCCCTTGGGAGGGGCAGGGAACCTCCCCCTTTCCTGGGGACCACCCTGTTACATTTACAGGAGGTGGATTTTAGGTCAGAAGGATCAGGAATGAACGTTTATGGAGTTCTTCCCAGGAATCAGGTATAACTAGGTCTTTACACGTATCAAGAGGAAAATGGTAAAGCTAAGATTAAGTTTCTGATCTGCCAGACTACAAAGACCTCGCATTTACATGATACATTTAATTTAATGGAATGGATTGCTTTGGATGTAATGATTGTGCCAAAGTGTTTCTGCAGTGATTGGTTCAGCTGTGCCAGCAGATTCATCCAGCCCTCTTTAATTATGTCACAGATTCTACACTCAGGAAGAGAGGAGAGAGGTTGTCCGATGTATAAGACAGAGGAGACCACCCACCTCACCAGCAGTGCACGCCTTGATCTATTGTGCCTGCCAGTTTTCTTGAACTTGTTAAAACAATAATCTTCACTTTGAGCTTAACAAATGTGATCATAATATACAATTGTTATCCAGCTTTCTTCCTCTAAGGACCCCCCCCTGCTTTTTTTTTTCAAATCTTGACACTCCTTCCTTTCCTCTACCCATCTCCCTACATCAGATGAAAAGTGGGACCTCTACAGTAAGAGCTAAGAACTGGTGGAGACAGTAACTTCTTTTAAAGATTTATTTATTTTTATTTATACATATAAGAACTGGGGTGTGTACCAGAGGTGTGGGGTGGGGGTGGTTGTGTGTGTGAGAGGATTCACCAGAGACAGAGTGGGAAGCAGAACAGGTGAATCTGAGGGAGCAGTGGGCGAGACAGGAGAGGTCTGCTGTACCATGTGGATTAGCTCCCTGACCAGGGATCAAACTCGTGCAGCAGTGGCTGGGAAGAGCTTGATAGTGCTGAGACTTTAATCCCTGCACCACCAGGAAAGCCCCCTGGAGATAGTAACTTTGACCTGACTACATTTCAGCCTGCCAGGTGACTCCCAGAAGTACCTTGAAAAGTCCGGAGGAAAACACGTGTACAGTTTCTTTGCTTATAGGGAAGCTGCACAAATGTCCTTCCCTGAGGGCTTGCATTCCTTCTGTGAATAAGTGGCCTCATACTTTCTGAAAATAAAAGAGTAGGTAAGGAAACTGGCTTTATCTCCAGCACGTGCTTGTCACATGCTTTGCCTCCAGCATTAAGTTGTCAAATAGAGGATGAAGGGGCAGTGCCTGTTGTTTCTTGGATCTCTAGCAAATCTGGTTACAATTTCTTATTAAAAACCTAATCAGAATACCAAGTTAATCTCTCTTTCCCAGAGGGATTTGCCTAAGGCAGCATCCAGAAGTGGTCTTCCCTTCCCTCTGAGCATTTAGAGCTTTAGAAGCTATCTTGTCCTTCCAAAAGCCCCCTGCTATTTACATCCTTAATCTCTGGGGTCTTACTGTACTCCTCTGTCCTCCCCACACCTCTACCCCCTACCCCCACTAAGGAATTGGAGATCTGGTGGCTAGCCCTGTAGAGATGCTGAAAGATGTGCCTACTTCCTTCTGGCTACTTTCTCCCCTGGCTTAGTCCCTAGGCCTCAAGGACACTCAGAACTCTCTTCTAGTCAAATCCTTGTATCCTTCTTTTGCATAATCTGTGAGTGATAGTAGCTCAGTTATCAGATCTTTAACTCAATAGAAGATTCCCAATGATGGACTTTAGGGCATAGACAATGCAGGGTTAAGGTACAGGCAAAGGTTAAATCACCTTGTTCTTCCTTCCTTTCCTACCCCTCTACCCCCTTCCTAAAGGGCAGCTTAGTAGGTGGCTGTGGAGCTGGAGATAGGCTTGTGATGTTCAGAAAATGGATGCTTTGGAAGGTAATTTGTGAGATCTTCCATTTTTGATCTCACTGAGCTTAGGTCCTGGTCAGCCACCCAGGCAACCTCTGTATTTATGAGCCATCATGAAACATACAGCCTCAGACATCATTTGTAAGGGGTGGGGATTCATCCGTGCAGATTGAAACCCCTAACTCTGTGCTGGAGTCTGGGAATGTGAGCAAGAGAGTGGGACATGGGATGTTGCACATGGGCTCCAGAGCCACATGCTGACTCCACCACTTAGAAGCTGTTGACCTTGAAGGTTTTCCTTTAATCTCGTTGTGCCTCATTTTCCACACCTGTCATCCTCACAGAGTTGTAAGAATTAAACACGACCTGGCATGTGCTTAGTGTTCTACAGGCGGTGGCTCTGTTCCTGTCTTGAAGCATAGGGATGACATCTGCATGGTTGTTGCCTCCACCAGCATCTGTATGAGCATAAATGGGAAACTTGGGAGTGTGAGTGGCACGGTGGCTGCCTGGGTCCCAGGTGCTAACTCACTTTCCAGTCTGGGGAAGCCTCACATGTAGGGGAGCTCGTGTTCCCATTCATGGCCAGGAAACTCCCTAATGATACATTGCCCCAAGTGGTCCTTAGGGGAACACCTCTCCTTCTTGTCTTGCCCATCGTTCTCACAGACTCCCCATACCATACTTTCTTGTCAGGATGCAGTTGTTTGGGTGATTGACGGGCCCGGGGAGGGAAGTTTTTCTCTTCTCTTTCATCCACCTATAGTATTGTAACCAGGATCTGGAGCAGCAACAAGAAGGATTGGATCTTAATTTTAGTGAAAGGAGAAACGAAGTTAACTCAGTATTGGGCCACAATTGTGAGTTGTTGACGGGGTGTGGGGGTAGGAGATAGGCATCATATTGATCTTGGGGGGGTGTGTCTGTTCCTCAGACCTCCCTCGCTGGTGAGTGGGGTATGGGGGAAGAGCAAAGAAAGGGACTTGTTTGCTGAAGTTCAGAGAGAGGCTTTCAAATAGAATCTTCAAATATTTAAAAAATGTTGGCACCATTGAAATGTGTGCACCCTGGGACAAAATCCCAGTCAGTGAGCTATGTACAAAACTAGCCACAGAGATCAGAGAACCAAGGAATGACTGGCCCCTGTCTGGTTCCCAATTTTGTGTTTTTATAATGTTTTCACTTCGTGTCTGTGCATTTCCTGAAGCCTTTCCCTGCTTCTCTGGTGTTGTGTGTCTGATATTGAGAAGATCGAGGTATTGGTGCAACTGAGACTTGCTCTCCAGAGAGATTGCTTTTCCTGTTCCCTATTTGTGGGAACCTTAAATTAGTAACATTTTGGGACTCTTTTTCCTGGAATTTTGTGGTTATTTTGAAGTGGGCGCCAGGGTGGAGGGCCTGCTCTGGGGGCCCACCCTCTGGCTTTTTAATTTTTGGTTTTGCTTTTAAATAAGAGAATGGTGTTTACCTGTGACCAGAGCTCCAGAAATAGATACTTGGCCCAAGACCGGCGACGCCTAGAAGCCATGTGAAAACCTCTGTAGCTTCACTCCTCACCTAGTCTTAAGTAACTTCTTGCAAGTTTGGTGATCTCAGAATTGAAAAGAATATTAATTGCTTTAACATGGAAAAGAAATCTACCTTCCAGATTTCCCTTCTCCTCTTCTTCCTCCCCACTCTTTGTTTTCTTTGATAAAATGAGATTTAAAACACACAAATTTAAATGGGACTAGAAACTTTGAGCCATAAAAATACCTGGGGCCAGTGATCGTGCAGTGGGAAGATTAAGAGCAGAAGAGGAGAGAGTCAGTGGGGATATAAGGAGGGAGCAGGGTCTTGAGGGAGCAGATGCTGGTTGACAGAGGAGGAATGTGAGCTTTCTGAAAAGCCAAGAATCACCAGTACCTGAACCCGAACTCTATTGTGAACTGTCCCCTTTTTGGGAAAGGCAGCGTATACCCCAGTTCCCTCCTTGGTGACTTTGGGTGCGGAAAGAAACTACTTTCTGCTTATTTATTTATTTATTTATTTATTTATTTAATTTATACAAGAACTAGGGTATGGGCCAGATGCACCACCGGAGGGTAAGAGGATTCACCAGAGAAAATAGAGTGGGGAGGGCCTCCCCTGGTGGTGCACTGGTTTAGCGCTGGTTGAACGCTGGGCTGCGAAGCTGCCCTCAGCCTCTGCAGCACCAGCTCCATCTCCTGCCAGCGGCAAGGGTCCCACGTGGTGCGTAGACCTCTCCTGCCATGCCCGCTGCTCTCCTCAGCAGTGTACTTCAGTCTGCCTGCTCTGCTCCCCGTGCTGGCTCTGGTGAATTCTCTCACCCTCCCTCGCTTCTGACTGTAGCCAGTGGTTGTATAAACAAACAAACAAACAAACAAACAAACAAACAAATAAATAAATCTTTAAAAAAAAAAAGAAAAAAGAAAACAGAGTGGGGAACAGAACAGGCAGACTGACTTTCTGCTTATTTTTAGTGCATCCTTTTTAGTTTCTGATATGTAAGTTTTATAATATATGTGATATATCAGCATGGTAGCAAATGTATATGATTTATAACCAAACAAATATCTTTGGGAGGCATTAGTGTGTGATCACAAAAGTTTGGATACCACTGCTCACAGAGATGGTAACAGTTGAGAGAGAACCAGTGCTTCTCACACTTGAGTACTGAGGATTCCTTGGAGAGCTTGTTCAAATGCAATTTTGCTTTCAGTAGGTCTGGACTGGCACCCAAATTTCTGAAGTTGGAAGGCTGACTCCAAAAGGGTGAGGTGACTTTCCCCCACCCTTCATTTTTTACTGTAGAATTCCATTTGGTGAGAGTCCCCATGGGGTCATCAGGGAACTTGCCTGTATCCTTTCCCATAAGGACTGTGTCATGTGCTTCCTGAGTTAATTTGCTTCTTGGTCCAGTGACTTGACTGCCTACTTCATGGGAAAGAAAGGTGCAGGCTGTCACCAGAGAAATGTCCTGGTACAGGGAGCCGGTGCCCTGTGCCTGGTGGACTCCAGTGCTTTATTTGCCTTCCCTGGCCTCTGCTGGCCTTCTAACTCAGGCCGCACAGGACCTAGTGCTTCTGAGGCTAACTAACACTTGCCAAGGACACCTCCATGCTGATGCTTGCAAATGACAACCCCTAAGGGCCTTTTTTTTTTTTTTTTTTCCACTTTGAAGGGAGGAAACAGCCTTGAAGCTTTAAGGGGTTATCTGAGCTCTTAGGACTTATAAGCTGCGAGGGACAGGGTAGAACAGGGCCGGTTCCTCCACTGCCTGTTCAGTATTCTTTCTGTTCAGATCAAAACTGCCTCTATTCAGGGAGCCAGTGAGTTATTAAGAGGCTAGAATTTTGAGGACTTAAATTTTCACTTATTTGTTACCAACAGTGTGTCAAGTTCAAGCACAGGATGCAGAGGTAAAGGAAGTCCTTAGCCATAAAGCAGAGACAGAGAAGCAAAGGTGCATTTGCCAGATTGTTGAGTTGGTGATAGGGTCAGGTCTGGGCGCTGCAAATGCCCAGAGAAGGGTTAGTGGGGAAGCTTAGCTGGAAGAAGGTTCTAGGCTGAGAGACCTGCAGGGTGAGATGGCCTTGGGAGAGGAGGTGCTGCCAGCAGGGGAGCCAGCGAGCAAACGGGAATTTCTCCTCAGTGTAGCCCAAGTAGTGATGGTTGATGACTTCGAAACGTACTGAAAATCATTCTGTTGACATCCTTAGTAATTGTTCTGTCTTTTTGTTGGATTGGTTAATTTAATCATTAGCAAATATTTCTCTTGAATCCGCTCATATTCATTGTTCTGAAATTTGCTGTTAATGCGCTTAATTAGTGTTCATCTGGTATATTTTTCTTATCCTTTTATTTTTAACGATCTGTGTCTTCATGTTTAAAGTGGGTTTCTTGTAGTTGAGATTGCTCTTTGTACCCACTGTGATTGTGACTTTTAATTAGTGTTGAGGCCACTTAGTGTAATTATAAACTCTTCAAGCTTAAGACCAAAAGCTGCCTGTCCCTCATTCCCCAAAGGTGGGGTGAGGGTTGTTCTTCCAGTCTGGTTTGAGGATTTGGATTTGACCTGCTTCTTCTAAAGTTTTTCTCATCAGTTGGCCTCAGAATCTGCAGCCCTCTGGTTTAAGGCTCCTGGAATACAGCCCTTCATTTTTGGGGTGCGTTTTTGAGAAAGAATTGCCAGTGTTGTTGAACTTGTTGTCTTAAGTCATGTACAGTGTTACAAGTCAGTGTTACCTTAATAAGAAAAAAATGAAGAAAAACAAAAAGAAATTGCCAGTGAACAGAGTCAGCTTAGGAGCCACCTTCCTCATTTAGGGCCTCCAGCCTTCTCTTGTAAATCCCTTTCTGGCCTGAAGAAGCCCATTGACTTCTGGTGACACCCTCTGATGATGAAGAACTAAATAGTTTGCAAGAAGGGTTCACTTCTATTGGACCCGCTAGTGCAGTGGAGCCTTTTGATAGCCCGGGCTGCGACGGACAGCCTTGACACAGACCCAGAGAAACTCTGAAAACAGAAGCCTTGACCTGCTGCCTAAAATGTAAGGGCTCTGCTGGGTCAGGCGCTTCCTGTAGCAGAAGGGATTCTCCCTAGTGTGGGAAAGATAGGCATCCACTACTGTGTCTGCATATCCGAGTGGAAGGTCACGTCCTTGGTGAGATCCAAATGCCTTGTTGATGTGTCCTGTACCCGCTCAGTGACCTTGTGCTCAACCGCTAAGTTCGCAGTTCCTAGTTCTCAGTTCTCAGTTCCTAACAAGGCTCACTGGTCACTGGGTCACTGGGTCCAGCACCTTCCTGGTTGGGAGCTGAGAGAGGCAGATCTCCAACACATTCAAGTTAGAGTTAAGACTCTGGGTTCTGGGGATCCAGGGACTCCTGGTGGGGTGATAGGTCACTTCTTCAGACGTGCTTTTCCTAAACCACAGGTGGGTTCTTTGAAAGCCACCTTGGGCTTAGTGGGGAACAGAATATAAATACCCATCTTAAGGCCAGAGGCTCTGAGGACCAGGCAATTTATAAGTTTGTTCGGGGCCAGACCTTTTGTGGGGGGAGAAGGAACAGGACCAGATCTCCCCCTTCTGCCTTAGAGGCCAGGACACACCTGCCCTACCCTACGTTGTCTCTCTTCCTTGGCTCTGTGATGTGGGGAGTCTCACTAACACCCATGTTCTTGCCCATTAGCCATTATCCACTGCAGCTGGCAGGTCATCCCAGGATCATCCAGACACACGGCCTCCGACCCCGCTGTTACGCCTTTGCCACTTTCCTCCTTCGCAGGACATCCTCTTCTCTCTCAGTCCTCCTGTCCTCCCCAGCCGCGGCTTTCCTGCTAAGATTCTGGCCACACCAGTTCCCACCTTCACTGAAGAGGACTTTCAATGAAGACTGAGGAAGTTGACATTGGTCTTAGAGGAAGTAGGGAGCCACTGACAGGTTCTGTGCAGGGGGAAAACAAAACCAAAGTGTTCTTTTCGAAAATGGGTGAGTGTCAGCAGTGTGCAGAATGAATTGGGCTGGCAGAGGCTGGAGGGAAGGAGACAGGAAGTGGTGATCTACAGTTCAGGTTAGGTTTTTAGGTTTTGAACTAGAGTGGAGATAGCAGGAATGGGAAGAACACAGAGTACTCACATGAGAAACATTAGGTAAGATAGGACTTGGTTAGCTATAGGGGTCAGAGAACTTAGAGAAAAAGGAATCAGTGATTACCAGATGGGCCTGACTCCAATCTACTGACCTTTCTGAGCTGCAGTTTCCTTCTCTGTAAAATAAGAGACTTGGTTATCTGTGACTCGTGCTGGTGACATGAGATCTTGCTGCTTTAACTCGGCCTGTTTACCAGGAGAAACAGACCTCCCTGGCCTCCTCCTGTCTGGTCATATAACCTACTTTCTCAGTTGAGGGTAGGAGTTCTTAGAAGAGGCACAGTGCCCCCAGCACCTGCTCAGCACATCACATGCCATCCAGGCAGGGCTCACTGGTGTGCAGCTCAAGTTCTGCAGAGTGAGGCTACCACGGCCTGGGCTGGCCTCCTGGGCCTGCCGCCTGTGGCTGCCTGCCATCCCCAGCAAGTAAGCAAGATCTGAGGCCCAGTTGTCAGGTGGATTTCTGTTACCCTGAAGCCAGACTTGCTGACTCTGGACTGCAGAGAACCCGCTGAACAGAGTAAAATCTAAAGTTTGGGAGGAAGGGAGGTAAGCCTGGAATAAGTCCTTCTTTACTTCAAGGCTACCCCACCTTAGGTTGGGTGCTGTTCATGAGGGGCATGAAGGGTAGGTGTTGAGCCGGCTCTTGGTGACTCCAGTCTACTGACCTGAAGAGGTCAGGCCTATTCAGGGTGTGGCTCAGTACTCCTATTCTGCAGCCCTGGTGACGTGTCCTTGTGAGCCTCAGGGACACTTTCTGTTTTGTTTCTTTCCCATTCAATGGGTTGGTGCCACCTTCTCAGAACACTGGCTTTACCTCTTCTTTGATTTCCACACACAAAGGAAACACTTTTCTGTAGGAACAGAACATGATGTTGCTATTTAAATAGTGATAAATTACTAAAAAACAAAATTGTAAAACTTTACCTGGGGTGCTACGTGCCTTCTCCCCCCTTTATTGGCAGTTTGGGGCACAGAATTCTAGGTAGAACAGAAAAACTCCAACATATTGAGCACTTAAATTGTGCCAGGTATTGTTCTGGATGCTTATGTGCCTTTACTCACGCAGGCGTATGGGTGAGATCCTATTGTCCTCATCCCTATTTTACAGATGATATAACCAGGGCCTGGAGAGGAACTGGCTGCCAGAGCACAATTTGACCAAGGTCGTTCCAGAGCCCTCACCCGGGAAACAGTTTCGTGCCTCTATGTAGAGAGCCACAACAGTCACGGTGGAGAAAGGAAAAATAAAACCAAGCCAAAAAAAAGTTTAACATGGAAACACAGTTATACATTTATGTGCCAATCTACAGTGAAAAATCGTTCCACCTCCATCACCGAGGAAACACAAATTTAGGCCACGGTCACTACCCTACGCCTGTTCTAACCAGAATGGCTAAAAAGAAAAAAAAAAAAAAGAAGAAAAGTATTTGTGAAACTTTGGAGTAAGAGGAGCTCTCGTGTGGAAGTGAAAATTGATTGGACAAACTATGCAGCTGTACTTACTGAAGCCGAGTGTGTCTCACACACTGATCCTGCAGTTGCACTCCTTGGCATAGCCCCTGTGAAAATGCCTGTGTGTGCACTGTAAAGACACATGCCACCGTGTCCCCAGCAGCATTGCTTGTGGTAGACTCAAAGTGGAAACAACTTAATATTCCAGCAACATGGATAAATAAATTGTGGTATATTGTGCGATGGACTGCTGTAGAACAGTGATCACTAATGAACCACCTGGAAGATGGCATGACAATCTTTTTTTTTTTTTCCAAGATTTATTTATTTATGCATACAAGAGTTGGGGTGTTGGCCAGAGGTGCAGGGGTTGAGAGGATTCACCAGAGACAGAGTGGGGAGCAGAACAGGCAGACTGACTAAAATATACTGCTGAGGGGAGCAGCGGGCGCTACAGGAGAGGTCTGCTGTGCCATGTGGGTAGCTCCCTGGCCAGTGGGGGATCAGGAATTGAACTCATGCTGCAGAGGCTGAAGATAGCTTCACAGTGCTGTGCTTAACCCCTTGCGCCACCAGGGAGGCCTGACATAACAGAATCTTGTGGATAGAATGTTGAGTGAATAAAGCCAGGCCCAATAAAATACAAAAAGTGTGATTCCACTGAAAGGAAGTTCCAGTCCTTGCTGTTGTAAGTCAGGAGTCTGGTTACCTACTGGTGGTCACTGGCATGGGACACAGAGAGGGTCATGGGTTCTGGTAGTGACCCAGTGCTTGAATGGGGCCATCGTTATGCAGATGTGTTCACTTGGAACACTTATCAAGCTGTGCATTCCTGTTTGCACTTAGCTAATAACTGTATTTAAAAAGTACTTGAGTGATAGTAAAACTTGGTTCTAGTCTTACCTGTGAGTGCCTCAAGCAAGTAACCTCTCATAGATCCACTTTTCTTGTAAAATCATTGTCTTGGACTAGATTGTGGTTTGCAAATATCATAGCCACCTCTTCAAACAAAAATCTAAATATAGGAAACAGATCAAGTGGATGGTGACGAAATCAGGCATGAATCAGGGCCCGAGATGAGGCCGCTGTGTGGCCAGAGCCCCAGGAGCAGGCACAGCCCTGATGCGTACTCTGACCAGTGTGCAGAGCTGGCTTCCTGCCCAGGGAGGAGACTGCAAGGCCCTCGCTGACTTTGGGGAATTCTGCAGCTTGGGTTCTAGCACTCAGCCTACTTCAGCACTTAATTGTTCTCTACTGGCTTCCTGTGTTTATCTTAGCTCTGCCATGAAGTCTAACAGGGTAGGGCTTGACTTTGGTTTTGAAGCTCCCTGATGATTGAGAAACAGCCAATCAAAACTGAGTATGGGTTGCTCTTATCAGATAGCCCCCTACCCCCACCCCAACAGAGTATAATAAAATGGAGGTAATGACAAGTTTTTGATGTAGGGATAGGGTGAAGGTGGTCTGGGATGTTGGAAAACTAGTGGTAGACTGACTGCATTGCTCAGAGCTTTGGACACTGGGGAGGGTGGATGTGAGGGTGCTTATATGGGACCTGTGTGGGGGTGGGTGCAGAGACCCAGGATATGTCTGATGAAGCCTCTAAGGCTGTCCATACTGATTCGGTTCCAGCCATGGCAATAATGGGTAACTTAAGGAATCTGACATCTGCAAACCCAGACTTCGAGGGGAGCCACATTTATGCAGGCCTGGCTTTCCCTTGGTCAGATTGATTCAGATCTGTGTGTGAGTCTGTGGGGACAGGCTGTTGTTTGTGGCCAGATTCCTCCCTCCCCGTCCCTCCATCCACTTAGCAGTAGGTATGGCAGGCCTACCCTGTTGTGCTGGGTTCTAGGTACTGGCGGGTCATCACTGACAGAAACAGAAACCTCTCTGCATGCATGGGGGAGACAATACAATAAACAAAACACATGGCAGGAGAGAGAAAGCAGGAAAAGGGTATGTCAGGAAATACTAACTTTCAGGAAAGGCCCCCTCCTCCCCCAGAGGTGACATTCTAGGAGAAGAGATGAGGTCATGGGGGCTGGAGAGGAGCAGCAGGTCCAGAAGGAACCACATGAAGTGGAAAGTTTGCCCTCCTCGAGGACCCCAGAGAAGGGTATTGAGAAACTACTCTAAAGGTGGCCAGGTGCTGTTTTCTCCTGGGAGTAGGGGTGGGTGGGTGTCTTTGTCTTAAATTTTGTCTCTAGGATGAGGAAATGATTGCTTAACAAAGGGAAGTGTTTGAGGGCAGAAGAATCCTGGGGTGCCTTTCTGTGTGTTCAGCCTCCACCTGCCTCTTCTGCCCCAGGGGCAACCCTACCCTATGCTTTCAGGGAGCTGCTTGGCAGAAGACTTTGTGGAGTGGGCCACCTTGAGCCACCACCTTTGAACTTTGAACTGCCTTGGGAAACAATCCCCCAAACAATTTCCTTCCCATCACTGCTTTGAAAGCCTCCTTCACCTCACCACCATTCAGTGTGCTGGGGAAAGTTATGTAATCTCTCTGAGATTGCTTCCTTATCTCTAGAATGGCAGGAGGAGCTCTATGGTTGAGTAGTTTTGAAGATTAGAGATAATCTGTTTAAAGTACCTAATACAATGCCTGGTACAATCAGTAAGAGGTAGCCAAGAATAAAAACGACTAAGTTTTCTCTACTATAATCTCCCCAAATATACCAGTGGGGAGACACAGAGGTCAGGTTCTGGGCCCACAGTCGCACAGCTAGTAAGCGAAGAAAGTGGTATTTGAGCCAAGGTTGTCTGGTTCCCTAGGGAGGGAAGCACAGGAAGGTGAAGCAGGCGGAAGCTTGAACTTGTACTATATGCTGCCTGTGAGTTGTTTGTCCAAATCCCTTAATCTTCGCTCACAGCTTTCTGATCATTTTTCAATTAACATTTTGTTCCTTTCTGTGCTGAGAGACCCACGTCTACGAGGAGAAAGAATAGGGCGTGGGGAGGAGGCTAAATACATGTCACTGTATACTGCCCAACAGAAGAAATTTTCTTCCTCCTCTTCTCTCGACTCTGAGATGTCACAATCAGAGGGAGTTCTTTTGTGTGTGTGTGTTTTATTTATTTTTTAATAATTATTTTATTTTATATAATTCTTACATGATTTTTCATTTTTGCACAATGTATGCATTTTCATTTCAGTTATATTCCCCATACAATTCCCACCTCCCCTTATTTTGACCCTAATCGTTCCTCTCTTCCCCCACATCCCCAGTAGTGTGTCTCTGGCCTACAGTTGCTTGTTGATTTTGATTTTTTTCTCTATTATAATTTGTCTTTTTCCTGGTCCCTTATTTAGGTTTTCTAAATTCCATATGAGTGAGACCATTTGGTATTTTTCTTTTTCTTTCTGGCTTATTTCGCTGAGCATGATCCCTTCTAGCCCCATCCATGTTGCTGCAAATTGCATGAGTTTATCTTTTTTGAATGCTGAGTAATATTCCATGGTGTATATGTACCACATCTTCTTGATCCAGTCATCTATTTTTGGGCATTTGGGTTGTTTCCATAGTTTAGCTCTTGTAAACAGTGCTGCTATAAACATAGGGGTGCAGGTGCCCTTTTGAATTAATGTTTCTGTGTCCTTTAGGTTTAGAGGGAGTTCTTAAAGGGCTGGTGTGGAGGTACAGGAAGGCAGCAGGCAGAAGGTGGGAGAAGACAAGGAACCTACTCACCTGATTTGCAGCTGTCACTGGTTGGGTTTTCCACTGGTGAACTGAGGAGCTAGGTCCCAGCAGGCTGAGATGGAAGGGGATCATGCCTGAGCACTTAGATCCTAGAATAATGGAATACAGAAAAGCACAGAATAAATCTGCATGTAGCTGTTGGGTCACGCTGCCCCATTTTGAGAAACAGTCTGACAGACAGCAGAATCAAGAATAATGTTTTGCCTAATTTTTTCTCTAAAAACAGGAAGTTTTTTTTTTTTTTTTTTTTTTTTTTTGTGGGACCCTCGCTGGTGGCCGGGGAATCAAACTGGCGCTGCAGAGGCTGCAGGCAGCCTCGCAACCCAGCACTCAACCGCTGCGCCACCAGGGGAGGCCCTTTTTTTTTTTTTTTTTTTTTTTTGAGACAAGAGTCTTACCACCCCAGACTAGGTTTGCAAGGTATGTTTTTGATGCATGTGTAGATAATCCTTCTGTAAAACTTCTTCTCTTAAATTGTAAAATTATTTGTTCTGTCTTTCCTTTCTGGAAATTATATTACTTCACTGGAATGACCAGATTGTAGGTTCCATTGTTCTATGTATGTGCCTCTGTGTACACATAATTGAAGTTTGTCTGTTCTCTTGCTAATCTCTCTGTGTCAATTATTTTATAGCCAAATGAACTTAGAAGGTTAGAGGAAGATTAGCTTTTTCCAAATGTGGTCATGGGCCACTGGCTACCAAGGGTGCTGTAGATGCCCTTGAGTGACAACCAGGCATGTGACCAACTCCAGACTGAGATCAGGCTAAGTCAGGACCTAGTAGAAATGATTGACTCACAGTATTCAGCCATTCAAAGTAATCAGCTTTTAGAAATGTCTGTAATTAACCTTATTTTGAATGAATGAAGGAAAGAATGAACAAATGATGACTCAGTCATTTGAACCCCAGGTCTCCCATCTGACTGAAGTACTAGGTTTTTATACACTCATTCATAATCCCATAACACAGAATTAGCATTGTTAACCTTCACATATATTTCCTTCTAGTTTGTGTTCAGCACAGTTGCGCATGTGATGTGTGTAATTCAATTTTACATTCTGACTGCCTTAATTTTAGCAATCCACGTGAAACAGTCTAACCAGTATACTAGTTCTATGGAAAAATAGCAAAATTGTTAAATGTGTCCCTAAAACTAAGACATATCCTATCCTAATCATATTACATATAGGCTGATTCTAACATTTTTTAGAAGAGAGGCGTTTGGAAGTGAAAATAGGAACTTGAACAGATATTTGCGCACCTGTGTTCATAGCAGTATTAATCACCGTCACCAGAAGGCAGAAGTAGCCCAAGATCTGCGTGTGGATGAGTGGATAAGCAAATGCACAGAATAGGATATTATTTGGCCTTGAAAAGGAAGGAAATTACACATGATGCAAAAGGGTGAATCTTAAAGACATATGCTAAGTGAAATAAGCTGGAATGAGGAATGAGGTACCTCGAGTCATTGTATTCAGAGACAGAAAAGAGGTAATTACTAGGGTTTGGGGGAGAAGGAAATGGGGAGGTGTTCAATGGGTGCAGTTGGGGAAGATGAAAGTCCTGGAGGTAGATGGCGTTGATGCTTATACGTGGAGTATACTTACTGCCAAAGAACTATAATACCCTACAGTGGTATTCTTCATGTTTTGTATTTACGTATTTCACTGCAACAAAATGAAGCAAAGATAAGACTTGGTCCCTGGTTTTGGCCCCCCTCACATTCTGGAAGATTCGTCTTCCCTCTCTTCCCTACAGAGTTCCTCTAACCTTCACCAGTCCTCTGGAGTGAAGCCAGCCAGGCTCTCCCTTCCTTCTTGCTTATCCATCCCTATGTCCCCAACACACACACACATACACACCCTGGAGATCTAGATTAAGGGTCCTGAATCCTACTGGGCCTATGACTGTCAGAGTAACGTCAGACATCTGAGACAGGGCCCAATATGGGGAACTGTGCAAGTAGTCTGCATCCTGAACAAGCTCTCCTGTAAATGATGCCAGGGTTGGAAGAGGGGGGTGGGAAGAAAGAGTGTTAGGGAGAGTCTGCTGTGTAGGCAAGGATGCCTTGAATCCTAAAGCCACTTCTTAGAGAAGCACCTTCTAAATCACAGACTCAACCCCTGCCTGAGGATTTCCAGGCTTCTGTGTTTCAGTGTATCAGGGACCTGGAGAACCCCGACCTTCATCTGGTAGGCTAGAAATAGAAATGCAGCATCCTTCCTGCAACACCCCTGCACCCCGGACCACCTCAAGGCTTCTGCCACACTGGGCTGAGAAGACAAACCTTGCTTGTGGGTCCTGTGGGAGTTGATGGAGGGGCGGGGACAGGCTGCCTGATCACTCACTGTCTGGACTACACCGAAAGTAGGTGAAAGTTGCTCATCAGTTCAGGATCTGGGGCCAGGGCTGGGAGGGTCGAAGGTGAGACAGTGCATCCAAGGCCCCCGCTTGCTTCATAGCAGAGCCAGCCAGAGTGACTGTCTCTGTGGACCCACCCAGCTGGCCTCAGGCTCAAAATGGACGTGGCTGAACCCAGCAGGATCTGGAGCACCCAGTCCTGTCCCTGCTGCCCTCACTAGGGGACTTCCAGTGGGTGTCCTCATTTCTGTCTTCCCAGGGGACTTTTCTAGCCTATGGGAGCAGGCAGGAGGGGATTTTTTTTTTTTTTTTGGAAACTACCTAGTAGTTTGGTAGCCTAAGAAATTATCCAGTCTTTCAGAAGGTTGACCCAATTCTTCATTCTCCAAAACAAAAACAAAAGGTTTCTAAACTGCTAAATGACTTTTCATTAACCACATAGAAAAAAGGCAACAGATGTAGCAGGAACATCAGTTCCCAAGGCTCATTTATTCTAGACTCTATTTTTACCTGGTCAGTCTTTCCAAAAATACATCCAAACTCCACTACCATTTTGCTTACTAATTCCGTCTCATCCATGTAGTTCTTGTTTCTTTGACAAGGTATTTCTCCCTACCTGCCAACCTGAAAGTCAGCACACACCTGTCACTGTAGGTAGGTGTGATGAAAACTGGAATCTTTACATGGCTAGACACTGGAATTACTTGAGAAACTTTTAAAAATTTACAAAGCCCAAGTCTCGCCCAGCAATTCTGAGTGAATTGCTCTGGTATGGTGTTTATATATTGGTTATTTTGGAAAAATTCTCTGTACTGATTCTTGTATTCAACCAATGATCTATATCAGGATTCAGGTTATGGAATTAGCCCAGCCCTCAGATGATCCAGCATAGAAGCCTGGAATATCAATTCATTCATCAAGACGTCAAAAACCTCAATAAAAACTCAGGAGGCCAACCTTTTTCTCTAAACGAGGAATCTAGTCGAAGAAATACACCCAGGGGCTCCTATTGTGCCCCAAGAGCTTCCTGGTGAAGTTACCTTGCATTTCATTTTTTTTTAAGATTTATTTTATTTATGCATACAAGAACTGGGGTACAGGCCAGAGGTATGAGAGGTGAGAGTATTCACCAGAGACAAAGTGGGGAACAGAACAGGCAGACTGACTGAAATACATTGCTGAGGGGAGCAGCGGGCAAGACAGAAGAGGTCTGCTGCACCATGTGGGTAGCTCCCTGGCCAGGGCTCAAACTCGTGCTGCAGAGGCTGCAGATAGCTTCACAGTGCTGTGCTTAACCCCTTGTGCTACCAGCGAGGCCCCACCTTGCATTTCTTATCTGCCCCCTCACATCTCCTATTTGCTCCTAGGCTCTTCAGTTCTTAGGTCCTCATTTGATCCCCTCATTATTTATTTTATTTTATTTTATTATTTTTTTGTGGGATCCTCGCCGGTGGCAGGGGATCGAACTGGCTCTGCGGAGGCTGCGGGCAGACTCGCAACCCAGTGCTCAACTGCTGCGCCACAAGGGGAGGCCTGATCCCCTCATTATTTTGAGAGGATTATAGAAATAGCCACTGGGTTAATCCATAATCCTTTATAAAGCATCTCAGGATGAGCTGTTCCTATAGGTGACCACACTCATCCCTCTGCAAGGATGCTTCAGCATCCAGAGCAAGTATGTCTGAACCAGGACAGGACCTCACACTGTTGGGAGCTTGTCTATGGCCTCTGCTTACCACCTGATAATAGGTGTGATACCCAAATTTGAGCCTTGAATAAATGATTATATTCTGCTCATGAGGCTCATTATTTTAGGAAAAGGCGTCCACATGGTATATCTACAGGGCCCAGAAGCCATGATGTGATATGGCCCAGAGGCTCTGTTTCATTACTGAAGAGGCTGAACTGGCCCAAGTGTTCTCGAAGCAAGAGCACTCAACACCCCTGACACCATGCACAGACCTCTCTGTTACGGAATCCTTTGGTAGAAAGCTCCTTTTGGTGTTCTATAATGTCAACACATTTTAAAACATTGCAGAAAGTGTCAGAATTACCCCTCCCTAGGCATAGCGTTCCTCTGTCTCTGGCGGTTCCAAAGCTAAGCCACCCAGACTCAGGAATTTCTTCTCCCTTAGGTGCCAATCCTCCAGCTTTCAACTGCCTGAGTTGCCTTGCCTGTTCACCAAAAACAAAAACAAAAACAAAAAAAAAAGAGAGAGAAAGAGAAGGGATCAGAATATACTCTTGTTTATACTTGCTGCAAATGTTCACTGTGTTCTGCTGTTTTTAAGTGTTATTTAGCCCAAATTTGTACTGGAGGTGAAACTAAGAAAGAGTTTTTGTCTTCCACCAGGAAAACTTGCCAGGGTCTGCAAACAGGTGAGAAGAAGTGAGGACTGCTGACCTGCTGCTTCCTCCCTGCGAAGCTACTAGGGAGGGTTGGGGGGTTCTTCCTCTGGGATGGCCAGATCGCTCCCCAGTGTTTCTCCTGCTTGAGGTTCCTAACAGGCCCAGGCCACCTTAGACTCGCTGTCTTTCCTCTTTTCTTGCCCCCTGTGACCTATCCCCACTCAGGTCTACCCCAGGAATACCAAGATCATATTCATATCTCTATATCAATATCTCTACCTCTATGTCAATTTCTGTATCTTTATCCATTTCCTGGAGAAAGGTTATATTTCAGGAGGCCAATAGTGCACAGTGGTTAATGGTTGTTAATGGACTTCCAACTTTGAGATTAGACACATGTGGATTAGAATCTCTGTTAGGTGATCTGGTACAAGATTTTTATCCCTCTCATTCTGAATTTCCTTATCTAAAAGGGGTGGCAATATTACATGATTGAGTGGTTGAGAAAGCAAATGTAAAACTCTAGTACAGCATCCAGGCTAGAATAAGTACTGAGTAAATGGTAACTTTTAACAATGATTATGATTATAAAATAGTTATTATGTAATGTTATGGTTATTATAAAGTATTTTTGAATGTAGGAAGTCACACACAAAAAGAAAATGAAAATCATTTATAATTCAGCCACCTAGATCTAGTAAATCTGATAGATTGTAACATCTAATATATTTTAGAAAATTGGGATCCCACTGGTATTACTTTTATTTAACATTTTCTTCTCACCATATTTCCTTACTAGGGCTACATCTTATATACAGCACATTACAATTTAAAGAATATTCTTGAGTTGTATAGCACCATCTGGGTCTAGTGACTTCTGTGTGCTTTTGCTTTTTCTCTATTTTCTGTTCCTTGGCAATGAGTTCCTGATTATTGGTTGTTGAAGAGTCTTCAGATTGGGTTCTCTCCACTAGCCATCAATGATGTGATGGTGCTTTCAACTTGATTTATGTGCACCCAAGAATGCCCTTGTCCATGTCCTCCACTCCAGCCCCTCCCAGCATCCTGCTCCAAAAATTTCCCTGTCCTTTAGAGTGAGATCCTCCCTGCATATTTTTGCCAGTCTGGCTTCATAGCTTTTTCTGGGTGTCTTTCCAGTTTTTGAAGTAGCAATCTGGGTCATCCCTGAGCCAGCACATGGAGTGGGCTTGGTCCTGATTCTTAAAGACCAAAACAGAGGGAGAATCCCCTGTAAAGGGGCTCGAAGATCCTTCCAGAAAAGACTAGCCATTTACACAGATATCAAGGTCATCTCAAGCACACCCAGAGGCAGGTGCCTCCACCTTGTGCAACACGGTGTGTGGCAGTCTGACGAGCTGAGCTGTTCCACAGCTTCCCTCCTTCATTTAAGGCTTGGATGCAGGCTAGATCAAGTTCCTCAGTGGGGGCTATACTCAACAGCCATTTAGCAATCATTGATAACTCAATGGGAATGGGTTTCAAATTCTTTTCTGAAAACGAGTTTTGATAAGGAAGGAGAGAGCAAATCACAAAAATTAACCTCTAAGGGGAGTGAGGGATGACCTGTTCCTTCAATTAATCCCCTTAATTAATCCTTACAGTAGCCACAACAATCTTCCATCAGGTGGTTGGTGTACACTCTAAAAATCCAGCCAAGTCACACAGTGGGGTTTATACCCTTCCTGGGTTGTAGATCAGTCTTTCTTCCCTTCCTCATTTAAAATCCTAGCCAGAAAATACCAAGCTTAAACCTTTAACCCCGGAGGAATTTGCCCTAGGCAGAGTTCAAATTTGGTCTCCTCTTCACCTTGAGCATTTAGAAATTCTAGAAGGTCAGCTCTCCTTCCTTTCAGAAGTCTCCTACTTACTCATCCTTTTCCCCAACCCCTATTGTGGAATTGGAGATCAAGGGGCCCAGCCCCAAGCAGGACTATAGAGATAAATACATTGAATTAAATCTTTAGCTTTCTATATTTTGCAATCAACACTTACTATTTTAGTTTACTCTGTTTACGGGAATGACAGTTAAAATCAACAGCATTGAACACTTTAGTACTGGTGATTGCATATAAACATTATTGATCTTGTCTGGCTCTAAAGCATGGCATCTTTTCACACCTATTTTATAATAAAAGACTGTCTTCTGAGAGATGGTTGTTAAAAAATTGTTATCGGAAAAGGATATTATAGCAGAGACTGCTGATGTTTCCCCTGACCCACCTACTTGCCGCCTTTCCTGAATGGTGGAGTCCCCAGCAGCCTTCCTGGCTCCAGGACCACATCTGGCCATTAAGATGATGTGGAAGTGTTACTTGGCACTTCTGGAAAGTCTTCAAAGTGAAAAGGCCTCTTTGTTCCTATTCTGCTTCTTTTACTACTGGTGGTATTTTGGTATACATAATTTTAGAGTAGACAAATAGTGTCATATGACATGGCTTGTAATACCATTTAATATATAGTAATATATATAGTAAATGATGAGATATAGTAAATGATGAGATATATATATAGTAAATGATGAGATATATGTTAGACAGCTCTTTTAGGCTACTACTGCACAAATTACACATTTCGTATGTGGCCTGTTGTGACCAAATGAAAAGTCAAATTAAATATAATTATCACTATATATTATCTTTCAGCATTAGTTTTTGAAATTAATTTAGAGATGTCTTGATTCATTCTCTCAGAACTTTGATCAGATGTATGCAACTTCCAATCTGAGGAAGATCCCTTTGAGGTGAATGTGCAAAAATTACCATTTTAGGGTCTCCCTGGTGGCTCAAGGGGTTAAGACGCAGCCTGTGAAGCTGTCCGCAGCTTCTGCAGCATGAGTTTGATCCCTGGCCAGGGAGCAACCCACATGGCGCAGCAGACCTCTCCTGTCTCGCCCGCTGCTCCCCTCAGCAGTGTATTTCAGTCAGTCTGCCTGTTCTGTTCCCCACTCTGTCTCTGGTGAATCCTCTCACCCTCCACCCCCACGCTCCTGGCCTGTACCCCAGCTGTTGTATACATAAATAAATAAATCTTAAAATAGAAAAAAAGTATTCTATAAAAAAATTACCATTGTATGCACCCTTGTGAACTTAAACATTATTGAGTTTTAATGTTTCATTTTGAAATAATTTGAGACATACTGAAAAGTTGCAATAATAGAAAGCAATCCCAGCTAACTTTCACCCAGATTTTGCAAATGTTGGCATTTTATCCCTTTTGCTTTATCATTATCCTGACTTTGTCTCTCCTTCCTTCCTCTCCTCCCTCCTCCCGCCTTTTGTTTGTCTTTGTATCCTATCCCTCCCGCCTCCCCTCCCTTCCTTCTCTCCTTACCTCTCCCTCCCCCTCCCCATCCATCTAATAGTCTCATTTACATAAACAAAGAGTAAGAAAAAAATATACACATATATGGGTGTGTTCCGAAAGACACCCATCACTCTCTACCCCCCTCCCTCTGACACACACACACACACACACACACACAGTTTTTTTCTGAACTATTTGAGTTAGATCCAGATATGACGCCCCCCTTTGCCTTTAAATACTTGAGAGTATATTTCAGAAAACAAGGGCAGTATGTACAATAATCAGGAAATTAACATTGATAGTTTTATTTTTATTATCTAATTTGAATACCTTATTTAAGTTTTCCAGTTTTTTTCCACGTTCTTTATAGCAAAAAGAGTAACAAAAATTTTAATCTAGGCTCTCACGTTGTAGTCAGTCATCACGTCTCTTCTACTTCCTTCACCTGGAATAGTTTTCACTCTTGCTGCCCCTGGCCTGGGTATTGCTGAAAAGTATAGTCACTCATTATTTTTGTTGACAATTTAAAAGCATGTGCAACTCTGGTGAAAACACAAAAAGTTATCATCTTGACAATTTAATTTTTTTTTAAAGATTTATTTATTTATTTATACAAGCACTGGGTACAGTCAGAAGCGCCGGGAGGGTGAGAGAATTCACCAGAGCCAGAGCAGGGAACAGAACAGGCAGACAGAGGAAATACACTGCTGAGGGAGCAGCGGGCGGCAGGAGAGGTCTGCACGCCATGTGGGAACCTCCTCCGGTGGCCCAGGAGCAGCCCGGGATCAAACCAGCGCTGCAGAGGTTGCAGGCAGCTTCGCAACCCAGCGCTCACCACTGCGCCACTGAGGAGGCCCTAAATTTTTATTTTAAATTATGGTAAAAACATAGGGAGAGGGTTGCAATTCTAACACCTGTGAAAGAAAGACCAGGGGGCAGGAAGTGGGAGTTGGGGGAAGACTCATTTTCAAGGTAGTGCTAAGAAGTCTCAGCTCACCCAGTGGACAGCTCCAGTGCAAAATTTGCCAGTAGTGGAGCCCCATTGAGCAAAAACTGTCCATGACCTCCTATGTTGCTGTGTTTGGACTTTGCCTGGGAGTTGCTGGGAAGAGCATGGCCTCAGCTGAAATGCTGTCTCTGAGTTAGAGGAGCTACAGCTGGAGATTATTTAACTGCTGCTCATAAGCAAGTTCTTTCTTAAAGAGATTCAAGAGGGAGAGCCCTAGGGCTGTCAGAAGAAAGATGTATAAAGATTGTATTTGTTGTTTAAAAAATTAGAAATGGAGTAAAACTATTTTTACTTGGGATATGAACACCTACTAGGTGTATCACTCTTTTGTGACTCCTTGAGGTTTCAGTGGTCATTAGGTGGGCAACGCTAGTCTAGGTATCTAACTTCTTTCCAGTGTGGAGTTTCAAGCTAGAGTCTTGAATCTGGTTGAGCGGAACTATGCTCGTGTCCGACAGCCCCAAGGTATGAAAGGAAATAATTGGAAGCATAATTCACATTACTATGCCAACTGGGTTTACTAAGGTTCTTGTTAAAGGAATGCCTCACCCAATCTCTGAACCCTCCAACTAAAGTTGATTGAATGTATGATATGACTTATGGCTAAGTCAGCATCTTTATGTCCAGAGCCACTTAATACTGCAGTTTTAGATGCAAAGGCTTCATGAGGTGAAAGACCCATGGGGACCACGTGTAAAGTGCAGAGAAGTGTCCTGCCCAGAGTCACTGAGTTGATGAACTGGGACTGGGACTCTGGCCCCCACAGAATCATAGGGTCTCCCATTTGCAGGGTTACCCAGAAAGGCCTCCAGTTTGATCACCTGATCACCAGCTCTTGCTGGAACCCTCTATAGTGTTTTGACCAGTGGGGTTTGGGTGCAAAATGGAGCAGCAACATGTTAGCTTTCTGTCCCTTCGTTGTCCATTATGGGGTGTGTCATCTACCAGCGATCTGGTTCTGCTCAGGGAGCAACACAGTACAAGACAGCTCCTTCTGTTTTTGTAGGTATCACCTTTCCCCTCCTAGTCCTGTGTTTTATGTCACGTTTACTTCTGTAGCTATTCCTCACAGAGCAGGACTTCCAAATGACTCAACTCCCTGATTGCCTTTCTGTGAAGGTATGTGAGTTTGCTAATGTTCCCCTTAAAAGGTGTCACCCAGCACTGAACATAATACTGCAGTGTGGTCTTCCGGCAGGCGCTGCGGAGACCGTGACACTCTAATTTGAGTGCTGCACATTAACATGGCCCAGCTGTGGTAGGTTTTCCAACATCTAGTCAGCATTGTTTTCCCAAACTTGCATTTAAAAATTTTTGTGCTTGATTTGGCTTTATTTTTAGAATGTTTTCCACCAGAAGGAAGAAGTACGAGGGGGAACGGAGAAAGGAAAGGCTGCCAGCTTGCATGTGTCAATCCCCGAGTTGCACCACCACAGAGTTGCAAGCGTCACACGCTTAAGCCGTCCTTGCAACACAGTGCCCATTCCCCACTTTCTCAACACCAGACTCCCCGCCACATCGTGGTGGTGCATTTTCCTGCGCAGCAGTAGGTGGTCAGGCTGCCAGTTTTTTTTTCGCCAGTGTCCTAGTCAGCAACCTTAGGTATTTTGACTTCAACCCTTCCCCTCAATTCTGTGTATGTGTTGGGGCAGGAGCGATGCACCTCATTTCTTGAGGAAAAATGCAGACTAAATCACAGAGTGGTTCAGATTGGAGGAAGTCTATTCAGACATCTCAATCCATCTTGGGGGGCGCAATTCAAAAAGCAAATATTTATATATTTATGGAGTGTTTCCAAGAGCACTTTTATCTATAGTTATTTGGATGCTCAAAATCATCTTTGGAGATAGGTCAGCTATTAAGATGAGCCAACTGATAACCACAGGGTGTGGCTGTTCACCTCTGAGCCAGGTGCTTCCTGGACAAGCTGTGGAAGCTGCTTCCAGCCCATCCTGCAAGATGTACTTGTTCCCATTTGGGATTAATTGTTGATTAGCTCAGTGGTTGCAATTATAATCATTCTTCATCAAATAAACATGTACTGAACATCGCCCGTGTGCCTGAGGCTGTGGTAGTTTCTGGTGATTCAAAGACCAACAGGTGTTCCTGTTTTTAAGTTACATATAGCCTTGTCATTCTTATCAAGTTACTGTTTGTATTTCATTGCAACAATTGGGATCATTGGTCTTTGCCAGGAGAGAAGTGAAAGAGGTGCTTAGAGACTATCTAGATGACTGACTCATGGGCAAATGAGGCAGCTGGGGTCCAGAGAGACAGTCCTGCAACTTGGTGTATGCACGGTCAGAAGCAGGCCCCGGCTCCCAGCTCCTAGCCCATAGCCCCGTCCCTGCACTGTGCTGTGTCTACCATGTTTGTACCCCTCACCCTCATTTCTATGGGATAAACTTTGGAGATCAGATAAGCCCATTTCTCAGTGGCTGAGAATCTAAAACTACATTATCCATTGATTGCTGATAATTGCTTTTTGCTGTAGTGACTTAGAGTACCTGACTATTTTGACATTTATCGTATGTCTAATATAATTTCATATCATTGTCTGCCTAGAATCCAGTTCTCTTCACATCATAGTGTGAGTTCACCCTTCCAGTAAGTGTTGCTGTGTACCATGTGTGAACTGTGTTGGCTGTTTTGAAGTCCAGAGTCTGAAGATTGCATGTTTGATAGCTGCTCGGCAGTGTTTCAGGGAAACCATGTGTTGTGGAAGAGGTCAAGGCGTATTGTGTACCTGGCTGCAGAACAAGGGCCAGCAGGGGAAGTTCCAGGAAATACCCTTGACTCAGTTGTGAGAAATGTCTGTCCGGTCAGTCGAACTTGTTTGATTAATGGAATGAAGAGTCAGTCTGAAGCTGCAAGTTAGGCTGCTGCTATTGGGAAGGCTTTTGGAGGAGGGGGGCTTTTGGATTCAGTGGGGAGATGGCCTGATTTCTCTGGATTTATCTGTTCCGGATATTTCATATCAATGGAATTGTATAATATATGACCTTTGTGTCTGGCTTCTTTCACTTAACATAGTTATATTAGTTTGCTCAGGCTATACTAACAAAATACCAATAGACTGAGCACCTTCAGCAAAAGAAATTTCTCTTCTCACAGTTCTAAAAGTTGAAAATTCAAGTTCAGGTTTGGCTTTCCTGAGGCCTCTCTACTTGACTTGCAGGAGAGAGGTGGACTTTCCTCTGAATTCACACATTCCTAGTATCTCTGTATGTCCAGATTTCCTCCTCTTACAGACTTACAATGGATTCAGACCTACCCTCAATGACCCCATTTAACTTAGTCACCTCTTTAAAGACCCTGTGTCCACCACAGGACACCGGGAGCTGTGGAGGTAAAGCCTTCCACAGGCTTCCAGGATTGGGGCTGTCTACCAGCCCACTGCACAGAGCCGTAGGCCAGCCCCTGGTGAGCCAGGCCAGGTGTGTGGGGATCCCTGCAGGGTGGCTCAGGAGACGCCTTCTTGCTGAAATTTGGTAACCATGCCTGTGTAGTTTCATTAAGACCTGAATTTGGAACAGGCACTACTAAAACTTCATCTAAACATAAAAGAGAGAGAGAGAGAAAGAGCGAGACCCTGTGTACAAATACTGTTACATTCTGAAGTATTGGTGGTTAGCATTTCACCATGTGAATTCTACCGGAACACAATTCAATCATAACTTTTTTTATGGCGGAACATAATTCAGTCATAAAAATCTTGGAAAGATTTTTATCTTTATCATGCTGCCGTGCTGCAACATGAACCAGACCTTCATTCTTTCTCTTGACTGAAGTATATGGATAGATCATATTTTACATGATGGACACATGGATTTTTGGCTATTGTGAATGTTGCTAAGTCCACTGTCTTTTTACATAAAGAGGTTTCTGGCACTGGGGCATGGTCGGGCAAGGTGCTCCGTCTATTGGTATTTTCTTAGTATAGCCTGTTAGTATAGTATAAAGAAGTGCCACTGTCCGCAGACAGTGATGGTGAAGGCTTCTGTGACCCACCTGAGGTACACAGGGCATTTGGTGAAAAGGTATGTTGTGACCAGGCAGTGGGGTGATGAAGGGCTTCTGGGCTGTATGTGTCGTCAGTGGGCTTTCTCAATACGCTGCTGCTTGTACGCCAAACATTTGTCTGGCTGCTTTATTTACCACATCTTATGGCTGAATGATACTTTTCTTACTGATGAGGAAATGACCCAAGCAATAGTGCCAGGAGTTGCCTAATTTACCCCTCTTGCACAGACCTATATACAGTTATCTGGTGATGTACTCAGAAAAATCTTCGACCTACTGCAAGCCATGGAGTCTTCTTCTGAGGGCGAAGGTGAGCTTTCTGCTCCTGTTTCTTTTCTCTCTGTGATCTAGGAGAGTGTCTTGAGGTCATAGAAAACCCTTGGACGAATGACATCAGGTGATTTAGGGACTAGTCATAGCCATGATTTCTGCCTACATTATTTGCTGCCCAGAGTTCACCTGGCTCCTAGCTTATACTTTTGGATGTTTTTCTTCAATATCTCTTTGTTTTGTGTCTACAAAATATTATTGGGGAACTTTTCTGGCAAGAAAATAAGAACAAGTATCCTCAGGCATATTTCTGTTCTTACAATGAAAAGAAGCAAGATTGAGGTATCAGAGAATGGGCTGATCCTGGAACCGTACCCCCTTCATGGCTGGCTGTGTCTCATGGGGTCTCTGTGGCTGTGTGTCTGCTCCTCAGAAGTTCTCTTTAGAAGCTTCACTTTGGGAGTGCCCCCAGGTATTGTCAAGCTTAGGGAGACCAAATCATAAGCCAACCTGGTAAGAGAATGTTCTTATCAGCTGGAGTGCCCACCCGACACATTTCCAGGAAGATCACAACTGCTGGTCATGTTGTAGAGCAACCCCGATACAAAACGGGGTGCCTGACTGTGGGTCCTCACCCGCGCGCTTAAAAGGACTTATCAGTGCTCTACTGCAGGCACACGCGAAAGGTTAATAAAGGTTTATTTACAAGGGAAGGGGAAATGAGGAAATGTACAGCTCAGGGAGAAAAGTGGGAGACAAAGTTTTAAATGAGTCCTACCCAATCCGCCGATCAGGAATCCCAAAATGGCGCTCTCAGAGTTGGCCGCCAGCCAGGAGCGGTGAAGCCAGGAGGCGAGCGATTGCGAGCCAGAGAGCCCCCAAGGCCCACGTGTTTGGTTTTTATATCCAACCTGGCTGCCCAACTCCACCCTCAGGTCCCAGCCACCCTCCCTTGGTGGTGATGGGATTTGTCTTTCCCAATGTCTTGATGGCTTTAGTCTGGAGTGGGGGTGGGGTCCACAAAGCCTGCATGGGATTATCTCAGGACATCATTTCCCCCTAACAGTCAGAATACAGCATGCATTGGCTTACCAGAGAATTCTCTGTGAGAGAAGGTAAAATGGTAATTAGAAGGAGTCTGCACACAGTGGAATGAAGACAGAAGAATGTGGGGTCCTGTAATGGTTAGTCTTACACAGCCAAGGTACCCTACTATACCATTTCTCTGTAAATTATCTGTAAACTTATTCTCACTGCAGATTATAATTTTTCCAGGATAGTAGGGCCCCATACTACCTAATAGAGCTTGTTATTACCAAGTCTAACAGCCAGATTTTTTCCTATCCCACTTCCTACTTCTAGTTTTCAAGACTTTGAGAGGAATTTTCCAGAGTACAAGTTTCTGGCTTGCCTTCCTCTTTTAGTTTCATAAGGATAAACTGTATTTGGGAGAGGGATGGGAGAGACACTGGGGGCAAGGTAGTTTGAAACATGTCTCTGTTTCAGGATCCTGCCTTTTGAACTCTCCTTTACCCATTTTTCCCTTGCATACCCAGACTGGTGGTTCTGGACTTCCAGGCATATCAGTGTCCCAAGACCTTGGACTGCCTGTAACCTGTTCTTAACACCAACCAGAGACCATTGTTTCTAAACAAATTCTCATTCAGTCAGCCCATATTTACAAATGCCTATCTTGGGTGTGACTGCTCAGGGCCAGGGTATGGACATATCAGTGGATATGAGGAGGTTCCTCCCAACCCGGAGGGTTGTTCATTTCATTTCTCCTTCCTTTTTGCTTTTGGCAGCTTTCTATCATTCAGATTTGGAGTCAGTTTTCCTAATAATCTACAAAGTGTGACCTGATGTAATTTCTCCTACCTCCTCATTCTCCAGGCCTCTCTGTTCCACCCACCCTGTCTCTTCTGTGAATCAGGACCCTACCCTGGGGTCTTTGTCCCTATTTGTCTACCTCGATGGGTTTATTCCAGATTTCTGGAAGGGTGATCAAAATGTAGGATAAAAAATGGATTGTAAAATATCTCAATGATTTCTTACATCATAATATGTTGAGACGACAAGAATTTGGACATATGAGGTTAACTAAAATATATTATTGATATTAGTTTCACCTGTTTCTTTTTACTACTAGGAAATCTTAAGCTACAGTTGTAGTGTGCCTAGGCCAGGGCTGCGCAGGCTATTGAAAACCTAGGTGGGCACCATCCTGGTGGTGCAGGGGTTAAAGTCAGCACTATCAAGCTATCACAAGTCACTGCAGCATGAGTTCGATTCCCCAGCCAGGGAGCTACCCACATGGTGCAGCAGACCTCTCCTGTCTTGCCCGCTGCTCCCCTCAGCAGTGTATTTCAGTAGATCTGCCTGTTCTGCTTCCCACTCTGTCTCCGGTGAATCCTCTCACCCCCTGCTCACCTCTGGCCTATATCCCAGTTGTATGCATAAATAAAAATAAATCTTAAAAAAAGAAAAAGAAAACCTGGGTGGAGCCACCATTGTAAAAATGCACTATTACCAATAGAAATTTGAGGTTCATCTAATAATTTGAACAATGCTGGACATATAAGAGTATTTCTTTTCTTTCCTTTTACTAATAAATTAGGACATTGCCAAACCTTTGAGAAATATGCAAAAAGCCCAAAGCCTCCTCTATATCTTCTCTTTTTTATTGCCAATTCAGTTTTGTTTTTTAAAACTTATTTCCTTCAAAATTGGCTCTACTAAAGTAGTGCCATGTGCCTTTCCTGCACCCTCAGGTGAAACTCACCAGGTCTAACTGCTAACACATTGAGGTCTGTGACTCTTTGCCAGCCTGGTCTTTGTTTTCACAAACTGAGGGGCACTTTACATTGTGGTGCCATTTCAAAATTTTTACTTATTAATGCTCTCAGTAATTTCTTTTTTTTTTTTTTTTTTAAAGATTATTTATTTATTTATTTATACAAGCACTGGGCACAGTCAGAAGCGCAGGAGGGTGAGAGAATTCACCAGAGCCAGAGCGGGGAGCAGAGCAGGCAGAAGGACCGAAGTACACTGCTGAGGGGAGCAGCGGGCGGCAGGAGAGGTCTGCGCGCCATGTGGGACCCTCCTCGGGAGCAGCTGGGGATCGAACCAGCACTGCAGAGGCTGTGGGCAGCTTTGCAACCCAGCACTCAACCGCTGCGCCACCGGGGAGGCCCTCTCAGTAGTTTCTTAAGATGATTCTTAAGAATTTATTTCACATTATAACCAAATACTAAGTAATTTGGAGATGGTCATTGAAATCCTTTGGATTCAAAATTTTGTGGCATTGTTATTGGAGTGGAGATTGAACATTCTGGTAGGAAAGTGATTTCATTGGGATGGACTTGAAAGAATACCAGGGGTGCTGGGGAGCTTGTTTTTATTCCTTGACTTATTGGCTGTGCTATCATAGACAAGTAATTTAATAGTTCATTAACACTAAGGAAAAAGGGTAGGAGTGTGTGTGTGTGTGTGAGAGAGAGAGAGAGAGAGAGAGAGAGAGGGTTAAGGGTACACTCTGAAATTCAAAAGTGAGTTCATAATTCTGATAAGGACCACTTCTTTTTGACTTCATAGTCAACTGATAGATAAAGCTAGAACTCAGTGAATCCTGGTTAAATGTAAAGAGAAATGAGAGATCTTGACTTTTCATTCCATGTACCGTACACTTGGACCGAGCAGAGAAAAACTGATTCAGAACAATGAGGTGAAGATGAAATTTCCAGTTGCTCTACCCCCAATTATGTGCACCCTTTTCATGGCCTTAGCCTGCTTGTGGCATTTCCTTACCACATACTTCTCTCTTATTTTCTTACTTTTGTTCTAATACATGGTCTGAGATTACCAGCTCTTGTGGGATCTATTTCTTTGTAATGCTCAGTGGAAGGCTTGGCAGAACACCAGGAGCACAGCTATTTGATCACCTATTTCTCTTCCCCAAGATCCTTGAGATTCCAGTGCAGCCTGTTTGCAGCGTCTTACACGCAGCTGCTGCCCGTGAGCATCTAATAAATGCGAGGTACCAGGATAAGATGCACAATGAGCTTTTCAAGCCATTGCCCATCTCTCTGACCCTTCTCCCCTCTGGGAAACAGGCTCAGCCTGGACATTTTGGAGTCCTCAACTGATTTCTGTATGTTGTCTCATCTGCATTTTAAGTATTGATTGGTGATGAAGACCACAAGCCTACTGATAAACTTTGAAAGATCTAGGTAAAACCCAGAAATAGAATCCTATGCTCCCTGCGCCGCCCCCCCTCCATTAAAATATTGTTTGAGCCTGATCCAGTTTTTCCACAGGTTCAGGATTCAGGCAAATTCTGTAAGTCAATGCATGTGTCATTTGCAAGAAACAAAGGTCTTAGGAACACATGCAAATCACTACCTTTGTGCCCATTCATACCTCCCTCAGTGCTCAGCTCTATATAATCTATGCTTCCTGCCCTGCCTGCACCCCCCCCCCTCCCCCAGAACTGGGCAAACTGAGCTACCACTGATTTTTTAAATTAAAAAAAAAATGTATTTTGAAATATAAGAATTTACAATTAGGTAGAGTCCCATGAATCTTTCATCTAGCTTCTTCCAATAGTGACATCTTACCTGACCACCTGACCGTTGTAAGATATCAAAACCAGGAAATTAATTATTACTAACTAATACTAACTGGACTACAGTATATCTGCCTTTTAAAAAGTGCACCTATTGTGAAGTCATAAAACAATACTTTTAAACACAAATAGTATGTCTTGCTACTGGGTGGAAGGTTGACAAGGAGTGTAACGTACTCTTAAAGCAGTAGCCAGGTGTGATGCTGGATACGAAATACCAGAGGTAGTTTTAAGGGCATGGTCCCAAGCTCAGGAGTGTGCTCTAAGAAAAGGAAAGACTTGCAGCAAGTGGAATGACATGGACTGGGCAGAGGGAAATAGAAATTTGCTGGAAGAAGGCTCAGTGGGACTTAAATTGAGTGATTTGCATCTCTTCACCCCGAGCCATGCAGTGGTCAGAGGAATGGTCCTCATACCCCCATAATAGAACATGTAAGCCCACTTGATTTGAGGAAACAGCATACAACATTTATAAAGACACAATTTTTAATAGATTTTATCTTTTAGAGCAGTTTTAGGCTCACAGCAACATTGAGAGGACAGTATCAGAGTTCACCCTGTGCCCACGTATGCCTCCCCGATTCAACATCCTCCACTAGATGGTACATTTGCTGCAATTGATGACCCTACATGGACATACCACCATCACCCAAAGTCCACAGTTCACATGAGCATTCACTCTTGGTGTTAGACATTCGAGGGGTTTGGACAGATGTAGAATGACATGTAGCCACCATTCATGTATCCTACTGAGTACTTTCACTACCTTAGAAATCCTCTGTGTGCCAGATGTTAACCCCCACCCCTAACTTAGGCAACAGGTGATCCTTACTGTTCTAGTAGTAGCTTTGCCTTTTTCGTAATGTCACACAGTAGGTGTTATATACTACATGGCCTTTTCTCAGTGACTTCTTTCTCTTAGTAATATACACCAAAGGTTCTGCTGTGTCTTTCCATGACTTGATAGCTCATTTCTTTTTTAGCACTGAGTAACATCCCATTGTCTGCACGTATCACAGTTTATTTATCCATTCACCTACTCAAGGACATTTTGGTTGCTTCCACATTTTGGCAATCAGCTGCTATAAACTTCCACAGATTTTCAACCCACCAGCGTGGTGTCATTAGGACAGTCTGTGTCTGACTTCTCATTCAGGAGTGAGAAACACTTTATTTTTTTAAAACCTTGACTTCTCTCTCTTCTTTGGGTGGGTGGTGAGGTAAGGGTCTATTTTCAGTCTTATTCCATGTCTCACTTCACCCTCTCAGACTTGGGATGCTTCACGGGAGCAAATGGCACTTTGTCTTTAATTAGCAGCTTCTGATTGCTCACTGCCTGCCATGGCTTGTCTCCGCATCCTCTCACCGGGGAGCAGGAGCACCAGCACAGTGCTAATAGCATGCTTTGGATGTTTAAATCTGGCTAACTGGCATGGGATCATGGAAATGGGGTTGCTTTTTTTGCTGTTTCATCTAGGCGCAGGGGTAGGGTTAGATGACACTGGCTAAGAGAGGGAGTGTGGGGAGAGAGGTCAGCGAGAAAACCCTCATCCTCCACTCTTCCTCTAAGCTTAGCCCTGGCCTGAAGAATTCTCCTCCAGCCAGCTGCTCTGGGAGAGATGGTCTGGTTGGTGGTGTGTTCTCCCCCTTCATCAGGGTTCCCCTGAGCACTCAAGGGTCAGGCTGCACCCATCTGAGTGCCCTGAATGTGTCAGTGTCAAGGGGGGTGGGGTGGGGGGTTCCTAACTGGCTTTGTTCCTTGGCCTTTGACCAAGTTCCTGAACACCCTCCCACCCCCCTCAATATCTAAACTTACCTTTAGACACCTAAAACAAGGGGATCACTGGGCTAATGGAAGATTCTTTCTATCTAGTCTTAGTAGTGTCTGGGATGATGGATCCCAGACTCACCCCTAGTACTTGGAGCTATCTATTCTGTAAAAAAAAAAAAAAAAATCATTGTATTTGAGACTTTTTTTACAATTTCTCCAGCCCTCTCTGGAAGACTGCATTCCTGACTGCCAGGTTGGGGGCAGGAGACTTGGTAAAAGTCCTAGACAGCTGGATGAAGTTGGGGTCATTAGCAGAATTCCAAAATTCTACGTTCTTGAAATTCAGTTGCATTTGGGTTGTTTGTAAATGATTTTGCAATGATGCAGTTTCATCTTCCATAAGTGTTATGGCAATTTTCCCAGAGAAATCAGATCTCACTCAGAGAGGTGGAGAGAGAGATTTATTCCTCACACCGGAGGGCTCAGTGGCATAGCTCCCAAAAGTCTGAGCCCTCAAGAGCAGAAATGGCAGGGTTTTATAGTTTGTATTCGGAAGCTTGTCACCCCACCCATCATAGACTTTCTTTATAGTTTGGAAAGGGCGTCAAGGTAGCCTTGGCTACTACAGCGTGCAAGCAGCACACCCAGCAACTTTCCACTCCAGCAAGCAGCAGAATCCAAGCAACAGACTTAGCAACTTCCTGCTTCATAGGGACACTATCCTAACTTACCCGAGAGCTCTATCTAAGTGGGCACCAATTCTAAGTCCTTTTAAAGTGTAAATTTCTTCTTGCCCCCCCCCCCATCCCAGTTTGCATGTAGGTATCAGATTGGGAGGGGATTAAGTGAAGTGAACCTCCATTTGCCTTTCTCCCTCCACCTCAGTCAGGTGCAGGAGGGAGAACGTAGCTCCTTGCAGGCCAGCCAGGGATGCCTAAGGCTTATTGACACACAAACAGAGCAAGCAGAAGGTTTGAGTGGGGAATGAGAATACTGAGCTGGGATCTTTGAGGAACACTGCCTGGTGCCCCAAGAGCTGGACTGGCTCAGATACATTATCTAGGTCAGGAGATTAAAAACATGCCTCCCCTGATGTGGGCCCCCCCCAAAAAAAAAACCTCCTGTTTGAAACCAGCAGTTGTTCGCTGGTTCAGAGGGTGGAAGTAATGCCACCTTGTTCTCTTGTCCTGCCTGTGTGTGCAAAACATCCCGTCGGGAAGTAGCAGGCACTCAGGTACCTTGTTCTTCCCAGAGACGCAAGCGAGATAGCTTGTAGGGGTGCAGCAAGGCTCACAGTGCCAGTCTTGATCCCAGGCCCACAGGAACCCCAGGACAGCACCCTCGTGTTGGCCCCTATATTCGTTTATTGCTGTTTTTGTCTTTGGATCGGTCCACTCTTCTTTCAAGACTGGAGTGGGACGCTCCCTGGGGAGTTATAGCGTGTCATCTCTGGCATTTGCTCCCACTGCAGAAAAACAAGTCCAAATGCAATGCACTCAGGTTTCTGAACAGCTGCCCGAGCACCGAAACCAGACAGTCAGCAAACCTTCGGGAGGGAGAGCAAGACTCTGGGGAGGGTGGGAAAGGGGGGGGGTGCACGGAATAGAGTCGGGGGTGGGGTGAGTCCGGGGCACTCGCCAGAAGGGCGACTCTCCGGCTGGCTGGTGCGCGGGAAGGGGGAGGTGCAGGCGGGAAGGGGGAAGGACTGGAGCCACGGTGCCCGCCGCCAGGGAGCGGGCTCCCTCCCAGCCGAGCCATGCGGGACGTGAGCGACGTGTGGCAACCTCTGCGCAGACTGTGCAGTGTGGGCTTAAGGGAGCTCCGCCTTCTTCCTTCTAATCACAGCCCAGCCTCCGCGTGAGGTATGCACCTCTGCGAGGCAGGCAGCGCTTCTCTGAGGATGTATCCTTATGCTAAAGTCACATCCTTCAATGCCGCCATGCGGGCCGCAGACCCCGCTCAAAGCCCCCCACCCCACCCCACCCCCGCCCCATCTTCAGCAGGGGCCCACAGGCTAGCCCAGCGATTGTCACAAATCTCGCCCTGCAAAACTGCGAAAGGACGCATGCACCCCAAAAATTAGGAAAGGCAAGATGCAGTAGGGTCCTGCTAGAAAAATGCCATGAATTTTAGGGGTACGTTTAATCAAGGTATTGGCTCCCAATAATTATTACAGGCTTTTCGTCAGGTAATGAATTGTAGGTCGAGATAGGATCAGCTATATTTATTCTCCTACTCGGAGAGGTGGACAGAATTGTAAATGGTGACCTTGAAAGTCTGGCTTTCGCACCTCCCTCCTCATTCCCAGCATCGCTGGGAGCCAGGACACCAGGTGTTGGGGCTGGGTGTGGAGTTCAACACCAGCCAAGCCTTCAGAGGATTCGGGGTCATGGGCTGGGTGAGCACTAAGGAGAGGGCTGGAAGAAACCCTCTCCTGGATGGGGAGGGAATCCTGGAGGTGGGGGGCAGGGAGGCTAGACTCACACGTACTCTGGGATTGCTGCTCTGGTGGGGAGCTAGAGGAGGGTCTGAACCGGGCGTCCTGTCACAATCTCTCCTATTTGCCCACCCCTCACCCCACCCTCAGTCCTTAATCAGGTCTTCAATTTAACAGTGTCAGTCCAGCTTGATTGGGAGTGCATGTTAAGAATGCAGTATTGGGGTTCCACACTCATAGAGGCCTGGTCAATAAGGTGCGTTTTAACCAGCATCCCTGGAGAGCCCCACTCTCTTCCCGTGGCACTTTAAGGCGAAAATTCCGGGAAGCTATGCCAGTCGTCCTTAGGGGATGACAGCAACAGGACCTTTGGCCAGGGCTGGGTTTTAAGGGCGAAGATGCCCTCAGCAGAGGGACTGCGGGAGCAGAGCGAGCCACTGCATCTGGCCTGCAGGGGGCGCCCTCAGGCCGCCTCCTGGCTAGTCCCCCCTCCCTCCTCACGTGAAAGGGGGCTGGAGCTGGAAGTGTGCGTCCCCGCCCAGGCTGACGTGATTGCACCGCGGTCCGGTTTCTTAAAAGCCGGGCGGAGCGCGGGGCATCCCAGCAGAGCCGGAGAGGAGGCGAGCGGGTGGGGAGGTAGGCGGACCCGAGCTGGCGTTCTGGGACCTCGACTGTCACTGCGCTCGGAGCATCCCCGGGACTCCCCGAGTGGACCATCCCGGCCCTGCAGGCGTAGCGGGTGCAACCGCAGCCCCTCGCCCCTCTTGCAGCGCTGGTGGCGTGGAGTCTCATCCTGGGGCGAGCGTTGGTGATTTAGCACAAAGCACGTTTCCAAAAGTAGCGTTGGGGAGAGCGCCCGGGCCGCGCTTCCGCGCACGCACCCCTTCTTACCCTTTGTTTCGGGGGTCGGCAGGCCGCTGTGCTCCCCAAGTCTGAATTCCTCGCGAGGGGCGGAGTGCCGCCGAGTCTAGGCTGCGAAGATGCCCTTGGAGCTGACTCAGAGCCGGGTGCAGAAGATTTGGATCCCCGTCGACCACCGCCCCTCGCTACCCAGATGTGAGTGCAGATGCGCGCGGGGCCGAACTGCAGGGGAGCGCGCCGCGTGCAGACCGAGGCCATTGTGGGGAGGCCGCTGGCTCGGCGCTTTTGTGCGGAGTCGGTTCCTCCGGCGCGCTGGTGCGGGGCCAGGGGCCTCCCTCCCGGCGGACTCGCGCGCGCCCGGCCACCCTCCCTCTCTCCCTCCCTCCCTCCAGGCGAGCGGGCGGGTCCAGCCGCTCGCCCGGGGCGGGGTCCGGCGCGGGAGCTGCGCCACCCCTGGCTGGCGTGGGGGGCGCTGTGGCCCCGCGGGGTGGCCCAGCCGGCTGCCCCGCCGCGCGCCCCTCGGCTGGTGTCCGGGAGCGCAAAGGGATCCGGAAACAGTGCGCGTTCCCGGGCCTCTGCTCCGGAGCGCAGGGGCTGGAAGCGCGGGACGCTGCAGAAAGCCTTTGCCTCGGGGGCGCTTGGGCAGGGCCGCCTGCGTGTTCTCCAGCTCGGGCCACCCTCCCCGACGCCTGCCGGGCCGAGTCCAGCCAGGGAACACTCCCACGCGCTGTACCTCGCCAGCTAGGCTCTCTGCTTTCTCCGTCCCTCGCCACCTCCCTGCCCCTCTGTCTCCCGCCCTCCCTCCCCCTCTGTCTCCCGCCCTCCCTCCTCTTTCCTCCTGTCTAGGTCTAATCTCTTGCTCCTCCAGATCTCGCTCCCTCCTCCCCTCCCTCCACTGCCCCGTCCAACACCTGTGCCGGGGGTGAAGAGATAGGTGCCTGGAACCAAGTTTTCGCCCTGATTCTGGAGACCGCAGAGTTGGCGGCGTGTCGCACGCGCGCTCACGCACTCCGCGGAGCTGGGGGTTTGCTGGCAGGTAGCCGCCCCGTCCCGTCTATGGTGGGCCATAAGTGCTCTGCAAAGGTTCACCTTGGGCTCTGTCCTAGCTGTAGAGCCTCTGAAAAGGACGCTTCCAAATGGTCTGACCCCCAGGCAGTCCTGCTCTGTTGCCCATCAGGTGGAAGGATCCTGTAGGCTGTTTGCTCCAGTCCTGTTCAGAGTGCCTGACAGGTAAACCTGGATCCCAGGTGCAGAACCTTCAGGGGGCACCTGAGTGTGAGGCTGCCGGCCGGCCTCCTCTGTTGCCATGTTTCACAGGGATTGGTCACCCAGCCAACTTGACAGCTTGCCCCCTTGGGGTTTGTTGGTGTATGAATCACCACTTCCTTCCCCACCCAGACCTGCCTCAGGAGGTAGGGAGAGCTGGTTCTGTGGTTTTCCAGGTCATCAGTCACCCCCAACACTGGTTACTCCTCCACCAAGTAGTGCCCTGTGCTGGACTGAGAGTTTGGGGTGGAGGGTACTTAAGAAGAGCTAGTTTTCTCGGCAGGGTAGCCAGGGGCTGGGAGCTTTGTAGGTCAGTCTGGTTTTGCAGCCCTCTCATACGTGCTCTTAAAGAGCTTGCTAAATGGGGGCAGCCTAAAGTCTGGTTGCATTTCTGTAAAACCTGTTGGGAAGGCAGCGTATTAAATGGTGAGGGATATTCGGCCATGCAAGATAAACAACCCCACCCCCTTTTGACTTTTGAATAGCAGATATTTATAGCGTACTTTGTAAACTGTAATTGGTCTTACAACTATAGTTTGGTTTATATATGTGTGTATATATGTATAAGTAAATACGCGTATTTATATGTAGTGTACTGTACTAACATTTACTCCTTCTCCTAGGTTCAAGGTGAGTGGATGAAGTAAGGGGAATGACCATGAGGTTTTGTGTGGCATTGAGATTGGATAGTGTGGGTTCAGAGGTGTCTTCCTGGGCCACGAATGTAGAGCCATCTCCCTTCTGCTAGGCCTAAAACCATCCATTAGTCTTAGTGGGTCTGCATGACCCACACACAGATGAGAGCTTTCCCTAAAAATCCTGTTTGCCATTCAGGGCTGGGGTGAAGAGTTGCTAAAGCTGATGGATTAAGTCTCTTGTCCCTGCCCATTCATGGAATCTCGTGTGTGGTTCTGGGGTGTAGTCTCAGACACATTTTTCCTTATAAAATTACCTGCAGCCTGGATATGCTATTATTTCAAGTAGTGTGTCTTTCTCCATATTTATAGTCACACTTGTCTCCTTGGAATAGAGAAAAGAGTTTTCCTTCTTGGCATCTTTTCCGATTCCCTTCTTGTCCCTTCCTCCCTTAATGCCATCTAAAACACTGAATGGGGTTTCTTACTAAACCTGTTACCCTCTTTCTAGTGGTTTCCTAACTGGGGGTCTACAGCAGATTCCTTTGAGGTTCATTAACTGAAAGAGGTTGTGGGGAACATTACTGTGCATGTAAAAAGAACTGTCTGGGAGGGAGCCCCATGCCATGTGGTTGGTCCTGAGACAACACGTTTGTGGGTTTGATAAATAATTGCCCTCATCAATGGGGAGAGAAGTGGTGTTCGTATTGGTTAATGCAGGTCATCTTAAACAGCAAGTAGAAGGGCAGCCTCTCATAGCCCCAAACTTTTTTTTTTTAAAGATTTGTTTATTTATTTATTTATACAAGCACTGGGTACAGTCAGAAGCGCGGGAGGGTGAGAGGATTCACCAGAGCCAGAGTGGGGAGCAGAACAGGCGGACTTGACGGAATACACTGCTGAGGGGAGCAGTGGGCACGGCAGGAGAGGTCTGTCGCGCCATGTGGGACCCTCGCCGGCAGCCAGGGATCGAACTGGTGCTGCAGAGGCTGCAGGCAGCTTCGTAGCCCAGCGCTCAGCGGCTGTGCCACCAGGGGAGGCCCAACCCCACACTTTTTTTAATTTAATTTAATACTGTGGAATGGCACAAACTGCCAACTTACTCACCAAGGATTTAAAATAGATAATGCAGAGAGTTGATTGTGAAGAAGTATGACATGGCACTCAAATCCTGATAGATTTTCAACCCAGTGGGGCTTTGTTTGGTCCAAGATAGTATTCTGATTCAAAGAAGAAAGATAAGGGGATGTGTAAAAGAAATCCCTACCTTCTCATTGGATGGCTTCTGCAGTTTATAGCAGTGATCTCAGCCAAAGCTTTACGTTAGAATCACTAGGGGGAGATTTTTGGAAAGGAGTCTGTTTTGGGTGGGTGCCTAAACCAAGTTAGAATTACCATGCTAGGAAACCAGGCGTCCAATTTTATAAAAGTTCCTTAGGGTCAGCCACTGACTGAGAACCACTAGTTTAGGAAAGAGCACTTGAAGGGTTTTAGGTGAGAAAGACCAAGTTGAGCCCCAGTTCTCTCCTTTTTTACTTGTGCAGTGGGACCTGGCTTCACTTGTGGTGAAGCCATTCGTCAGGTCTAGAATGATGGAAGCTATAATGGCTGATACTGATGGAAGTCTCCATAGCAAGCTTTTGACACCTATTATGTGTGGTTAATCCTCTCAACAACCTTTTTGAAGCATCCTTCCAGTTCATAGAAAAGGAAACTAAATAAGACCCTGAGATCAAGTAACATGTTCAAGGTCTGAGGAAGGGGTGGGGCCAGACTTTGAACTCTATTTATTTGCTCCCACCCCCCTCCCCAGGCACCACTCTCAGCCAGGACGGCATTGTATTGCCTCCCATGGTTGACAGATGATTCCCTGAGACGCCTAGTCCCTTACTATTGCTGGCAGAAGCCATGATGGGGTTGGGTGGAGGTGATTTGTTGGACAAGATTAGCTAAGCATGAGTTAAAAGTGGGCATACAAAGTACTAATGTGTATAGTAGCCATCAAAATAGCATAGGACCACTTTTGAAAGAGATTTTGTTAGCTGTGTTCTCCCCAAAGCCCCAAGTCCTCAGCACGTGTGCCCCACCCCTGCCAACCCTGGGCAAGCTCACTTATATGTTGATTCTTAATGTTAACTAAGCAGAATCTTAAGGTGCCCTGGCCTGATAGGATCCCGAGAGAGGGGAGTTGTGTCCAGGGGATGACACTCAGGTGTCTGGCATCATTTTTTTTTTTAAGATTTATTTATTTATTTATTTATACAAGCACTTGGCGCAGTCAGAAGTGTGGGAGGGTGAGAGAATTCACCAGAGCCAGAGCAGGGACCAGAACAGGCAGACTGACAAAATACACTGCTGAGGGGAGCAGCGGGCACAGCAGGAGAAGTCTGTGCGCCATGTGGGACCCTCGCCGGCAGCCGGGGATTGAACCAGCGTTGCAGAGGCTGTGGGCAGCCTCACATCCAAGCGCTCAACTGCTGTGCCACTAGAGAGGCCCTGTCTGGTATCATTTTCTGGGCAGGTGTTTTGTGGTCTGTTCTCCCGGGATGGAAGGCACGCCGCCCATTTCCCAGACAGCCCTCTCAGGTGGTATGAGTGTAGGTAACAGGTGGTCTTTGTACAGCTGTCCTTAGCCCTGGCCTGGCAGGAGTAGGGCGCATGGCTCTGTAGACTCACAGTGGTTAGAATTCCACGGGTGCTTCTGGAGACTGGTTCACGCCACAGATGCAGTTTGCCATCGTCACAAACTGCCTCCTCCTTTAGTGGCCTTGGTAGACTTGTCCTTGAAGTGCAACTCGCTTTCTTGTAGAAAAGAGCAAGAATGACCTGGCATCTTTGAGGCCAGCCTTTCTAAGAGCCTCTGGGTAGAAGAAAGCTTGCAGGAGGTTTGGGAGCAGCAGCAAAGTGTTTGGCAATGGTTTGTTTATTTTCTGAATTGGAGTTGTAGTTATCAGTACCGTGGGTGAGGACAGCTGCCAAGTACCTGCTGTGTCTGTACCTCACACATTATCATCCAAGGTAGCAGCCAGGAGGGCTGGGGTTGGAACGTGGTTTACTCTAGTCTGTCTTGCCGACTGGTCCCAGGATTGAGCTTAGGCTGCTGCTCGCCACACTTACCAGCATGCTTCCTGTATCCACTTAAATGCAGGGAGCTGGCCCATGCAACCAGTGTGCATTACACACGACCAAGACAGGACATTAGCTCAGGTCTCAGTGCAGGTGCTGCTCAGGCACGCTGGCCCCAGTGCCACTGCTTCCTTTATGTCTGTCTTATCGCTTTTCTCATGCCCTGCAGTGACCTTCTGTCTCGTTTGCTTGTATGTTATCAGCCTCCCCACCACCAGCCCAGACCTGAAACTTCTCACACAGATTTGAACCCACCTTTTCCTCTGCTCACAGGACACCAGCCCAAATGTCCAGTGAATGAGTGAATATAATTGCATTAGAGAGTTAGGGGTGAGCTTCTGGAGCATGGTGACTTTCTGTGAACTCTTATTCAAGTGATTGCCTTACCCATGGAAGACTTTGTTTGCCTGAGCTCCCCAAATGGTATCAGAGTGTTTCTGGTCTGTTAATTTGGTAGTCTTTAAATGATTGCTTCTTTGTTCCTTCGCCAAAGTGGTCATGGGTGTTATCTTCTTGAACATGTTCATACTGACATCTAAATATCTCTAAATACAATGGCATTTTTGGATGATCAAGAAGTTAAACTACTAAATGTAGAAGATGTAATGAGACACACCAATACTTTTGGAAATGTGTGTGTTAAGCTTCATACTTGTCTCCCATAAAACCTGTGCTACTGGGCCTCCCGGGTGGCACAGCGGTTGAGCGCTGAGTTGCGAAGCTGCCCGCCGCCTCTGCAGCCGGTTCAATCCCCGGCTGCTCCCCGGCCACCGGAGGAGGGTCCCACATGGCGCGCAGACCTCTCCTGCCGCCCGCTGCTCCCCTCAGCAGTGTACTTTGATCCTTCTGCCTGCTCTGCTCCCCGCTCTGGCTCTGGTGAATTCTCTCACCCTCCCCGTGCTTCTGACTGTACCCAGTGCTTGTATAAATAAATAAATAAATAAATCTAAAAAAAACCAACAAAAAAAAACCTGTGCTATTGAGGAAGAGGGGGAAAGGCAGAGACCTTGGGAGGGTGGGAAGAGGTGGGAGGGTCCTCTCTCTCAGTGGATGAAATGGTTGGTAGAGAAGAAGTCAAGGACCTGGGGGGTAGGTGAGGAGATTGAGGAAGGGACAGACAACTCTAGTGCTTCAAATGTGCCTTGAGTTTAAAAAAGAGTTGGGGTGCAAGGGGAGGAAGAGGGGGGTGAAGGTGAGTAAGATCCAAAGGTTTAGTCAGAACATTTCATGGTTTCCCTAGTCTGAGAACCCAGGAGCCTGGTAGAGGGACCTTCTTGGCACCTTCCTTACTGCTCCTCTGAATCTTGTTCAAGGTGCTGCAGGAATAGGGATAATGGCCCCTGCTTTGCCAAGTACAGGAGTGATATTTTGTTTGGATTTGAGATTCAACCTGAATTTTTGGCTTAAGATATTTACTGTGCTGTGTCCTTGATTAATTATTTCTTCCTGGGCCTCCCCGGTGGCGCAGCGGTTGAGCGTTGGGTTGCGAAGCTGCCCGCGCCCGAGGCGCCGGTTCGATCCCCGGCTGCTCCCCGGCCACCGGAGGAGGGTCCCACATGGCGCGCAGACCTCTCCTGCTGCCCGCTGCTCCCCTCAGCAGTGTACTTTGGTTCTTCTGCCTGCTCTGCTCCCCGCTCTGACTCTGGTGAATTCTCTCACCCTCCCGCGTTTCTGACTGTACCCAGTGCTTGTATAAATAAACAAACAAATAAATAAAAATAAATAAAGCATGCCTCTATAAAAAAAAAAAATTATTTCTTCCTACCCAATGCATCTCTTGCCAAAGGAGATTTGTACATGTGATTAGTGGGGAGTTGAACTAATCCCCAATGTGATAAATCTGTCAGCCTCTGTCTACACTTCCTTGGCAAAAGTCCAACAAAAGTATTCCTTGCTTGGGCTCAGGGAGAGACAGACAGACAGCCCCTTCTCTCTGCATGTTTGGATGTTCTTGGGGGCAGTGCCACCACAGCGACATTAGATTAAACCAGGGGAAAACCCAGTGGCTTGGGGTAAGGATTAATGAAGTGGAGTATTGTTTTCAGGCAATGTGAGAACACTTGGAGGGCAGCTGTCTCTTTCCTGTGTCACCTGCAGCCGCCACAACACAGAGAGTACAGTGTGCCTCTGTGCCCTTTGGTTTTCAGAGAGGCTGTCACCATTCTCTGCTGGCACCTTGGGACTCAAGGAAGCCAGTGGCTGGCACTTCTTGGCTTCTCTTGTGTGATCAACGCAGGCCAGAAAAATGCCTCTGTCTTCTAGGATTTTGTTTGCTTCTAACCGATGGCTGTGGAATCCCAGCCAAGGCCTTTTGTGGCTCCTGAATGTGACCTGGTCTCTCCTGGCCTCCCCCACCCCACATGCTGAGAAGATCATCCTGGTCTAACAAGAAAGAAGAACTAGCCCTGTGTGTGACTCTTGCTTCTTCCTTGTCTCCAGCCTAGAAGAGCTTGATGGCAGGGACTTGCACCAAATGTGACCTCAATTTGGTCACCAGGCTGAGCATCAGACCACGTTGGGGCATCCTGTGCCTGTCAGCGGTATGGCAGCACCCCCTCTTCCCCATCTGGCATTGGCTAGCTTAGAGGCAGAGCCCCAGTGTGATCTGTTGTTGGCCTAGATTTGTGGTGTTGCTGGAACAGCTTTCCCTGCGTGTAGGGCCTGCAAGCCGCGCTTCGTGGCTGAGGGCAGTGCCTGACTTGGCCGGTGAGCGCAGGGCAGGGTGTTGGGTTGGGAGTTGGCAGGTGGCCAGTCTCCCTCCCAAGGGCAACCCCTGGCTTGAGAGCACTTTTGTCACCAGTGTCGCCTGAGAGTCTCGGGCAAGATGCCAGCCAAGGAAACATTGTGCCTTAATGTCTGGAACAGTGTTCTACAGGCTGCCTTCTTAAAACCCAGCGTTCTATGGGCTGCCTTCTAAAAACCTCTCTTCCTGGTGTTTTGTCCTGCTGCGATTCTGAGGAACTCCGGACAGCTCAGCAGTGAAGCCAGGAGATTCTCGAGCAAACCCTCCTGTTTCCCAGGGCCCTGCCTGGGGCTCAGTGATGTGAACCCTGGTGCCCTGAGACCTGCCATTTTTGCAGCAGGACTCTGGTCTTAGTCAGACTTGTCAGTAGGCAGGAGCAGGAAAGGGCATGGCTTAGGGATGAAGGAATTTATCCGTCACCCCATATGGGAAACCAGCATTCAGGTTCTACCCAACTTTCATTTGATAAAATCATTTTAAAATTGCCTTCTTTTAAAAGTTCTTTGTTTAGAAAGGCCACCCAGACCTGCTTGGCTTCTCTGTATTTGGCTGTGAGGCCCTTCTCCCTACTTCCCATGTCCCACTCCTGGTCGCCACCACCACTCCGTAGTGCTTTTAGAAACCATTTTTCTGGGCCTCCCTGGTGATGCAGGGGTTAAAGACAGCACTGTCAAGCAATTGGCAGCCACTGCAGCATGAGTTCAATCCCTGGCCGGCCAAGGAGCTACACACATGGCGCAGCAGACCTCTCCTGTCGCGCCCACTGCTCCCCTCAGCAGTGTATTTCAGTCAGTCTGCCTGTTCTGCTCCCCACTCTGTCTCTGGTGAATCTTCTCACCCCCCACACCTCTGGCCATACCCCAGCTCTTGTATGCATAAATAAATAAATCTTTTTTAAAAAAAGAAAAACCATTTCTCCTACTGTTAGCTTCAACCTCATTGGAGTTGAAAGTTGAAGAGTCTCTTCCTTTTCCCCACCTCAGGAGTGAACTGGTAACGGGTTTCTGGCTGGGTTTAGGGACCTCAGGTATCAGGCTGGGAATTGACTGGGACCAACCTTCCCATGCCTTACCTGAAGGTAGGACAGGGCTGCAAGGTGTGACTAGGGGCTCTGACCACCAAGGCACCCTGGTCCCCTGGGATTGTCAGAAGCCAGGGACTTTGCGATGGAAATGAAACAGGAACGCCATGGAATCCTGCAGTTTGTGGCTGGCACGGACTTTGCCCCTCCCTGCTTGTGGCATCCCTGCTGACCTTTTTCTCTGTTGCTTCTCTCAGCATGTGGGCCAAAGCTGACCAACTCCCCCACGGTGATTGTCATGGTGGGCCTCCCAGCCCGGGGAAAGACCTACATCTCCAAGAAGCTGACTCGCTACCTCAACTGGATTGGTGTCCCCACCAAAGGTAAGGCTGCACTTCAAGGCCAAGCACTATGCTCTGGCTTCACAACCCCAAACCTCCATCCCCAAAAAAATGACCTTTGCACCTCCAGCCACCTCAACCTCTGCAGATCTTTTTCCTTTAAACTCCCACAGCACTTAGCTGTGCTGTTCCTCAACCAGATGTCATAAGATGCCCAGTACCATTGACTATATTTTTATAAACCTTTGCCTGGTCTTAACCCATGCGAAACATCATGGGGACAGCCTTTGCTGCCCCCACTGCACCTGGTGAACTGCTTCATACAGTATGTGCTCAGGGAACTGTGCTTCCTCATGGCAGTGGAAGAATGGCTGGTTTGCACCTGCTGATAGGTATGTGAGCTCTTCCCTGGAGACCTTTGGCAGAAATCATTGCCCCTGTTTTCGCTAGATGTGTCTGCAGGCTGTTTGCACAGCCTGAGCCTCTAGTCCCCCATGTGGTGAGGCTGGGCTGGTCACCCCCAGGAAAGCAGCAGACAGCCATGAGCAATCAGAAGGTCAATGAGCATCTAGAAGGTCGATGATAGCCCTGGATGTGGAGAGCCACTCTCTGCTTTCCATGTCTTGCTAGAATCTTATTCAAAGCGGTCTTGGTGTGTAGTCTTGCTTTCCTTTTCTAGAGTGTTCCACCTTCTTCTTGGAGAGTCAGCTAAGTGTCCTTTCCTTTCCATCCTCAGTGTTCAATGTTGGGGAGTACCGCCGGGAGGCTGTCAAGCAGTACAGCTCCTACAACTTCTTTCGTCCTGACAATGAAGAAGCCATGAAAGTGCGAAAGTAAGGCCCTGGCTGCTGTGAGAGGCTTCGGACTTGGGTTGGCTTTGCTTTTTTTTTTTTTTTTTTTTTTTTTTTTTTGTTTATACAAGCACTGGGTACAGTCAGAAGCGCGGGAGGGTGAGAGAATCCACCAGAGCCAGAGCGGGGAGCAGAACAGGCAGAAGGACCGAAGTACACTGCTGAGGGAGCAGCGGCGGCAGGAGAGGTCTGCGCGCCATGTGGGACCCTCCTCCGGTGGCCGGGAAGCAGCCGGGGATCGAACTGGCGCCGCAGAGGCCGCGGGCAGCTTCGCAACCCAGCGCTCAACCGCTGCGCCACCGGGGAGGCCCTGGCTTTGCTTTTTTGGGTCAGATTATATCAGAGGAAGCGGAAACTGGTCAGTGGGGTGGTTCTGCTGGGCCATCAGAGGGCCCACCTGCATGTGTACTGGCGAAAGTCTCCTGCTTCCATCCATCTGATGTGACACAGATCCCATTAAGAATGTGACTCAAGGGCCTCCCTGGTGGCGCAGCGGTTGAGCGTTCGACTGCAAAGCTGCCCGTAGCCTCTGCAGCGCCTGTTCGATCCCCGGCCGCTGGGCGACGGTCCCACATGGCGCGCAGACCTCTCCTGCTGCCCGCTGCTCCCCTCAGCAGTGTACTTCGGTCCTTCTGCCTGCTCTGCTCCCTGCTCTGGCTCTGGTGAATTCTCTTACCCTCCTGCGCTTCTGACTGTACCTGGTGCTTATATAAATAAATAAATCTTAAAAAAAAAAAAAAGAATGTGACTCAAGGCTTCATAAAGAATGGGCAAAGTCTCTTTCATGGAAAATCATGTTTACATTTGAAAAGGCCTTTTAAGTCCAAGGTGCTCATGAAATCCAGGTGCAGTGCTATTCACTCTGGCTATGCTTCAGAATCACCTGGGAACTTAGAAAGCTCATCCCTGAGTAGGCCTCACCCCTGGTCAGTTCAGTGAGGGTCTCTGGCAGGACTGGGCAGCAGTTTTTTAAAATTTCCTGGGACTCAGAGCCCCGAGGCCTGAGCGATGCTTCCTGGGGCCACCACAGCCAGTGTGCAGGCCTCTAAGCAGAGCCTTGGCCTGCCAGATGGCCAGCTGAGTAGCCCCATGGTAGGCTCACCAGTCACCACTCATTGGGGTGAGTGGGGTGTGTGGGCACCGATATGTGCCTTTTCTGTGTTGCAGGCAATGTGCTCTGGCTGCCTTGAGAGATGTCAAAAGTTACCTGACGAGGGAAGGAGGCCAAATTGCGGTAAGTCTGAGGAATAGCTCAGTCTCCAATCCCATGGTAGGATAATGTCCTGGAGAGAGTGACATGTGAACACTGTCCTAGGAGGGTTTTCAGGCTGGACTGGGGCACAGTCAGCTGGTGTGCTCTGCTTAGCCCTCTGAGTACTGCCTTCCAAGGCACACGGACCTGGGTGGCTGCATCTGCTGAGCTAGTGCTCCTCTGCACACACCCTCCCGTGTGCTACTGCTTGTTCCTATGCTTTAAGGACCATTCCCACCTGTGCCCTCCGTCCCTGCATGTAAGAGGCAGTGGGAGTGGAGGGTGTGGGCAGAGTGGTTTCTCCTGGAGTCAGTTTTTGGCTGATGCCTGAATGACAGGCCAGGCCCTCTGGTGGTATGGTATATCCTGTTCATTAGGTCTCTTCACTGTCCATCTTTCTTCCTGTCAGGTTTTTGATGCCACCAATACTACCAGAGAGAGAAGGCACATGATCCTTCATTTTGCCAAAGAAAATGATTTCAAGGTAAGTGTAAAGTAAGGACTGGACACGGTGCAGGTTTTCTGATCCAGCAGACCCGGTGAAGGAGGAGTCAGAGTCCTTAGTGGCTTTTTTTGCAGATCTTTTATTGGGGTTCACCAGGCATATGGCAGGCAGGGGTGCTGGGGGGCCAGGAGGCTGGCAGGCCTCCCAGCCCCCAGCAGGTCTTCACTCTGGGCTCTCCGGCCTTCTCTCAGCTTCTGCTTCTCTTGCTTCTTGCTCGCTCAGCTTCTCTTTTGGCTTCTCCTTGGCTTCTACTGGCATCCCCGTGACGCCGCCCTTAAAAGCACAGTCTTAGCCCAGGTGAATCCCATCTACCTAGGCCCACACCCTACTCCAGGTGCCCGCCATCAGGCATGCATTCAGGACAAGGATCCATCATCTATCCTGATGGTGGGAAGGCAGAAAAGCCTGACATTTTTTTCCTTACCCTACAGTAAGCCAAACTTGTCGTCTTGCCTGGGAGCACTCCGGAGCAAGGAAACCCCAGGGATTGACTGATTCCTCTGTCTGGAGCTCTCTGATTGCTCCTTTACCTCCCGCTGCCTATGGAGGGGGCCTTCCTGGTGGGGCCTCCTAGGGGTGCCTAGAGAGGGGGGAGCACACCTATTGTGGGGAGGCCGAAGGGCCCATGATTGAGCAGGGGAGACTTTTTTGATCTGTATTTGGATCTACAAGCGGCGCCCTTCCTTGAATGTGGTGATAGCATCACAGTAACATCAGGTTGGCCCTTCTTGGGACCACATTGGTTGTTTCCTAATGTTTCTGTCTTGCTTCCTCCCAGGTGTTTTTCATCGAGTCTGTGTGTGATGACCCTACCGTTGTGGCCTCCAACATCATGGTGAGAAATGCAGGAGTCCTACTCCAGGGTGGTGGCCAGGCGGGGGAAGCAGCTAGACTCAGGGAATGAACTGGTTGTCCTAGTCATGGGTTTTTGTCTGGGAGCTACGATCTGGGGGGATCAGAAGAGCAAAGTGGTATTTAATTGAGAAATATGTTCTATGACTTAAGTGGCTTCATCTGGGGCCTTTCAGACTGTTGGCAAGAATCAGTATTTGCGGGAATTGAGAGGTATGGGGGAGATCAGGAGCAGTTTCTGTGAGTGGTAGAGGCAGCTGGGTGGTGATAGGGCTGCTCAGGCCAAGGGCAGCTCACCTGGCCTGATCGGAAAGGAGGCAGCAGGCCGATATCCTTTGCTGTATAAGGCTCTGGTAGGTAAGAATGGTCAAGCTGATAGGACCCAGCTGACTGAAGGTAGAATTCTCAAGTTTGGAAAGAGTGGATAATGGTTAATGTAGCTGCAGTGGATCTTCTCTCCCCTATGACAATGGGAGGTGGCCTGCATAAATTGAGGGTGACTGGCCACTTATTTTAATTAATTCTTAAATTTTATCATTTGATAGCAATATATCATACACAGGAATGGTTACTATAAGGACTTTGTGGCTGGTCACCTTCTCATATTATAAATGATTTTTATCCAGCTTAAATATATCAGATCAAGACATATCTATAAAGAAAAGCAGGCCTGACACCTCTTTGGCAGCCGTGGTGTGTACGAGTGTGCACTTTAGCAGGGTGCAGAGCTCAGCTTCAAGTATTGGGCCTTTCCTCCAAGCAGTGGAAATATTTACTAGCATTTCTAAGAAATGAGTTCACATTTCAGGAAGGGCTATTTAAATTCTGGAAAGTCAGCCCAGATCAATTTCAGCAGGTCCAAAGGAAGAGTCTCAAGGTACAAGGAAACAGAAGTTGCCATGGTCTGAACAAAGGGTTGTGCTGTGTTTCTTTGGTTTGGTTCTGCTAGTTCCACTTGGTAGTGAAGCCAAGTGCAGCTGTAAAATCATTTTTTCCCTTGTGAGCCATCACCAGGATGCTTGACTAAGAGTGCCCAGTCCACGTTGTTCCTCCATGAATACATCTGTCATTTGCCCCCCGCCTCTGTGTTCAGAAATCTCTTTCTGTTTAAGCCCTGAGCAGCCTCTTAACTCAGTCCTTTGCACTGTGCTCCTTATGTGGGTGACTATGCTTGGGAAAAAGAGATTCTGAACTTAGATATTTTTATTATGGTGGTAAAATGTATGACCTGACCTTTACCATCATAAGACGCTTTTAAGTGTACAGTTCCGTGGCTTTCAGCACATTCACAAGGTTGTGCAACCATCATGCCATCATCTCCAGAACTTTGTCATCTTCCCAGAGCAAAAGTCCATCCCCTTTAAACACTGACTTATTTAACTTGGACCTTTGAAGAGTGGCCACCTCTTTCATAGCTGCTGAGGAGGAAAAGGACACAGCTAGTATAAATATTGCTGGTTTCCCTAAAATCTGCCAGGTTTCTTAGACCTGTTGAGTTATAGGGAGGGCAGGCCAAGGGCCACTGCTGCACCGGCTTCCTGTGAGAGCCAACCTTGGAGATACTAAGCAAGGGTCCATGTAGGGAAGCATTAACTGCAGACTAGCCCCAAGTGTGTGCTGCCGCATGTGCTGGGGGGTGGGGTGGGGGTGTGGGGGTAGAATCCTGCCTGGCACTCGGGGTCAGGGGTGTCTTCAGCGACTCCTGAGTGCACCTCTGCTAACCTGCAGCCTGTTCTTGGTGAGGGGAGCAGTGCAGACGCTTCTGCGGAACTGGGTTGAATTGAGGGCTGGGCTGTCTGGTGGGCTGATCCTGAATCACGGTCCATTCAGAGGTTTCAGTCTGGAGTGATGATGGCCTGAGTGAGTCCATTCATTATGGAGTCCTACTGGGCTTTTTTTTCTCTGCCCTTCCAGGCAGTGATTCTCTGTCCACTGTGTAATCATCAGGTTCAAGGTCCCCTCCCCCATCTTTCCTTTTTTCTCTAAAGCGCTGGGCAGGCTCATCTTTATTCTGAGCCTGTCTGTGCTTTCCCCTTTTGCAAGCCCCAGTTCCTGCTTCATCTAAGCAGAAAGCCTCCCAGCGTGATTCATCAGCTGCCTCTTTGTGGTGTTACAGGAAGTGAAAATCTCCAGTCCAGATTACAAAGACTGCAGCTCAGCAGAAGCTATGGACGACTTTATGAAGAGAATTAGTTGCTATGAAGCAAGCTATCAGCCCCTCGATCCCGACAAATATGATAGGTAATTCTGAAGAGCTGACTGTCTGAATCACCTACTTGGGAACTTCTATTGTTCTGATATTCCCACAAAGGATTTCTCCTAGACATTTCTATAAACCCTTTTTAAAAATAACTCTTGGGAAACCCTACATTCTATTTCCAGTGTCCATGTTTTAGAAACTAGCTATGTAGAGATGTGGCAAGGAAGTATTTGAACCCAACCTTGCATTCTTCCCTTTGATATCTTCTTTGTTTTCTTTTCAGTCTCTTGCTTTCCTCTCCCCTCTCCTGGGAGACCAGCCAGCTTCTCGGCCACACACTGTGCTGTGGGGGTTGGTTGTTGTGCTCAAGCTCTCTGACTCCCAAATCGATTCTGTCTGTGCCCTCAGGGAGTGTAGTCTGAGTGTCTGCAGCAGCTGGCCTGGGGTGGGGTGTTCTGATCAGCCAGTGTCCTTCCTGCGCAGGGACCTCTCCCTGATCAAGGTGATCGACGTGGGCCGGCGGTTCTTGGTGAACAGAGTTCAGGATCACATTCAGAGCCGGATTGTGTACTACCTGATGAACATCCACGTGCAGCCCCGCACCATCTACCTGTGTCGGCACGGCGAAAGTGAGCACAACCTCCAGGGGAAGATTGGAGGTGACTCAGGCCTGTCCAGCAGGGGCAGGAAGGTAAGGGGGGGATAGGGAGGGTCAGAGGGATGGGGGAGGTGTGTGTCCATCTGTGTATCTGTGTCTGCATCGGTGTGTCCATCTGTAGGTCTATATGTGTGTCTGTGTGTCTTTGTGTGTGTGCAAATGCATGTGCAAGAGGATGGCCCTCCAGGGCTTTGTGGAGGGTGTGTTTGTGTACAGGCTGCCTTCTGTTTTTCTGGGGCTCCTCATTCTAACGGCAGCGCGACTGTCGCTAACGTGACTTGTGGGCAAGAGGCACTGCTTCTCCAGGCGGGCAGGAGGCTGGAGTCAAGTGTGTGTTTCTCTCTCCCTCTCAGTTTGCCAATGCCTTGAGCAAATTTGTAGAGGAGCAGAACCTGAAGGACCTCAAGGTGTGGACCAGCCAACTGAAAAGCACCATTCAGACGGCAGAAGCCCTCCAGCTTCCCTACGAACAGTGGAAGGCACTTAATGAAATTGATGCTGTGAGTCCCTGCGTCTGGCCAGGGCCTGGGGGGCAGGAGCGGAGGGTGTGGGAGCCTCTACCCAGATCTGCTAGAAACCATAGCAGATGGTTTCTGTCACACTGTGCCTGCTGCAGTCACCAACTCCAGGTAGCTGTTTGGGGCGTGTTCCCTCAAGTGACCTCTTGTTGTTTCTGCAGGGTGTTTGTGAGGAGATGACCTATGAGGAGATCAGGGATACCTACCCCGAGGAGTACGCGCTGCGAGAGCAAGACAAGTACTACTACCGCTACCCCACCGGGGAGGTGCGTGCTGGGCCACGGCTTTCCTCTATCTGGGCTCGCTTGTGGGTGTCAGTGAGTCATGGTCAAGTGTGGTTGGTGCATGTGGAGGAGCTTGTGATGCTCCTCAGCGTCGGGCTGAAGAGAGGGCTGCTGGGCACTCAGCTGGACCTGCCACTGCCAGGTGACTTTGCAATGAACCCCTGCCCCAGGACCAGGGGCTCTCACACCGGACTCCCTCTGTCCCAGATCTGATTCTCCCTAAACAACCTGTCAGTGCTCTGAGAGAAGGGCAGCTGGATTTCTCTGCGAGCAACAGTCAGAGAAGTGTTTCTCTCAAGACTCACAATCATGTGTGATCATTCCTTCCACACGAGGGTCTCCTTGTCTGCAGTCGACATGGCAGCCACATCACCTCTGGTCTCCAGTGTCACTGAATTGATTCTGATGGGGGGGGAGAGGCATTCCCTGTGCTGCATGTCACCCCCTGTGGCTGAGTGAGCAGATGCTGGAAGTCAGGGTCGGAGTCCAGGTGCAGGTGGTGCTCTGGCTTGACCATTGCCACCGCTGCAGGCCTGGGCTAGTGACACTTAGCTCAGTCCTTCCTGTTTGTGGCCCTCTGAGTCCTGTTCATAGCCCAGTCCCCTCATGCCAGGGTGCTGTCCTCTCAGCTCACCTGGTCCCTGGGACCCAGTGAGCGAAGGAAGGGGGTGGTGAGAGCTGCTGTGAGTTGGATGCTTGGTGGTCTTAAGTCACAGGTCTGCCCCTTCTTTTTAATCCAACATTTGCCTGTTAGAAAATTCATTTGATCCACTTCATGTATGCCATCAGTGGTTTTTAGTGTGTTTATAATACTATGTAATCATCACCACTAATTCAAGACATTCCATTGCTCCAAAAAGAAACTCCAGCCTGTTAACTCTGTCAGTCCCAACTACCCTGCTCCTGCCCCTGGCAACTGCAGATCTTTCTATCTCTGTGGATTTGCCTATGCTGGACAGTCCAGTACAGGCAATTCATTTAATGGAATCATATGGTATGTCTTTTGTGTCTGGCTTCTTAGTACAACTTTTTAAAGGTTCATCTATGTTGTAGCAGGTGTGAGGACTTCATTCCCAACTCTCCCATTTAGGGGGTTAGGAAAAGGAAGTCAGAGAGAGAGAGAGGGAAAGGTTGGGGGGAGAGAGGGAGAGGATATGAGGCTCACAGCATCACTTCTCCAATCTTCATCAACACGGGTGATTTCCCTTTATAGGAAGGCTGGTGAGGTGGGCCCCCCAGGGCCCATGGGAGCAGCATGGCTGTGTTGGCAAAGCTCCTATTTTTCCCATGCACCTTTGCTCCAAGTGTCTCCTTCCTCTGTCTGCAGTCCTACCAGGACCTGGTGCAGCGCCTGGAGCCAGTGATCATGGAGCTGGAGCGGCAGGAGAACGTTCTGGTCATCTGCCACCAGGCTGTCCTGCGCTGCCTCCTGGCTTACTTCCTGGATAAGAGTGCAGGTGCGTGGCCTCCAGAGCTTCCTGGGGTTTGGGTAGAATCCCACGTCCTTCCTCTCCAGCCCACATGGGATTTCTGGGTGCGCCCCAGCAGTGTGAAGGGCCTCCTGTGCCCAGCATCCCCCTGCGAGCCTGTGGAGCACTCTTCAGAGCTCATTTGGATGCACAGTGGGCTTACGTCTTCTTTGACAGCCCCGTTCTTGCCCTGTCTGCTCACAGCTTGGGGGCTTTGGGTTGAGTGGGAGGGGCAGCTCTAAGGAAGAAATGCCCAGAAAACATTAATGGTGCTCCTATATCCAACCGAATACCAAGGTTCAACCGAATACCAAGACTTGCTGAAACTGTTTGGAGAGTGGCTTTTTTTTTTTTTTTTTACTGTAACTCATTGTGAGGGTTAGTTTAGGTGTCTGTTGTGAGGTATGCATGGGCAGGAAGAAGGGGAAATGCATGTCATGCTCAGGGCACTCATGTGCAGACTACCTCTAGGGGCCGGTGAGTATCCATCTTCAAATCTCATGTCTGATCTTGAGGGCCCTTTTTCTTTTCAGAAGAGATGCCTTACCTAAAGTGCCCTCTTCACACTGTCCTGAAACTGACGCCCGTTGCTTATGGTAAGTGGGGCGACCCAGCCCTGCCAAGACCTGTTCCTGGGGATCGGGTCTCCTGGTGGCGGTGGGGCTGCAAACCACTGTCCCCTTTAACTGAAGCCATCCTCTCTCCCTGCTGCCCAGGTTGCCGTGTAGAATCCATCTACTTGAACGTGGAGTCGGTGAGCACACACCGGGAAAGGTCAGAGGTGAGTGTCACCTCTGTGCCTCTGGCCCTTGAGCACCAGCCTGTCAGGTGATGGGCCCATGGGTGCCAACACTTGCAGACCCCACAATCTTGGTACCTTTGGATATTGACCTGTGTCTTTCCCTGAGTTCTCCCTGAAGGAATTTGTGGGGACCCAGCCATCCTGGGTGACTCTCCCTTCTCTCTTCTGAATCTTCTGTGTTCTTGGCCTGTCTCTCCTGCAGCTCTTGGCATCTTCTTTCCATGCTTTCTCCCCCCATTTCTACTTGACCCAAGAAGTGAGCCTTAAAGAGGAAGACACGTTCTCCTCTTTGAAACATAACCATGACACAATTATTGTCTTTTCTTTTGGGGCACCTCAGTTATTTTAGATTCTAGAATTAGTTACACAGGATCAGCAAATCCACTCAGTCATCCATAGACAATTAAGTACAGAATTACCAAGAAGATGATATTAGGACACAAGCATGTAGAGAAACAAAGGATTTGGGAATTAGAGAAGTAGATGGTGGATAGAGGGTGTTTTCAGGATATCCAGTGTCTGGGTGCTGCCGATGTCCACTTGGGGTGGGTTCTGAAATTTGTCAGTGGTCTGCAATTTGGCGGTGGGACTGCTGGATCCCCAAGACTAGAGCAGAATCTGCCAGGCACACGATGTGAAAGGAAGTTTGAATTCACTTTATCTGACTGTGGAATGCACAATTCTTCCAGCACCAGCCCCATCCTTTCTTTTGGTGTGACATTCTCACCATGCAGGTGCCTTCCCAGTCCCCAAGGAGCTTGGCCAGAGGATTTCTGCATTAAAGCCCCAGCTTCTGCCCACTATTGCCTGACTGGTTGATGGAAACGAGAGGGGACTGTCCCCTGGCTTTGTGCCAGTCTTTCTAAACATGGGTAATGGTACTGCTGCTGCGACCCCTCCATGGTGCGAGCAGCAGCTTCAGCCTGGCCCAGCTGGGCTCTAGCAGCCCCTGAGCACTTCTCTGCAGGGCATAGGAGCAGGGTCTTTAGACAGATCTCCCTCAGGCACCTGCACCCTGTCTGCGGGGCTTCGGAGGTCCCATGTGCCTTGATGGAACACTAGTCTTTTACCCTGGCTGACCGATTCTGTTTCCCCCAGGTTTTCTGTATCTTTAAACTCCTGGCTGCCCTTGCAGCCTGACTGTGCTGTCTGAGCCGGGGTGTGGTTCTCCATGTCAGCCCTATAGATCCTGGCTCAAGGTCCAGTGTGACCCCTTCTCCCACCTCTTGCTGACCTCTGGGTGGTTACTCGAGCCTCATATCCAGGCCTCTCCCCGCATCCCTCCTGCTGACTCTCTTGGAGGCTGGCAGCCAGGTTCTTCCCGACTCCATATCTGTTGTAATTGCTTACCTGGATGCAGAATTGCTCCTGCTCTTCTCTCACCTGCTTTGCACGTGTTTGTCCAAGTGGGTATCTCGGAACCACCTGGGAAAGGGGCCCAGGAGGAGATCATTTGTTATTCTTAGTGATGGGGAGATGCTTATCGCATCAATAAAATCCAGAAGCAGAGAAATGTTTTGTAGGATTTTTTTTTTTTTTGGCTTTTTTTTTTTTTTTTTTTTACCTCCCCTCTCCTTATAACTGTCGCCTTCTCTCTTTTGTCTTTGTCTTGCTTAGGATGCAAAGAAGGGACCTAACCCGCTCATGAGACGCAATAGTGTCACCCCACTAGCCAGCCCCGAGCCCACCAAAAAGCCTCGCATCAACAGCTTTGAGGAGCATGTGGCTTCCACCTCCGCTGCCCTGCCCAACTGCCTGCCCCCGGAGGTGCCCACGCAGCTGCCCGGACAAGTGCGTCGACCCTCCCTCCTTCCTTTCCTCATGGCTTCGTCTCAAGTCTGGGAGGGGGGAATGTCCTATGGGTGCGGCGGTGACCTCGGACCCGGCGTGTGTTCAGGTGGGAGGAAGAGAGTGGGACCCTCTGAGGCAGTGACCCCAGGAGGACCGAGTGCCCAGGCTTCTCGAGGGGGAGGCAAGCTGCAGACAGAACTGGGCGGAGCAGTGCAAACCACGGTGTCTGTCTGTGTCCATTCTCGTTCCTGAATGGTGTGGCCTAACACAAAGTCTAAACCCCCAGTTCAAGAGAGTCCATTCAGCTCTGGGCCATGGCTTCTGAGTGGTCTAAGGATGTCTTTTCCCCAGACCCACGCTGTGTGTTTTCCATGCTCTTCTGCAGCGCCGCCCCCACCTCAGACAAGGTGTAGTCAGTCAGGGGCCTCGGAGCACAGGCTGGTCTGGAGCCATGTGGCTGACTGGAACCCCAGCAGCGTGATATCCAGGCCTGGATGACCTGGAAGTGGCCACTTTATCATATAACAATGGCTACTTCAGCAGGTAGTAAAAAAATGAGTGTCCAGACATGGCTAGATTTCCCTTACTTCATTTACTATGAAGATTAATGACTGGAAGACTTGACTATTTGGTAAAGAGACAGGTTTTCAGGAAACCAGTCTTTAAAGACAGATGAGAATCTTTGCCAATATGTGAGATATAGAAATAAATCCTTAGGCACAGATTTAGGTCTCACCTCTGCACCTCTACTCATACACTTAGGCTTACAGATAAATACGAGGCTAAATTTTCAAATAGGTTTGCATGTTAGGGTGAGGAGGCCTGCAGGTTGCCTGCATGTCCCTGCAGCTCATTTAAACCTTAACTGTCTGGCGAGGCGCTGGGGTGGGGAGTGGCACACAGCCTCAATTCCCTATAGACCTCACTTTTCTCTGGAAGGGGGAGTAGCACCTCCTATAGGAGGTGGATGGAATAAGGTGATTGTGTGGTGTGTCTCACACATTTGGGGCTCACACTGAGACAAGGCTCCTGGGAGCCTGGGAGCCTGGACCTGGCTCTGGAGAATAGCTCTGCTATGGGGCATGAGCTGTAAAATTTTATTGTCGGATGAGGTTCCCTTGCTGGCCTCTGTCTCATCTTTTAAAATGGAGCAAGACAGGGAAACATCTAAGACGTTTAGGTTCCTTTCAGCTGTAAAATCAGGTGGTTTTTTTTTTTTTGTGAAAACAGATCTGAAATGTAGTGTGAAATATAGCAGCATAGCTGGAAGTTTAGAGGTCACCGTTTAGAGGAACCCAGGGGTCTGGCCTGGATGAGGGTTGGGTGGTGTGGAAGGATGCACGGCTGAGGCTTCCCCAACTTTGACAGGACAGTCTTTGGGGTTGCTAGGCTGAACTCTCAAGCCCCTGGGGAGTCTGGAAGCACTTGGCTGGGCCAGACCTGAGAGGTTGGACGGGGATTGTCCCAGCTGAGAGTGTCTTGGTTTCAAATGACTCAGCCCTGCACCCTCTTCCTCTACTGACTTCTCTCTCTCACCTTTCTCTCTGCAGCCTTTGCTAGGGAAAGCCTGTTTGTAAGTATTTTTCTCTGAATAAGTTTCTGCTCACTTCTTTTTTCTTGCTTGCCAATTTGGCCTCCTGCCTGTGAAAATGTTGTTGCGGATAATAACAGTTTTTCTGAAATGTGAAGGAGGAAGATGGCACGGGAGGAGGGAATTTATGAATTTGTAGCAGAGGATGCAAGAACTAACTACGGTCCAGCTGGTTTTAGCCTATTCCTGTGCCGCTGCTGCCACAACTGGCTTCCCTCTTCTTCTTGGGTTCTAGGTGATCTTAGAACCTGCAGTGGTCTGTGGCTTGACATAAACTCATTTTCCCCTATTGGAGGCAGATTTTGGTGTTGAGCTGGGTTTGTGCCTGCTGCTGTGTCCTGAGTTCTTGTTCTCCCCTAGGAGAGCCCTTTCATGTTGCAACTTTACCAGCAGTCTAATAAGTAAAACCAATATAAGAGGTGGTGCCCTGGTAAGAGTGTGGTGGGGGTGGGAACCGGGCAGCCTCACCTCCCTGTCCTGGTGGGGACCCCAGTGACTCTGCAGACCCCATAGGCAGGATAGGTCTATTTGGAAACCATTCTCCAGGAGGGGCTTGACTTGTTAGGAACGTGCTCAGCCATAGCAGTCACATTAAATTGGACTGGGTACAGTTGTCCAGTCAGATCCACGTATTCCCCCTACATCAGCCAAGCTCACTACAGAGTTTCTGGTTAAGCCCCCTGGAGCAGCCTCTGTTATTTCTGCCTGCTCCAGTGGTCACAACCATGGAGGGAGCTGAGGGTCTTAGCACCACAAAATGTTACCCTGCCAACCCTTAACGTGACATCTGCTTGTATTCCCTTTTGCCGATTAGGTTACCTTGACTATTTCATGCAGAACTGAAATAGCTGCAGAAAGAGCACCTTAAAGTCATGACTTGTTCTCAGAAACTGAGAGTTCTTGGCATCAAGCTTAGATCTAGGTGGCACCACCTGTTGGAAAATGTATTTGGACGTGCTTTACAGCCTGTGGGGAATGTGGCTACATTCTGTGTCTTGAGTCCTTAAAATAATCCTAAGTGGTCACCAGGGTGGGCATATCCCCATTTACCAGAGGAGGGCTGAGGGTGCATCACTGGCCTGTAGTCATCCAGCTAGTCAGAAGCAGAACTGGGGCTTGAATGGGTCCTCCAGTTCTGGAGGTTGGCTGCTTTCTCTCTGGTGGTTCCTGGGAAAACAGCCAAAATGCTGTTCACCTTCCCCATTCCGGGCACCAACCTCTCTCTGCCCCCCTCATTCCACCTCCTTTTAATGCTTGCAGCCGCTTCCAGTGACTAAGGTGTGTTTACTTAGTAAACACATTACATTCCGTCTGTAAGAATCAGTCCCATGTCCGCCACTCCTTGAATCCCAGCATTGTACAGGGACCCTGCAGGATCATGGGTCTCCTGTGGGGAAACTAGACTTTGCATTTGGCTCCTTAGGGTTTGGCCTCTGTGCATATCCTCTTCCTTTTGCATGGCTGATGTTGCTAAGAAAGAAACCCTTTTCCCAGGAGGGAGTTAGGTGGGTACAGCCCCCCACCTCTTAGGGTTGAATTTGCTTTTCCAAGGCTAATCCCTCCAGTATAGTCAAAATGCATTCCTCTGGACCCATCCTGCCTGCTTTCCTCTCCAGTCCCTGCGTCTACCCCAGCCTGGGAGTAGGACCCCAGGCCTGGAATTGCAGACAAAAAATTTATTATCAAAGTCAAACCAAGCCAGGTTTGAGTCTTGCTTCTCCTGCTCTCTTGTCTTTGGGACTGTAGCAAGATGATGAGTGTCTAGGGCTAGAGCATCCTCATCTGTCAAACAGAGAGAGGAACGTGATAAAGGAGGATATGGATATGTGGGGCCAGTGCCGGTAGACACTGTGATCCTGGCAGAGTGGGCACCTGTGCCTGGTGGTACATCCAGAAATCTTGGCCTTTCCATGTCCTCCTGTCCCATCTACACCAGGACACTGGGATTTCTTCTCGTGGGCAGCAGGAGCACCCAGAGACTGGGCATTGGGGGAGTGTGGGGAATCTTCAGGGGTGCAGTCTGAGGATGCTGTTTCCTGGTAAAATAAGCAGGAGAGAGGGCTGGACAGAGGACCCTACAGTCATCTTCCGGGGCTGTGTTCAGGCTGGAATGATAGACCATCTGAATTGCATCACCCATCCTTTATTTTTAAATTTTAAATGCACACTGAAAGAAAGCGTTACTAAAGATGTTTTGTTTTTCTTTTCCCACCTCTTTCTTTCTTTTCCCACTATGCTTGAAAGACGAACTGTCTGTCACATTTTCTCAAAGTTTTCTCCTTACTAAGCTTGGAAAGGTAAATGGCCTGGTGCATGCCTCTCTTTGTCCCCCTCATCTCTCTGAGTCATGCATCTCAGCCCGAGAGGGCGTCTTGATCTGTGTGGAGACTGGCCATTGTGCAGTGTGTGACACATACACCCGTGCCAGGGAACACGTGTCTCTCTAAGAGCTGCTCCATTGTCTCAGGGGCCTCGCTCCTGCCCTACTTTCCCTCCCTGTGTCCCTAGCCAGGGCGCCATGAGTGAATGGTGTGGACATCCCGTGCCTGTGTCCCACTGTCATTGTTGCATCGCCATCATTTCTGGGCTTGCGATGTCTGAGGGTGGGTTGGCGCTACTGGCTGCAGGGACCCAGCAGTGCCTCCTCTCTGACCGCGCAAATTGTCTGGGTCCTTGCTGGCTGTGAGGCTACAGGGCCCTTCCCCGAAATATCCCCATCCCTCCACCTACAGAGGGTGTGTGGATGTACTCGTGGTTGGGGTGTGGGGTACCCCCCGCTCCTGAGATCATTGAGAGCAGGCTCAGATCCAAGCGCTGGCTTCAGTGCTGCCAGCCCTGGGATTCTTCTCTAGAGAGTTTTCTAGCTTAGACCTCGGTTCCGTGTCAGAGGGTGGGGGTGGAGGAGTGGTCACCCCTGTACATCTGCAGCCTGGATTCCGCTCTCCCCATGCTCCTTAATAGTCTTACATTCAGGATCAGAGAGAACACATAGGTTGTGTTTCCTTTTTTGGGGGGTGGATTCGGAGGTTAGGGGAAGAGACCGCTGCTGAACTGTGGCAGCCGTCACCTGTTCCAGCTGATTGGAAAACATTTTAGAGGAGATTTTCACACTGGCTGGCTTCTGAGGGTGGGCTTTAAGGTAGGATTGCTGTTACTAGGACAGGGAGTGTGCTCTGCTGGCACATGCTTTCTTTGCCTGGGTCCCTGGCCTGGGCCTTTCCTGCCTCAGTCAGCCACCCTTTTCAACCTGTGTTCCAGCTGCTGAGCCCTGGTTTCTAGAATCTGAATGACAAGGGCTGGGGTGTGCAGCTCTGCCTGAGGGTCCCCTGCTTATCTTCTGCCTGGCTGTAGACGGGCCTAGGGCAGCCTCAGGGTTCCAAAGGGTCTTGAGCAGGACGGCTTCCTTAAGAGCTGGCATCCACTGCACCCTAGAACAGCTGTGAGCCACGAGAGCAACCATCTCTTCCCCACTTCCTTCCCTGCCTCCTGCAGGTAGATGACAGGCCTCTGCAGCAAGATTCTCCCAGCCTTGCACCCAGCCCCTTCTCTAGTGTGACTCTGGGCTTAAATCCTACCACATTCCTGGGGCCTCCCTGGGCTTCCTTCCACCCATCTGGCTAATGATGCTCCTCCAGGGTCGTGTTTTTTGTTTTCAGGGGATGGGAGGGAAACTCTCAATTGCATGGCTTTAGTCTTTGGCTTTAGAAACCTAGTCTGCTGTCAGTAACACTTCCCCTTCCCGCCCCTCTTTTCTCCTGCTGCAAACAGAACATGAAAGGCTCCCAGAGCAAGGACTCCTCCCGGAAACACTGAGGCAGACCCATCGGTTCCACTCCATTTCCATTTCTGCAGCTTAGCTATTGCTCTTCCGTCTACTCAAGGCCAAATGATCCCAAGGACTTCTACCGGAACAGGAGGGTGGTGAAGAAGGCTGTGCTGATGGAACAGAGCCGGTGTCCCAGCAGCGTCGGGGAAGCCAAGATACCAGGAGGCCTTTCCCGTGTGCACGTGTGACCACCGCAGCTGCCATGTGAGGCCGCAGTGCTGCCTCTGCTCTCCCTGCCTCTCCAGGGCATTGTGGCCTCACTGATCCTCCCACCCCCAAGGCTCAGTGAGGGTGATGAGCAGAGGAGGAGGCGAGAGAAGGCCTCAAGACAGGGGTGTCAGTGCCTCTGTGCTATTTTGTTGTTTTTCAGCTGGTATGTTCTCAGCTGGGGAGATGACACTGGCCCCAGAAATCTCCATTAAAGGGGCCTAGATCCCGGTGACTGAAGGTCAAGGGATGTTGAGCTTTCACCAGGCTTTACTGTTCGTCTTGGCTGGGCACGTCGCTTTGTGAACTCCAGGTGGAAAGAGAAGTCATGCTCTACCCGTGCGTGCACCTACCTTCCCAGGCACGGTCTGGCAATGTAGTGCTTATTAGCACTGGGATCTCAGCCCCCCAGGGAGCCCCGTGGATCTTCTACCTGGATCTCCGGCACCTGAGATGGAATTCCCAGGGCTGCTCACTTTTGCACTTTGTTTTATGGCAGAAAGTGTGGCCTGAAAGTGGCACCATCTCTTCAGGATCTTAGGTTTTGTGCCCTCAGTGACTGCAGGGCTGAAAGAAAATGGGGACAGGGTGGCAGCGGGCCCATGAGATGGTGAACTCAGGACTCTGCAATCCAGCTGAGGCGAGAGCGATGAGATCACTGCAGGACTGGCCTGGGAGGCAGTCTGGGGTGCCGCATTCCCCTCTTCTGCAGGAGGTCGCCACCTTCCATGATTCCTGGTAGGGATAGTGGCCTGCTCTTGGCCACTTCTCCCAGAGCGTCCATGGCCTCCTGACAGGTCTCTTTATCATCTCCCCATGTTTTTCTCAAGCCCCTGCTGTGCTGGGTTTCTGGGGGGAATTCAGAGGAGGAGACTGTCCCTGCTCTCCTTTATGGCACTTGGCCATTTTTGTGGAGTTTCAAAGCAGGGCCTTTGGAATGTGTGTTCTAAATTCTTATAGTTTCTGCCTGCTTGTTTCTCCTTGTTGACTTCAAGTACTGGGGAAGGAGGGGTGTCTTGAGGCTCAGAAGAAGCAATTTCTAGACTCAGCAGTGGAGTTTGCCCAAATGATCCTTTAGGAATCTCTGCTAGCTGGTGCCAAAGGACACTCTACTTTCCTGTCTTCTGCTTTTGAGCCTGACATCCTCACCCTTCTTAGCTTAAGAAATAGTTATTGGAAGTGGGATTGGGGACACTGAGCCATCTGGGGCCTGGAGTGGAGAAGAGCTGTATTTTGTTTTGTTTGAGGAACTTTTAGAGAATGCATGTTTCTCTGGTTGTGATTACGTGGGAAACGGAAAGACACTTCAGATACCATACATCAACTTTGTTGTTTTCACACCAAACCATTGGAATCCCACTGCCCCCTACCTACACCCCCAGCCCCGTTGGCAGACGGCCTGAGAGGCTGTCTATATATTCCTGTGTGAGGAAGACCTGGGCTATTTTTCTTACTCTTTGAAGTCTGGTCAGACAGCATGTTCGTGTGTGCATGAGTGTGGGGAGGTGAGTGTGTGTGTGTGTGTGTGTGTGTGTGCATGCGAGCGTGTTTGTAGGCTGCCTGCATTATTAAATGGCCTGCAGTTCTGCCCTTGAGCTTCCTCACACCCTCTGGCCTAATCTCTTCCCCGGTGTCAGAGCTGACACTGAATATTGGCTGACCCTACCCAGGGCTTTAGGGGATCCATCCCCCTCACCTCTGACATAGGGGACTTGCCTAACAGGAGATAGAACATAAATGTGGATGGGGAAGGAGGCCTTGGAAAGCAGAGGCTGCCTCATTGAAAGCCGGGGATCTTAATTTGGGGGAGAGGGGGTGGTGAGTGGAAGGTGTTTGAGCTGCAGTTACAGAGCTTCAGCCACTCCGACTACTGACACCACCTCCTCTCCCCCCAGAAAATCTGGGACCAATTTTTTTTAACTTTGCATATTTGTTTCTGGGTGTGCATACCCCCTCTCCTTACTCTGTCCTGAGACCATGGGCCAAGCTCTTCATTTGGGGGGAGAAGAAAAACTGAACCACACCAATGACGTTTTTGTTTGTAATACTTGAAATTTATTTTTTTATTATTTTGATAGCAGATGTGCTATTTATTTATTTAATATGTATAAGGGAGAGTGAAGATAGGAAGCTGTATAAATTGGGTTTGGTTGTTTGTTGGTTTGGGGGCCTTTTACATGTGACTTACTATGCCTCTGTGTTCTAATGTTTGTCTGAATTAATTACCTGGGATGAAGCTGTGCCAGCTTTCACACAGGGGATGCCTTTCAAAAATTTGTATATTTTGCAATTGCCAGATCAATAAAATACCTGGTTGAAATACACAATAATGTGCACCTCTGATCCTTTTTGGGGTGGGGAAGAATCTTTCATTAGCATCTGTGTTCAGGTACCATGTTTCTTCACTCAGCTCTTGACCTACCACTCCATCACCTTCTTTTATTTTTTTTTATAAAGATTTATTTATTTATGCATACAAGAGCTGAGGTACAGGCCAGAGATGTGGGGGGTGAGAGGTTTCACCAGAGACAGAATGGGGAACAGAACAGGCAGATTGATCGAAGTACGCTGCTGAGGGGAGCAGTGGGCGAGTCAGGAGAGGTCTGCTGCACCATGTGGGTTGCTCCCTGGCCGGCTGGGGATCGAACTGGTGCTGCAGAGGCTACACAGTGGATTGCTTCATAGTGCAGTGCTTAACCCCTTGTGCCACCAGGGAGGCCCCACCATCACCTTCTTTTAAACAGGACATGCAGATACCGGTTGCCCAGTGCTGTATTTGAGAAATAATAAACTGCACCAACTTAAAGGAAAATTAATAGACAATGATGTATTTTGGAGCAGTTTAAGGTTTATAGAATTATTTGGGCAGTACAAGGAACTGCAGCTGTACCAAGAGTTTACATATACCCCTCTGTCCCTGCACGGTCTCCCTCTTACTAACATCTTGCAGTGGTGTGGGGCATTTGTTACAAGTCATGAGCCAGTATTGAGCTGTCAGTGGTAATAAAAGTCCTTGGTTATGTTATAGAGCAACCCCGATATTAAACGGGTTTTTGGCCGGATATACCAGGGCCTCCGGGAGGAGTTAGACAAGCGCATATGGCTCTTGTCCATCATTACTGTGCACACGATGCCCCATCATTTTTATTCCCTCCATTCCACACCTTCCCCCAGCCTCTATTTTTTTTTTCTTTCCCCCCTAGCCTTGAAACAGCACCAATTCTAACATAAGCATTGCAGAGCATGTCACAGCCCTGGAAAGAATAACAAAAAGGTTTATTTTAGGTTCCTGGTGCCTTTCACTTCCCACCCTCCCCCTACACCCTCACGGCCCATTTCAAACTTCTAGGATGAGTTTGCCAGAACTTGAGCAAACTTTGCTTCTGAGCTTCAGCACCCTCCTCTCTGCAGGTGAGAACTCAACTCTTGCATACCATGGTCAGGCAGCTCTGAGCCTGTAGGCAGCCATCGTGGATGACCTGCAGTGCCTTCACCGTGTATGTTTCTTCCAGAGCTCCTGCTGCCAGCTCCAGAAATAGCCCTTCCTCCCAAGTTAGTCTTCCTGCATCCCTTACACTTTCCCAGCCTGAACTGTGAAGAGAACAGGAGTCAGCAATTTACACCTTCCTTTAGAGATGACCTCCAGGTGGGTAGAGCCCAGTGCTAAAGGGCTTTGCCTGGTGAGCCCAGCCCTGGTGCAGCCTGTGAGGGACATACCTCAGCCGCTCCTTGGATTCTGTGATTATTTTTGCTCAGTATGTGGGTGCAGAGGTTAGTGTGGCGGCCTTTACAGGCATAGTCATTTGCCCCTAACTCTCTCAGGTTATCAACCAAGAAGTTAGAAGCTGGCACACTGAAGTCAGGTCTGCTCGGCATAGGAATCCATGACATTTCCATGAGCTTTTGCGCAAGCTCTGAGATTTATCAGTGTGACATCAGGTAAGGGCTGCAACTATTGGGGAAATTATTGAAGAATGAGTCACCAGGTGGATTCATCCTGGAGAAGAGAGGGGGGCAGAAAGCCCCAGGGAGTGAATGACAGAGGGCAATTCAGATGTTAAGATCCCAGAAGTGAGCCAGGCCCCAAGGCCCTTTGTACCTTGCAAACCAGACCAGGAATTCCTGTAGCAAATGAGGCCATTGTGCAATTACTAACAGCTACAAGGCTGAGGACTTACTAATGTAGTTTTTTTTCTTTTTCGCTTTCTAGTATCTATTTGGATGTTTAAACTCTCTGCAGTAAAAACTAAGTTTTTACAAGCTGTTGAACAATGACAAATTATTTCTCCCATGAAAGTAGTCACACAATCTTAGAAAGAACAAATATATGGCTGAATGAACATTAATACACATCACCATTTTATCAATTGCATAATAAGACAAATTATGGAGTCTCCAAATACTAAGTTACATGTTCAGAAGGTGTATAAAGTATTAGCTATCTGTTCATTTTATCAGCAGAAACTCACTTTTTTTTTTTTATCTACAAGAGAGTTTGGAGAGAAGGGGAAAAAAATCACTTCAAACAAAAATAAGTTGGTAACTTCAAATAAATGAAAAAAATTACAAGAATTTCAGAAATTAATTGTTAACAATTGTTTTAGGTACAATAACAAAACATCTCTACTTAAAAAACATTTACTAAATTAGCAGATTTTGCATGTTCTGCACAAGACAAAGGCAACATTTTATTAAAAATACTGAATAATCCCCTTCCATTTTTTTCAGACTCATTAATTTGCAAATATTAAAATATTGAAACTAAATCTAAGGTTTTTGTTTGGAGATGTAAAAGACATGTGCAATGTAGATTTTCAAAATGGAGGTTTTCCATAACAGCATAAAATAAGATTTATAGACAAACATTAGACGATCACTTCTAGATCTGGTTAAAAAAGACTAGGAGTTTTGCAAACCTGGTACAAATATTGATGATGTATGCATAAAGTGAGCAGGCAAATAAAGCTAGAGGCTCTACTTTCTATGTTTGAAATGACTGAAGGTATAAACCACATAAGGCCCAGAGTCTTCATATTTCCTGGGATTTTAATTCTGTATCATGCTAAAAATAGGCGGGTATTGTGCTGGATATTTTGGTACCTAATCTTTCTTCACATGGAAATAGATTTGAAGTTGTAACATAATATGCATGATTTCAGGAAAGGTCAACTGGAACAAACGATAACCACACTTTAAATGCTGAACAGCAAGAATCTTTTGCTAAGTATCCAAGTAGCTTGATGGTAACCCAAATCCAGATGTTGCAATGGTGTCAAGCATGTAGGCCTGTAAAACTGCTTTTCATTACTCCCATGGAAGCTTCATTAGACCTATTCACCAAGAGAGCATGTTGGCTAATACATAAGAAAAATTAGGTCCTGTTTCTTTTTTAAAAAATTAATTTATTTTCTTACAACTCAAGCTCCATTTCTAAAACAATGGCACCAGGCACCTCAGTTGCATTGAATACAGCAGTTGTTTCCACAGCCATTGGAGTCTTTGAAGTGCAGATGCATTTTAGGATGACACTTCTCTTAATACAAAAGTTGCTTGTTGTTAAAAGCTCCACACTGCTTTTGTCTAATAAACTGTTCTGCATCTTCATATTTCCTTCCACCCGCCAGCGAATGCCAAGGCCACAGCTCTGGCGCCCTCCTGACTACACAACAAACAGCAGTACAACAGCCTGGTCCTTCACAAAATTTAATTTTTTCAATTTGCCATTCATCAACAATCTGGTTGGACAGTGGAGCACCATCATCAAAACTCCAATTTGGAATCCAGAAGCCTTCTTTCTCTACAAGAGTAAATAAAATTGCTTAGGAAATTCTCACTATTAAGGTAACCCCATATTTAAATTCCTCTGTAAATTTGTTGTAGGTTGTAATGGCTGGATTGTATGTAATGAGAAATCTTATGTTTTTGTACGCAACTTTCAAAGGAGCTTCATTTGGGCCATGTTAATCTTGTAAAAAACCCTCAATCAGGTGATGAAAGAATTTTTAAAAATGAATGCAGAAATGATGCAAAGATACTGGGTCCACTTCAATATATTGCGTTCAATATATTCAAAATAGCATTTTGAATATGAAGGTGGCACTAATGGGTATTGAAATGAACCTCCCAACAAGAAGCAGCTTCAATCCAGCAATGCTGAGAGAACAGTAAGGAAGCACACTGAGGTTTACCCCATCCTGCTCAGAACTCTGGTAAAATGTTCTGTGGATTTCAATTCAACATACGTGTATCCAGGGTAAGCCCTCTGAGTAGTGGAGTAGTTGTGGAGAGATGTGAGTGCTCTAGGTCACTGTTGAGGTGGTACTGTGCTTGATAATGATCTCCACTGCTCTTCAGAACATCTGAAGGAGTGTAGCCTAATCATATAGCTGGTCCCAAAGTGGCCGTGACACTGGCAGTGGTGACAGCTGCAGGGCAGAAGTTAGCTATGGTCATCGAGGGGTGCGGTGGCATTGCATGTGACAGTGGGCTCACCAGACTGTATGGCTCTTACATGTGTCGGGGAGGTAAGGCTACTATTGTTATGCCCATTTTACAGATGAGGGACTTTAGACTCCCTCAAAGTAACTCAGTCAAGGCTGCTTGGCAGGTTAATTTGAGTGCTTCAAACCCAGTTATCTGGGACCTGAGTCTGTGCTTTTAATCGTTATGAAATTTCACCAGCACGTATTCTTGGACTTTGCACAGTGATGCAATTTAGCCAGAAAATGGGTGCATGGTCAGGTCATCTTAGGCTGCTTGCCTGCTGGCCAGGGAGGTGTGGGCTGTCCCTCCCATCATACTCCCATGTGGCTGGACCTGCACCCTGGCCTGGATGCCCAACAGGTGTTCAGAAGGTCAGGGTCTTAAGTGAAGTCATGCAAAACCTTCAGGATGAATGTTGCCTAGATTTTGGAAATCCCTATCTATCAAATCTTTCTTCTCAAGATTCACATTAAAGTTTTACTAGTGCTTATAAAAGGGTGTGTAGCAAGTGGGGGGTGGGAGTGAGTGAGTGAGTGCTTAGGAAGGGCTTGCTGCCATGAAATGACTGAGTAAGCAGAGTTGGTGGGGGTCCCTCAATGTCCTCAGGCCATGTGCTGCAGGCCAACCAGGTGGATCTACATCTCCCTGTGCCGCAAACTCACTTTCTACTTTTCTCACTGGCACAGTTACAATATTTTCATTTAGGACTGTTGCAGGGCAGGGAGAGGGACACCCCAGACCCTGCAAACTTACCTGCTCTAAATAGGTTTTGCCATCTGCCACAGCAAATTAGTAAACAACACAGGAAAGGCAAAGAATATAGTTTCTAAATCCAGCACCCAAAGTCACCTGTGCCCTCGTGAGTAAAAGTCACCCAAATGGGATTGGCCCAGAGCAAGGCCCTAAAGCCTGCCACAAGTCTAAAACACCTTTCAGTGGGGACCCACAGAAAAGGGTCAGAAACAACCAGATAAGTTAGGGAGGAAAAGAGCAAAATCAAAACCAAGATAAAAGCTGCCATTGTCACCTCCCCACGGGTCTCTCACCCACATCTGTGTCACCCAGTCCACGACCAAAAGACAAGTGCAGTTTCTTCACGTGTCTCTTGGCTCCATGCACCTCCTCCAGGTCTCCTTCTGGCTCCCCATCCTGCTTCCTTCCTCAGTCTCCTCTGCAGCTTCTTCTCTTCTCTTTGCTCAGCTTCACCCTCCTTTGGGTGGGGCAGGAAACCTGGAACTTCCCTTTTTCCTGGGACCACCCTGTGACAGGATACTTAATAAACAGTATAGGAAGAATTGGTTAACTATGTGGGAGGAAAAAGGTAATTAGATTATAGTGTTTTGGCAACCCTATTGACCTAAGTGATTTAAAAAGTCAAACTATTTATTTTAAATATTTATTTATTTTTGCGAAGAACTGGGGTGTTGGTCAGAGGTGAGGGGAGTGAGAGGATTCACCAGAGACAGAGTGGGGACCAGAACAGGCAGATCTACTGAAATACACTGCTGAGGGGAGCAGCAGGCCAAGATAGGGGAGGTCTGTTCCCCGGCTGGGGATCAAGATCATGCTGCAGTGGTGACAGCACTGAAACCTATCCCCTCAGCCAACAGGGAAGCCCCCCAAAGTTAAACTATTTTATAAGGTGAAGAAAATCTTGGTTAATATCTAATTTTTACACAAAAAGTAAGTTTAAAAGCAATAAAAGAATTCACAAAGGAAATACTGAAAGTGCACAATATAAACAGTTTATGTTCAAGGGCATCAAAAACCATTATAAGCAAAAGGAAAACATCTTGTTAAGAAAGTATTTGCGACACATCTGACCCCTGAATCATCCTAAAATATAAATTGGAAACATCCAGAGCAATAAGAAAATATGGAGACTCTTCTAGATATCTGAACAAAGGCTTTTATTTAATCCTTAGGAGCCCAAACCTTTGCAGCCTTTTGAAGACTAAAGTTGAGACCACTGAAGTTTGTACGTGCATATGTATAGAGGATGCATATTTGTAACTGATTTTTTTTTTTTATTGTATTATGAGAGTCTTTTACACTGTTGTTTGTTTTTGGCCTATTGTCACACAGCCACTAATAGATGGTCCAAAGTTCTGTGGAAAATGTGAGTTCCACTCTGTGCTTTTGAGGTCGTCAGTCTCTTTCTCCTCCAACAAGGTGTATTTCAAAATAAGAAACCAGCTCTTAGGGCAGTCATCCTCATTTGTCAGCTTGATAACTTCATCATAAGTTCGCAAACTGGAAGAAATATTAATGCTGTAATAATACATTCCATTTTTGTGTTAAATTCTGCATCTATTGATAAATTTGGTAAAGATAGCATTTCA